>NC_044928.1:2793597-2939912 GCF_003576645.1 Ipomoea triloba
GGGGGGGGGAGGGGGGCAGCAACTGGTGTCCAATGTTTTTGTTGTTGTTAAAGTGTGCAATGCACCTTAGTCATCTGTGCGATGGATTTTGGGGGGTTGGTTAGGTTATTAATTCATATGCGTGCAATGCACCGCAATCACATATGAAACTGCATTAGGGGGCAATTGATTACCGGTGTGCATATGCAATTTGGAGGTAAAAATTAGAGGCCGGTGAGATTATTTCTTCTAAACTGTGCAATGTAACAAAAACATATGTGCAAATGCGATTTGGTAGGGGCAATTGGAAGCTGGTGGCTGGTGGCCGGTGGCGGGTGGCAATAATACTTCAAAAGTGTGTAATGTAATATTAAATAATTGTGGAAATGCAATTTGAAAATATCTGTGCAAATGTGTTTTGGTGGGGGCAACTGGAAGCTGGTGGCTGGTGGCTGGTGGCTGGTAGCTGGTAACAATAATACTTCTAAAATGGGCAATATAGCATAAACAACTATGCAAATGCTGGTGGTGGGCAACTGGAAGCTGGTGGCTAGTGGCAATAACACTTCTAAAGCCCGTAAAATTCTACGATGAAGTCATCATATACCCCTAAAAACATGCAAATGCCATTAAATAATATTAAATCAAATTAAGATGCATACACAAATTACGAATCAACCCTTAAAAAAAATTTAAATAAAGCCATAAGTAATGCCAAGATGAATGGATGTGGATTGTCCACTTGGACTCATGAGTCCATGTAGACTATCCACATCCATTGATCTAGGCATATATAATGGCTACTATTTTATTGATTTTTTTAAAATTTGTTTTCAGTTGTACTCAGAAGGGCTATTCAGTAATTCTTGTGCGCATCTAAATTTGGTAAAATAATATTTAATGATTTTTTGCATGTTTGTAGGGATATTTGATCATTTCACAGTCAAATTTCTCCAGCCTCCAATCTAACGTTACATAGAAGAGCCAGTCGTTGGTATTTCATGGTTTTAATCGTCCTCAACATTTTCTAATTGCGCATCATATCGTTGTGTGTTTCTATGTGCAACTGCATGAATGATCTATACACCGGGATGTTTATTGATTTCCTTGGTGGTGGGTTATTCCAGGGAAACACCAAATTTCGAGGTGTGCTCCATTTGCTCAGTGTTAACATGCATCGTCCTAGTTGAGTGGGTTTTCCGTGCCTGCTCCCTACGGTTGCACGATTAACTTGAAAAGACGCAACTTAAACATTAAAATGGCGCACCTTAAGTATACAAACTATGAATCTTAAGCACACAACAAAGCACCTTAAGAACACAAAGCACACACCTTAAGCATTAAAATGACGCACCTTAAGTACACAAACCACGTACCTTAAGTTTCAATAACTGACGCACCTTAAGCATACAAATCATGCAACTTAAGAAGGAAAACAACACACCTTAAGAAGGAAAACCACACACCTAAAGCTTTAGGCCGACACATCTTAAGATTTAACAACTGACACACCTTAAGCACACAAACCGCACATCTTAAGAAAGAAAATCGCACACCTAAAACTTTAGAACGACGAACTTAAGTTTTCAATACCTGACACACTTTAAGCCACACAGCACAAAAACCACTCACCTTAAGCACAAAAATCACGCACCTTAAGAAAGAAAACCACGCACCTTAAATTTGACATAAATAAAAAAAGACCAAATTACCACCTCGCGTTTTTTAATCACTGTTAATCCTGGGCAATGGCATTGATTTAAGCAATATCAATGGCTTAGATTTAACCGCACAACTGCACTTGAGACAATCAACCACACGGGAACCATATATATATATATATATATATATATATATATATATATATATATATATATATATATATATATATATATATATATATATATATNATATATATATATATATATATATATATATATATATATATATATATATATATATATATATATATGGAAAAAGTGTCAAATAGGCCACTGAACTTATCGCTTTTGTGCAATTGGGCCATTGAACTTAAAAAGTGTGCAATTCAACCATCAAACAAGCAAAATTTGTGTAATTGGACCATTTTTACAAAATTTTTCTGCTAAAATCCAATTATATTACTAACATATATGTATTAAAAGTGGTATTTTCTTCTACCATACTAGTTGGGAGTCAATATTGAAATGCTTTTAACTCAAATTGAATTAAAATTTTTTGTAAAAATGATCCAATTGCACAAATTTTGCTTGTTTGATGGTTGAATTGCACACTTTTTAAGTTCAATTGCCCAATTGCACAAAAGTGATAAGTTCAGTGGCCTATTTGACACTTTTTCCTATATATATATATATATATATATTATTTATTTATATTCAAATGCGGCGGGGAGCTCACATGCGGTCGTGCGGCCTAATCTGCGTCGTCAGATTTCATTAATCCAACTCCAATTCGTGTATGTTTAAGTGGGGTTATTATGGTAATTTTAGTATCTATATTACGTGAATTGAAATGGTGCATTTTACTACATAGTGTAGTGCGTTTGAATACATTTTGTGGTGCGTTTTATTATGTATGTTGGTGCATTAACTGTGTTGTGGAATGGTGTGTTTTAATCTATTCGATTGAAATGGTGCATTTTAGTACATAGTGTGGTGCCTTTGAATACATGTTGTGGTGCGTTTTATTACATATGCTGGTGCATTAACTGTGTTGTAGAATGGTGTGTTTTAATCTATCCGCTGGTGCATTTTCATACGTAGAATGATGTGTAACTGTGTTGTGGAATAGTGTGTTTAATACGTCATCTGGTTCATTTTAATACGTAGAATGGTGTGTATTTTAACACCTGTTTCTAATAAGTGTGTTGTAGAATTGTGTATTTTAATTCGTCATCTGGTGCATTGTAATACGTTGAATGGTGTGTATTTTTACACATATTTTCTATTAAGTGTAATAGCGCATGTTTATAATCTGGGATGGGGATTTTCGATGAGTGGAATTGTACATTTTAACACACGTTGTGGTGCATTTTAATACGTAGAATGATGTGTTTTTATCACGTATACTGATGAATTTTAATTGAATAGATGCATTTGGTTATAATGTGGAATGGTGTGTTTTATCGGTCCTCTGATGCGTTTTAGTACGTAGAATAGTGTATTTTATAACATATATATGTTGCACATTGATTTGATGACTTGATCTAATCAAATGGCTGAAAATAGGCCGCACGGCCACACCTAATGACCAGGCTGCACCTGATGATTACTATATATATATATATATATATATATATATATATATATATATATGTATATATATATATATGTATATATATATATATGTATATATATATATATATATATGGGTGACCCCCTGGGAAGTCCTTGTGTTGCATCCCCCACCATGGCCGCAGGAGGATCTTTGTAGTCAGCTCCACAATAATCGTGGATGGAGGCTGAGGACGTACGCCTGAGCGGATTTCTTTCCGAACTGGTTGTGGTCTTAGGCAGACAAAAGGCGGTAGACCACTCCAATTCCCGGGAATGGCGGTGGCAGCCTCACGGCAGACGACGACGGAGGAAGTTGGCGACAATGCTATTGTAAGCAAGCCTGAGTCATTTGGAGAGAAAAAGCTCAGTGTGTTTCCTGAATGCTGGATGGGGAGAAGAGTGATAAAAACTTTAGCTCTTCTTTTATTGATACTAAAGTTGTTGCAGAACCTAATGTGGAGATGAATGAGATGTCAGGTGAGAGGAACCAATCAGTGTTATAATGACGGTAATAATGTTACCGATATATTTTTGTATTGTTATTTCTATAGTATGTTGAGTACAGTGTGTTTGAGTGCAGTGCTCAGTGTACAAATGAGTTCAGTATGAGTTTTGTCTAAGTTCAAGTGTCGTCTCTACAAGTGCTGTGAGCCTTTTTATCTTCCCCAGCGCAGTAATAGAGGGTTAATGCTAGGAGCGTTGAGCATTAATGCTGAGGAGCTGAGGAGCCGTTGAGCGTTAATGCTGAGGAGTCGCTGGAGTGAAGTGCTGAACGGCTGACCATCCATTCATTGTCTTCGGGTCAGTGCTGAACTGCTAATGATTTGGGTCAGTGCTGATGCCCAATACCATTCCATAGGAGATAGCGTTTTTGTAACTAAGGCATGAGCTCAGTTCAGAAAACGCTCTTCCGTCGGGTAGCTAGCCGGGTCGGATCCTGTGCTGGTCCTTAGGGTATAGAGTGTGCGATTTTTTTTTTATTCTTTTAGCAACTTTGCGCCACAGAGGGGTGCGTTGCCACTTGGTAACGAGGCGAGGTGCCTCGGCACATGTTGCTGAGGAGGGTGCCTTGGTGTGGACCTTGGCACCAAGTACCGAGGCGAGGTAAGGTGCGTCGTTTATTTATTTATTTACTTTATTTGATTAAGAGCATACCGAGGTCGAGGCGCGATCGAGGCCTTGAATTGTGGCTGAAGCGGTCTCGGCCTTGTATTCTCTCTCCGCGAGGACTCCAACTCTACTTTTGAGGAGGTGGTGGTGGGGCCTGAGCGCAGCCTCCATCCACGAGTATTGTGGAGCTGATCTGACTACAAAGATCCTCCTGCGGCCATGGTTGCCATTGCAACTCAAGTAACAAGAACCATGGGAGCTGCAAGATCCTGATCGAGCCATCTCCATTGATAAGTTCATGTTCTGTAGTTTGTAGAGCTTGCCTGAGATTTGATCTCAGCTCTCAACGAGAGCACCAATGACGGTAATAATGTTACTGATATATTTTTGTATTGTTATTTCTATAGTATGTTGAGTATAGTGTTTGAGTGCAGTGCTCAGTGTACAAATGAGTTCAGTATGAGTTTTGTCTAAGTTCAAGTGTCGTCTCTACAAGTGTTGTGAGCCTTTTTATCTTCCCCAGCGCAGTAATAGAGCGTTAATGCTAGGAGCGTTGAGCATTAATGCTGAGAAGCTGAGGAGCCGTTGAGCGTTAATGCTGAGGAGTCGTTGGAGTGAAGTGCTAAACGGCTGACCATCCATTCATTGTCTTCGGGTCAGTGATGAACTGCTAATGATTTGGGTCAGTGCTGATGCCCAATTATCCTGTCATATATATATATATATATATACTTAAATGTGGCCGCGCCTTCCCGTGCACTTTCTAATATTGAGTGGTATATATTTGTATACATAGTGGTGTGCCCGCACTTGTCGCACATTAAGGTGCGGCCACATCTGAACTCTACTATATATATATATATATATATATATATATATATATATATATATATATATATATAAAAGTCCGTGTGAGAGAAAGTAAAAAAAAAAAGTGACAAATGCTTTCCGTTATATTGCTACTAATCTTTCTCCCACAAACATTGACTAAGGGTTTGGTTTTATTTATTTATTTTTGTTTAACAAAATGTGTTTTTTTTCCTAGTGAACTCGTATACACTAAAATTAATCATATTCATATTAAATAAATCTTATTGGTGATTACACACACTCTAAAAAATTTAAGATAACTGTATTTTTAGAGGTCGAGCTAAAATTTTTTAATTAAACTCGCAAAAACTCACAAAATTTTATCTACATGAGCAAGGATTTGGTTTTGTTGGTGAGGAGAAAGTAATCCCACGTGAAACTTACCAAACACGTAACGTAACCTCTAACAACTAATAATGTGATTAGACCATGAGTACCAATTAAAGCTTGACAACATCACATGCATGCCTATTCACGTACTCTTTTTAGTTTTTACCACGAGTACTAATTCTAGCTAGACTATTGCTTTGACATGCTCTTTGACAATTTGCCGACGGCCACCATTGGGAACTACATCTCTAGACCATGAAAATTTTGCCTTGCAAATTAATTATTTCAAAATTTCTACGATAGCGAAAAGGCATCTTGTCTATTACTATAAAATTGAGAAGCATGTTGGTATTTTTTGTAAATAATCAGATTATTTATTCTTATATATAATACTCTTTTACTTTAAAAAGTAAATCTTAATCATCCTTTTATCCTATTTCCAACTCTCTCACTAGTTTTTTTTTTTTTTTTAATATCTCTAGAATTTCATGACACTTTCAATAATAGACTAGTAGTATAATAATATAATAACAGATAATTAATTAATAATTTTAAAAGATGAAAATAGGCTCACCTTACTAATGGGCAAGGTATGGGCTGTAAATTCTGCAGCCGAAAGCAGTACTAAATTGGACAAATTATTATGTTAAGCATGGTCTACACAGTGCTCTGCGAATTATTAAAAAAATACATTTTTAATATAGAAAAAATTACAATATTTGTGTCTTGAATATACATTATACAAAATAATATATGCTTTTATTACTTAAATAATGTACTTTTTCTAAATATAGGTACATTTTTTATATAATAAAAGTATATTATTTTGTATTGAATATACATTATTTGATAGTATATAAAATAATGGCAAAAACTTGTGTGAGACCGTCTCACCGTGAGACAGGTCGGGTCATGAGGTAAATGTAACACTTATACGCACAAATGTCATACTTATATTCTCAAATGTAATACTAATTAGGAATAAAAATTTTGTTACTTATATGGGTAAATGTAATACTTTTATGGGAAAATATAATACTTTTACATTTCGATTTAAAAGTATTACATTTTTCCTCAAAAGTATTATATTTTCCCTTATAAGTAAGGAAAAATTGTCAACATTACTTATTATGAAAAATGTAACACTTTTTCTCTTATAAGTAACAAAAATTGTATTCCTAGTTAGTATTATATTTGAGCATATAAGTATAACATTTGCACATATAAGTGTGACATTTGCATGGTGCTTCGACCCGACTCGACCCGTCTCACGAATAAGGATCCGTGAGACGATATCACACAAGTGTGACCCTAAAATAATATACTTTCAATATTCAAATAATGCACTTTCAAATAATATACTTTATATATACCACTAATGTACTTTTTATTTATGGTTCACACAGCTGTGTGGACCATAGTTCACCCAATAATGCTCTAGTAAATTGTCAAAATGAAAGGCTTTAAAAAATGGTGATGAGTCTTTTATTTCACTTGAGATTTCATTAAAAAAAAAAAAGAAAAAAAAAACTGAGGTCGTTGATTCATGTCACAGTGAAAGGACTCGAATTGCAAGGATAAACTCCCTCGATCTCATCATTGTATTTACAAAAGTGTCGCTGCTCCTTTTCATTTATCATAGTAGATAAGATGATCTTTTGGCATCCTAGAAATTTTCTATAAAGAAAATTCTACAAAATTGATAATAGTTTTTTTTTTTTTGAAAACAACAAAATTGATAATAGTTATTTATAGAAGAATAATGTTGTTACCTTGCCAAAGACCTTGTGGTTTAGTGGCACCCGGTTGCATCCCACGTGGGAAGGAGTGGGTTCGAGTCTCAATGAAGGTAATATTAGCTCTTTCTGCTGCATCATTGATCCAATCAAGTGAACCCCTAAGTGTTTATCTATAGAGGATTCACTGTTCGTTGGGTGTCGTAGGGTCAAACCATATGATCCCACTAGAGTTGTGCGCAATAATAAATGCCCAACCAACACGTTCACAACTTCTGTCAAATAGGTAAGGTGTGACCTCCAAAACACAAACACACACACATATATATATATATATATATATATATATAAATCCTAGGAGCCTAAAGTTTTTGGGGAGGGGAGCGTCTATTATACTCAAAAGTAAATTGTGTTGTCATCCTTACTTCATGTTCAAGTGATTGTTCCTTGGTCTCCACTCTCTTCTCTAATTATTATATCTTTTTATGCTGCTGCCTAATCACATCATCTTGCATACGCAAGGTAGTTCTTTGCACAATGAGTTTGCGTGGAGCTAGCCCTCTTAAGTCACTTACCCTTTTTCAGTGTTGGGAATGTTCACCCCTAACTGCAGCCTCTCTAGCTTAGTTCTGGTTTGATCCCCTGGTCGATGACCCCTCGGCCCTTAGATGTGCCCATATCCTCTAGTACCCTTTCGCTTAACTGCTCCATGATAAACCTAGAATCGGCAGGTCATCCAGCAGACCCACCACTTTGAACACTCTCATCCCTCACTTTCGTATGTTAGCCTTGGCCCTCGACCCCTCTTCATTGGGAGCGAGGTCGACCACTCGCTCCACACGTTTCTTCTCACCGTTGGGTTGTCTCTCACTATGGTGACATCACTTCAACTTTATCTTAGGGTGGCGGTGGGAGAACCATATTTTGCACCTTTGCCACTACATCAAGTGGGTCAATGCTACTACTATTTATTGTATGGCGTGGAGACTTGCTTGGAGGTCCATAGGAAGAGCTAGTGCTTCGAGCCCTTGTTGCCCTCTACTACGGTTGTTATGGAGTTGGTCGAGGAGGTCAAGTGAGTTTTTCGATTGGGCGTGTCCACTAGACTTGCCACTGAGGCTCATGCTTGGAAACCATGGGATTTGCCTAATCCAACCATTGCTCAAAGCGTGTTGATGAGAAAGACAGGCATATGTTGTAGTTTGTTGAGAGTGATCTCAAGTTTTCAATAAATGCACCAATGACGATAAGAATATTATCGAAGAGTACTTACGAGTAAGTTACAAGTAAGTGAGCAGGCAAGTGGTATTACTATCACTCTAATTACAAGTTTGTGAGCGTGTCCCCCCTTCTGTCACAAGGGCTCAACTTTTATACTATATATACAATAGCTACTAAGTATAACCGTTACAATAATGAGCATAACGACTTTCTAATAATTGTGTCTCTCCTTCATAAGTGTGTTGACTTCCATAACTGTTGGTCCTTAATGAGGCATGCTCTAATAAGTGCCTCGTCTATGAGCTTAGTACAACCATTCCGCGTGCTTGATCTACTCAGCTCATAACACTTACTATTTGACTATCTTTAATGTTGTGCTATGGTTCGTTGGCTCCAAGTCGAGTATGGTAATTTATCCAATTATCCTATCATCAAGAATATAACATCACTTTTTTATTTAAAAAAAATCATCGCATTTTATATTTATAATAGAAAAAGAAGTACGGAGTATCATTTTTGCAATTGTAAAATTTCCATTATTAATTTATATTGAATAATGTCCGTGCTGTTTGACAATGAAATCTTGGAAAAGTCTTAGATTCTTGAAACATTTCTTTTTGAAAGCTAGATTCTTGAAACAGTGGATTCAGTGGTTTTAGCGGATTCAGCGGTTTTAGCGTATTGACAAGTCAATATGTGTACTTGATAAACATCTTTAAAGACACATAATACATTAAGAACGCCCAACCGACCAAGTTACGACCTACAAACGATCTTTCACACTCAAGAGATGTCCAACCTACCATCAAATATGATTTTTCCTAAGATGGATTAGTCAAAAGTATGCAAACATTATTCATGAACGTCAAGTTAATTATGAAATCAACAACCTCATTTTGTTCCCTAAAAACACACGAGTTTAATCTCTTGATGTCATTCCTTAGTCCTCCTGTAATGGGATATGACAATAGGTTGGGTGGCTCGGGATATGACAATAGGCTGGGTGGCTCGGGGAGGACTAGATCCATCACCCGTCCCACCTTATATTTTCTCCATTCACCCTCACTCCAACTAGCATTGGGTGGACTTTTTCAAAACTTACCCACACCTGATGCAAGTATCCACAATGGGTACCCATCACTAATCATCTTATGAATTATTTAAAATAATATTTAAATTACTTATACATAATAAAATCATAAAATTCATTAGTTATACCAAAAGAAAAAAAAACAAATATAATAACTAAATTGTTAATTTTTAAAAATAAACTTAGTAGTTTAAATATAAAAATAGTAAAAAGTTACCTAAAGTTATCGAAACTTTATAATTAACTACATGCTAGTATTTATTTTACTATTTGTGTGTGTGTGTGTGTGTGTATAAATATATAGGTTCTCGTGCGGTTGATTGTCCCGGGTGTGGTAGTTGGTTAAATCTAAGCCATTGATCTTGCCTAAATCAACGTTCAGGATTAGCAGTGATTAACAAAACGCGCGATGACAATTTGGTCTTTTTGCATTTAGGTCAAATCTAAAGTGCGTGATTTTCCTTCTTAAGGTGAGTGATTTTTGTACTGTGTGGCTTAAGGTGCGTTAGGTGTTGAAAACTTAAGTGCGCCGATTTAGAGCTTTAGGTGCGTGGTTTTTCTTCTTAAGGTGAGTTGTTTTTCTTTTTAAGGTGCGTGATTTCTATACTTAATGTGAGTCAGTTGTTAAAACTTAAGGTGCGTCGGCTTAAAGCTTTAGGTGCGTGGTTTACATTCTTAAGGTGTATTATTTTTCTTCTTAATATAAGATGTGTGATTTGTATGCTTAAGGTGCGTCAGTTATTGAAACTTAAGGTGAGCCATTTTAAAACTTTAGGTGCGTGATATGTGTTCTTAAGGTGTTTTGTTTGTGTGCTTAAGGTGCGTGGTTTGTTTTCCTAAATAAGGTGCTATGTTTGTGTGCTAAATTAAGGTGCATGTGTATACTTTATATATATATATATATATATATATATATATATATATATATATATATATATATATATATATATATATATATATATGGATGGATGAGTTCGGGGCGAAAACCACTCCCGTAGTGTGGTTGTGTGCTTAATTCGAAAAGGCGCACCTTAAGCATTAAAATATCGCACCTTAAGTATACAAACCACGCACCTTAAGCATTAAAATGACGCACCTTAAGTATACAAACCATGCACCTAAAGTTTTAAAATGGTGCACCTTAAGTTTCAACAACTGACGCACCTTAAGCATACAAATCACGCACCTTAAGAAGGAAAACAACGCACCTAAAGCTTTAGGCCGATGCACTTTAAGTTTTGACAACTGACTCCCCTTAGACACAGAAATCACGCACCTTCTTAAGGAAAACCATGCACCATAAAAAGAAAAATCACGCACCTAAAGCTTTAAATCGACGCACTTAAGTTTTCAACAACTAACGCACCTTAAGCCACACAGTACAAATACCACTCACCTTAAGCACAAAAACCATGCACCTTAAGAAGGAAAACCACTCATATTAAGAAAAAACCACGCACCTTAAATTTGACTTAAATGCAAAAAGATCAAATTGCCACTATGCGATTATTTAATCATTGTTAATCTTGGACGTTGATTTAGGCAAGATCAATGGCTCAGATTTAACCGCACAACCGCACCTGGGACAATCAACCACACGGGAACCCATTTATACACACACACACACACATACATACATACATGGTGGGTCTAGTGAGGTTCTAGACAGGTTTTATACATAGAACCTGAATACAACCCACTACCAAAAAAAAATAAAAAAAAAAAAAAAAAAAAAACGACCCATACGGAATGGCTTCGGATGGATATCTGTGGGGCATGCAGATTGAAATTGTCATCCCTACTCATGAGTCAACTTTTTTGATCTATTGAAACAAAGAGTTGAAATAATGCATACATGCATACATAGACACACACAAGTTTTCTACTTTTTAAAATAATAAAGTATTTATTAATGTCGACAAATTGGAAAATAATTTAATTATTAAATTTAAATATATTTGATTAAAGAAGATAATTTTGTTGGATGAAGTAAAATAATAAATCCACAGCCATTTATTCAAACAAATTCTTTAAATTGAACACCACTATCAAAGCTTATAAGTTGAGTTAAATTGAAGAAATTTCTTGAAATAAAAGTGTTCTCTTTTCGTAAGTGTCTAATGACAAGTATTCTACCACAATAATTTTTATTTTTTTTGCAAAATTACGAAATACACTCTATTTCTTACTATATTTAGCATCTGATATTTCATTATTTTTTTTTTTGGTAAATTGACAGGGTCTTTCTTTCCGTCCGTTTAACGGTCCGGGGTCCATCTGATATTTCATTATGAATCAACATGAAAAATGACTTGTTACTTAGAATATATATAATATAATGACTTTGTGGTTTAGTGACACGAAGAATGTCTCTTATATGGGAGGTCATGAGTTTGAGATTCAGTAGGAGCAGTATGGAAGGAGAGAGACTATTTTAAAACATTTTTAACTTCATAGGTATACTTTAAGAATCGTTTTATTATATACTCGATCTCGAATTGGGAGTGAATTTCATTTAGAACATTGTCTCAAAATGACTAGTTTAATATCAATTTTTGTAAATTTTTAAAATAATTTTTAACATCTGACATTGTTGTGGAATTATTGTCAATAAAGATTTCATATATCATGTATGTGGTCCCAAACCTTTGTAACTTGTACAAAATATTTACTTCCACCGTCCACATTATTAAGTCAACGAGACAGATAGCAAGAAAATAATCAAATATTGGGAGAAGAAGAAAATAATCAAATATTGAGATTGGATCCCAAATAAATTCAAATGGATAGGGCAGGTAATGTGCAATAAATGTATGATATGATCAACAGTACCATGCCCAAAATTAGTCAACTGTACATCTACATGCTTTCCATTATTGGAGTATTCTCACACCCACCAGCAATATACTCTTTAAACAATTTTACGTGGGAATAGTTCAATTGGTCAACCAACTCAAAATAAGTTTATAAAGTTTGTTTTGCTTTGCTAGCAGTCGCAAAGCGCAACATTTAAATACGGATTCAACTTTGTTGTAAGCACTAATGTACAAAAATTTGAAGGCCAATAAGCCATTTAAGACACATTATACAATTTATCTCCCCCACTAGTCTTCGGGGCAAAAGTAATAAGGAGTTTTTAAGTTTGAGGTTCAAACATATAAGACAATTTTACATTAAATTAATCGCAATACATGGTAATGAATCCAACTTTTATATTACTAGCAGTCTAACATGGTTCATCACAAAAATTAATTTTGGAAAATTAGAAATTTTCTTCATAAGGAAGGGAATAAATAAGGAATAAAATATAAATTTGATTCTATTGTTGGGTTTATAATAACAACAACAATAATAAAAGCCTGGTAAATTATGCATTACAAAAATAGGCTATTTCTAATATCTCGGAAATAACATAATACCATGAACCTTCATCAAAATACTTATTCCCCTTCCAAGGATAATAATTCATTCATTGGCATCTTCACTTTCTTCAAAAAAATCATGTGCTTTGCAAGCTAGATTTTAGTCTGTTTGTCTAAGAGGTTTCGAATTTTAACCTGCGAATGCAACTATTTTAAAATCTATATGAGAGTATTTTATATTTTTATCATCTTTTGAGATCTTACTTAACACAAATAAGATTAGTCTCTCTGTGTGAGTCATAGTATATCTTATCTGGAGAAACTTGTACTTAGACAATATGTGTGTTTAATTTGACTTTAAACAAATACGGAGTAATTATATGCAAGAAATAATTAATACATCCGCCTTACCAATATAATAAAAATGTTGACTTTTGTAAATCCCATATATTATATGATCTTTTGTCCACTTTTAATAATTCTAAAATTTTATTTTTGAAAGAAATTACAAAGTGGAAAATACATGTCTATCATCTCTTAATTATTGTGAGTCTATTATCTCTTAATTATTGTGAGTTGAATTCGAAATAATTAGCCTTCAATGTTGAATGCTGTATACCCACACACAAAAAAAGCATAGTATATTAACTACGAAACTCATACATACATGAAAAGAAATGAAAACTTTTTATGCTGAAGCAGTGATTTATCATCTCTTTCTAAATTTAGGGTATGAACTATGAAGTCACATAATTATATCATATAACATTATAAAATTTTTAAGGATTTTTTTTTTTTGGTAACGACTTTGAGTTACATTCATTGACTATATCTTGTGCTGATGGAGCACTTATTCCTAGTTTAGCATGACTACATCACAATTTTGAGATTATAAATGAGAGATAATAGTAGTTTATGGAGGGAGGGATGTTGGCTGATGTACTTTGTTGTTTCTGCAAGTCCTATTTTATTTTGCCATGATGTCTTGATCCAATTGGTTGACACTGAATTTTTTTTATTTATTTATCTATTTATAAATATTAGGATATTAAGTGGGAATAATTTTTTATATGGTTATTAGTCGAATTCTTTATAAATTGTTAGTTTTTATTATTTAGATTTAGAATCACCTTAAAACATTTATGTCTAATGTACCGATATATTAGAAAATAATTTTTTTAGCAAACCCTAATATGAGTGAGTGAAACATAATTATCATATTAGAGGGTTACATGTTCAATTCTTGCCAACACACATTCGGTCGAACCTGTGGCACATAGTCTTCATGCTAGTGGGTGGGCATACATACTCTTTTTTTTTTTAATATATATATATTTCATTATATTATGAGAACCTTTTAGCTTTTTATAACCGTTCCTTATCTTATTAGTCTGTAGTGTAGTTGACTAATTCAAACAGATACCCACTCAATATAAGTAGTTTTTCTTTTGAACTCATAGAAAATGTCACGTTAGGAAGTGAAAATTACCTTTTTAAGAAGGAAAATTCTTAGTTTTACTTGAGGAATAAAAAACTAGAAAAGAATCAACTATTATATATGTAGTGTAATGACACCACTGTTATCATTCTAAATAGTGATCACAAGATCAAATCCGATGGTGGAGGGCATTATTTTTTGGGCTGAAAATGATTGAGAAAGTTTAGAACATATATATACTATTAGAGAATCGCATGTGTTAAAGAAAAAAAAAACTAGAAAAAAAATTAAATAAAAAAATAAATGCAGACGTTTTTATTTTTATTTTTATTTTTAAGATGAAGACATTACTCTTTTTTCACTGTATGTTTTATGCGGACTTGCGGACTTGGGAATGCTTTCCACCAATAACAATTATTTTAACTATTCAACATTTGTAATTTAGGGAGTCTTTTTAACTTAGTACCATCAAGAAAGGATACTGGGGATGAAAAAAATGTGAAAAAAAAAACATTTTTCATTTTTTATTTTCTAAAAGTAGGGCTCAAATCCTTAGAGCCGTTCTTGCTATTTTTGGGGCAAGACAACATGGGATAATATATGACCCTTTGACCTAACATAAAATAATGTTTAGGCCATTCTTACTCATTCAATACATATAAAAAATTTACATTTCAAGTTGGTGCCTACTTGTCATTATATACAAAATCTAAGTCCATGCAACCTCATCACATGAAGTGTTGGATGGAAAATGAAACATATAATAACTTGTAGTTGAGGTTTCCTTATTGAATATATTAATTAAGTATATGTTAGGTAGAGGTTTGGAGAACTAACCTCAGTATCCTGCCACCGAAATATGACATTAACCGCTATGCAAGTATAAGAAATTAATAAATCTATGCCTTTATTTTCTAGTTATAACTTTTGGTGCTAAACCCTTGCTATAACTACTAACATTTCTCCCTCATTCCATGCTATATACCATAGTGGGCAACTCTAAATAATTAAGATATCATGAAAAATTAAACAATTAAGATGATTAAAGGCCACTAATTCAGACTCTTAATTTATTGTTAAAACAATTATTGAAGTAAAATATTTGTATCTCTATAGCTTTGACTTTTTTTTATCCATAAATACTTAATTTTAAACATAACAATGAATAAATAATTGAACAAAACTAGGAAAAAGAAATTAAAATGTGACGTGTGCACTAGTTGAGTTGAAAATGTACAAATTTCAATGGTTTAGTTAATTGAGTCGAAAAAAAATACAAATTTCAATGGTTCAGTTGAGTTGAAAATGTACAAATGTCACTCTATTTCGAGCCAATTCACTCGGATCATTGGACGTCAATTTTAGATTAATCAGATTTATTTTTTTTTTGAGTACATTAATCAGATTTTTTTTTAATCAAGTTAAACATTGTTTGCCCTAACATTGATCTCAGATTCTCAGGCTATCGGATTTTTTTTTTCAATTAAATTTTTGATATTTTAAAATTCACATCCTATATTTTCAAGTTTATTAAACCAATATATATATATATATATACTATCTACAAAATATAATATGAGTCAATAAAGTTAGACCTATAACGAAAATTTAAAAAAAAAAAACATTGGTCCAATTATTTGTTGAATGAATGGTTCATATTATTTTGATTTTAATATTTTTTTTTTCTTAGTTTACCCTCTGTTATATCATTTATTTTTCCTAAATACCACCGCATTCCGTCTGTGTAAACTTTAGTAACAGAATATTCCATTAACTATTTATTATTATTAACTTACTCATTGATTTCCATAAGGAACGTCTGAAGTTCAAACTCTATTCCAATAAGAGTTGGCATAATTGTTGATTTACTAAAACTAAATCTAAAATCTAAAAACATAATAAGTCTCAATTAAAGTTATATCCCTCATTTATGTCCATGTTTTTAGTGCTAACCATTTTGTACATTGTGTTTTTAGAGTTGTACTCTATAATTTTTTGGACAAAGATAACATTACCGTTATAACTGCCGTTATCTTTTCCATTAACTTTACCATGCACATGCATCCACTATATCTTTTCTTATATTATTTATTGATAATAATATTTTTAGACATTATATATTGGATTAATATAATAAATAAATAAATTTTTTCAATATAATAAATAAAATTTTTCATTTAGATTTTAATTAATAAGAATTGTTAGTTATTTTTTAAAATATAAATATTGGGCATATATTTTTGCGAATCGCGCATAGAAAAAACTAGTAAATCTAATAAGAGTCAATAAAGTTAAGGCCAACAACAAGAACTACAAAATGTTGGTCCGATCCAATTGTTTGTTGAAATGAATGGTTCATATTATTTTGATTTTACTTTTCATAAATACCACCGCATTCCATCAATATAAACTTTAGTAACGGAATATTCCGTTAACTATTTATTATTTTTAACTTATTCATTGGTTTCTATAAACATTAAAATGGCGCACCTTAAGTATACAAACCACACACCTTAAACGCACAAACAAAGCACCATAAGAACACAAACCACGCACCTTAAGCATTAAAATGACGCACCTTAAGAACATAAATCACACACCAAATGTTTTAAAATGACGCACTTTAAGCATACAAATCGCACACCTTAAGAAGGAAAATAACACACTTTAAGAAGGAAAACCATCCACCTAAAGGTTTAGGCCGACACACCTTAAGTTTTAACAACTGACAAGCACACAAACCACGCATTTTAAAAAGAAAAACCATGCACCTTAAGAAGGAAAACCACGCACCTAAAGCTTTAGATCGACGCACTTAAGTTTTCAACACTTGACGCAACTTAAGCCTTACAGTACAAACCACTCACCTTAAGCACAAAAATCACGCATCTTAAGAAGGAAAACTATGCACCTTAACAATTGAAGGAAAACCACGCACCTTAAAACTATGCCTCCGCGTGTTTTTTAATCACTGTTAATCCTGGATGTTGATTTAGGCAAGATCAATGGCTCGAATTTAACCGCACAACCGCACATGAGCCAATCAACCACATGGGAACCCATTTCTATATACAAATATATCACCATGTGGGGGCAGGATGGAGATACCTCCTCTTGCACCCACCCTATACTCGCATTATTTACAAATTATTATATAAGAACAAAATTTACTCAGTGCACACCTTCAGTCGTAATGAATGTCGCGAGTTTCCCGACCTTATTATCATCTAAAAAAAGCTTTAATATCCATTTTCATTATACAAATTTTGTGGAAATTTTACTCATTATAAAGGTGGGATGGGAATATGAGTAATTTGTTGGGTATAGTTATAATTAGTATTTATTTTGAACTAAATTCGATTAATGTAAATACATTGATGATTAAAAGTAGTTAATCTATTGTGGATGAAATTCTTAGTATGGAGTATAATAATTAAACTTGACTTTAGCGCAGGCCTGAGCGACCGCACAAGACCCCAATTTTTGGGGGCCCAATTTTTTAAAAATATTTTATATATAATTTAATATTTTTATACTTGATAAATATATTTTTTAGAATTTATATATTGGTCTTAATTGTAAGTGAAAATAAAATTTTAGAAGTAATTGACATTGAAATTTGGGTGAATAAATTTGTATTTAAATATGCACGGAAATGTCACTAATTTGAAATTAAAATTTGAAATTTATTTTTTTTTCTTTCTTGAATTGTATGCATTATATTTAGAATTTTTTTTTTTTTTTACTTTTTCCCTTTTGTCATAGAATACAATAACTTGAAGTCTATATGGATTTGGACTCAATTACCTTAGTTATAGAGATTTTCTAGATTTCTTAGATCTTCTAGACTTCTATCTTTATATTTAATATGTCTTTTTGGATTATGTTTCTTACTTTTATAAATAGATATATCTCTTTGTACATCATTATAGTGAAATGAAATCTACTAAATGTTAAAAAAATCTATCTTCCCCAATATTCTTGTTTCTCTATTATTATCTTTGTATTTTCGTTTTACTCTATTATATTTAGATTGCAATTTAATTACTTTATTATATTGAATTATATTGTATCTCGAAACAAAAATTGTGAAGGTCTAAATTAAACTATTAGAGCGAGCCTCTATTTATAATGGAGTGGCCATGGCTAATCTAATCTCTTTAGTTCTAAAGGTTACATGCATAAAATGTGAAGTGTGAAACATGTAAGAGGTATAAAATGTGAAGTGTGAAACATGTAAAAGGTCAAGAGATATGCCAAATTGATTCTATCATGGAAGAGATATGCCAAATTGATTTTGTCGGTCCAACATCATCCAAATGTAGTGATAAAGTTCGTCTTTCTGCTACCTCATTATTTGACCACCTTTATAGAAAGATTCCATGATTTTTAGGCCTAAGGTTTTGGATCCTTTCCAACCGTGACTTTGAGATTCAACCGTCACGTTATCCTACCAACTTATTAGGCTTCCATCCCCTGAAATCTTAATACATTTATTAATTTAACAGTATATCGAAACAAATTATTAAACATAGCATTTTTAGTATTATGTTTTATTTTGATGTTGCATTGATTTTTGTATCTTATGAAATTAAATCAGTTGTATTCCCTCTCGTTTTTTTGGCGAGTTCTTGTTATAAGCGTAGAACGATAATTGGTCATGGCGTATGTGAACCACAAAAGAATGAAGATTGATACTCGGGTGGTGTCAACGACTTTTGAACCAGAGTATGCTTTCGTGTTTGACCAAATTACTATTGACAGTAAAGAAGCTTGGAGTGCTCCTGTCGACTTCAGCTTCAAATTTGTGAAACAGTCTGCGATTCAAGTTTTCGATAACATTGTTAGGAAATTTGTTTCTATGTCTGACTGTAAGGAATGTTTGTCCATTCCTTTAATCTTTCTTGTAAACGTTTCCGCTTATGATTCAATGAATTAGTCTCGAGAGATTATTATCAAAAAAACAAAATCAGTTGAATTTTGATTGAATTTCAATGACGTTACTGGATACACATTTACTTGATTTCATTGGACCAACTTTAATAAAAGTTTATAAGATAAGTTTTATTATAAAATAAATAGTTCAGGTAGATTTAACGGTTTAGAATCAAAACAATAAAAAATGGTCTTTTTCATAAATATTAAAAAATTTAAAAGTTTGTACGAGTAATATTTATGAAAATGATCCACAGTTTTTTACTTGATTTTCAATTCATTAGATCTTGTAGATCGATGGTTTGGATTTATCTGTTCTCGGATTGGTTCTTATATGAATTGGTATGAGTTCATTCTATTTTTGGTCATAGATTTATAAGTGACAATTCACTTTTAATCATTTTCTTTCAAAACACTAGTACAAAAATAGGCATTTGCGTCCGGAAAATTCCGGACACATATGCCATAGACGTAGTTAGTCAGGACTATCTGCGTCAGGAATTGGGCAGTTCCGGACGCAGATGGTCTTTTTAATTTTTTTTTAATGGACCATCTGCGTCTGGAGCAGCCCAGTTCCGTACGCAGATAGTCATGTTATTTTAAAAAATAATAATTTTTTCCTGTACATTCCAGCAGCCTCAACACTATCAAACACATTAAATTAACACCTAAAAATTAAAAAAAAAATTCAAAAAAAAAAAGCCCCAACGAATAATTCAAAAATCATACAAAAAATCATAGTGTGTATTAGCCAATCTCATAATTTCACTTAGGATAAAATACTTACTTTCATTCGTCAATGCATGATCTTTAAAATACTTACTTTCAAAGACAATGGTGGAGGGATCCCTCAGATCTAGATCTAAAACGCGTATTTGAAAAAAAAAAAATTTTTAAAAGGTAGCTGCGTCCGAAGTTTCGGACGCAGCTAGTGTAATCCTACAGACCAGCTGCGCTCAGGTGTACTTAATTTTACTAAGATTAAATTGGCTACATATCTTTTTAGAAGTTAATTTATTTTAACCTTAAACCAAAATCAAAATAATTTTGGAGTCCAGACTGACGCGATCTCATGCTTTTTAGAAACTTTTTTTTCGGCAATAGATGCGCGTGTTTACGACAATCGATGTTTTTCTGCTTGAAAGGATAATTTTTTAAACAATGTAATGCTCATTTTAATCCTACTTGAAAGGAAAAAAAATTCCGGCGAAAAATTGACGGAAAATCTGCCGGTAGTTTTTTTTCGGAGAAAAATTGTCGGAAAATCCGCCAGATTTATTTTCTGGCTAGAAGTTGACTGAAAAATGACCATTTTTGCAACAAAAATAATAGTTGTGGACCAAAATTGCAAAGGTTGAAAGTCGTGGACCAATCCTGCAAGTATCACAATAGTCGTGGGACTAAAAGTGTAAAAAATTCAATATTTATTTTTTAAAATAACTTTAATATTATAGATTTTTTGAGTAGCAAATGTAATATTAATTAGAAAAAAAGTATTTGTTACTTATAAACGAAAATATAAAACAAATGTAATAATTTTACATTTTGATGTAAACGTGTTACATTTTTTCTTAAAAAATATTTCATTTTTTCTTAAAAAATATTTCATTTTTTCATATAAGTAATAAATATTTTATTCATGCTTTAGTATTATATTTGCTAGTATTATATAAGTAAACGTGTTACATTTCATCTCTACCCAACCCATTTCACGTAGGAATGATCTCACACAAATTTTTGCTTTAAATTTTTAAAATCACCCGATCTATCTTTAATTTTTTTTTCACACTCAAATCGAAGACAACATGACAAATAACAACCATTTTAAAACAAGTCATCACTCATCAGGCTGCTAGTATGAACCATGGACATCGAGAATAAGCATGAATTACATGCATATATAATATACCTAACACAAACCATGCCTCTCCCTCACACATCTTGTCTTGTATAGTTCTATGATTAGGAAATTTGTCTGTTTATTTTTTATTCCAAATGTGATGTAATTTAATTACAACTAATATAAATATTTAATAAGTTGTGATGGATATATTGGAGATGGTCCGAAACAAACAGACTTGAGGAGGCAAGCCAAGTTAATCCGGACCGATTCCGTAGTCGGTCTTAGGCCCAAAGCTGACCTCATTGGTTGGCCCTTGGCACCCCAAAGCCGACCTCGAGGTTGATTACAACGACGAGGCCCGGAGGTCAGTGGGGGCCTCGACTTTACCAAGCCATCTAAGGTTTTGCCAAGTAGCTTGTAGCTCAATGACACCTTTGTGATTCTTTCAAATGGGAAGTCACATGTTCGAACCCTAGCGGGGACATTTTTTTTGTACTTCAATAGGTTGAGAAAGTATGTATTGACAGATATTACATTGTAGTCGAGTCAGTATTACTCCAAAAAAAATTCTAAAATTTATTATTTTATTTAAACAAAAAATAGCAATCATAGAAATAATTTAATTCCGATACACGTCAGCTCTTTTTTTTTTTTCTTTTTTTTTAACATGATTTGAGCAGCTTTTAGTTTCAAATTGATTAAATAATTTTCTCATCTGTTATGACATAGACATCAAAATTCAATTGGATTGTGATAAATTCATACATTTTGATGTCTCCATTTGCTACATAACCTATCGAAATCAAGCTTTATAAATGGTAAAACATTTCTCCCATATTAGAAAATAAACAATAGATATTCATCAAAAAACCATTCATATATACTTAAAACATTGAGTAGCTAGCTAGAAGCCCTATCGTATGAAAAACTCAATTTGGCCAGCACTTTACTTCTTAATTGGACTAGTCCGGTGAGAACGTGAATTAATCTGAGTATGGTACAGGCTTAAAAGTGTCTCCTAAGTCTATTCAGAACACCTCGTGCTCTGACCAAAAAAAAAAAAAACATCGATCAGAAGCCATTCATCGAATTGTCACTGAATTGAAATGTCTTGCACTTTTGTTCCATTTTTAATTACCCTCCTCAACACCAAAATCAACAAAGTACCAACCCTCAAATTTTTTTTCTCTATTCTTATATGTCAGACACTAATTGGTTTAGGAAAAAAAATTCACCAATTTTCTTTCTTTTACTTTTTATTTTCATCAAATAAAACGAACAAAATAAATGTAGTAGAAGTATTATCAATTATATATTGGAGTTAGAGATGACATTACGGGCTTAACTAAATGGGCTGGCGTTTCTTAAAAAAAAAACTAATATGGGCTGGCATAAATCCAACCCACATGACCCAGCCAAGGCACGATCCACATGTTAATGGGCAAATTAGTGTAAATCATTGTTTAAAACCAGTTGTTATGCCGTGGACCTGGGTCCAATAAGACGCCGTTTCACAATTTTTTTTTTTAAAAAGAAAATAAAAAAAATTAACGGCGTTAACGGCTCCTCATCACAATAGAACACAAGCTCTACATTCACAGACCCTATATTCCATATTCACAATTTGAAAACTCCATATTCACACAGGACTATATGTTTAGTAACTATAATACCACTGTTATGCATTCACATATTCAAAACTCTATATTTACAGATCCTATACTCCATGTTCACAACTTGGGAACTCCACATTCACACATTACAGGGCTACAAGTTGCTAGAACTCTGTTAACTCTACTACAGATTCACACATTCATAACACTACATTCACAAATTCTATACTCCATATTCACAATTTGAAACCTCCACATTCACACATTTCAGGGCTGCTAGAACTCTGTTAACTCTACTACAGATTCACACATTCATAACTTTATATTCACAAATTCTATACTCCATATTCACAATTTGAAACCTCCACATTCACACATTTCATGACTATATGTTTAGTATTTAAAAAAAAAAAAATAGTGAAACGACGTCGTAGTGGACCCAGGTCCACCTTGCAAGGTGGACCTGGGTCCACGGCATAATTTGCGTATCAAAACGAGGTAGTTTTAAACGACAAATTATGCCGTGGACCTGGGTCCAATACGACGCCGTTTCACTATTTTTTTCTTTTTAAATATTACTAAACATATAACCCAGAAATGTGTGAATGTGGAGGTTTCAAATTGTCCCACATTGGTTGGGAAACTGACTTTGCACCACTATATATACAAGGATCATTTTATGACTAAGTAACTTGTATAACATAGATGCTCTCTCTCGCGAGTGCAAATCAAATCTCAGGCCACTGCCCCCTAAATAAAGGGAGAGGTTAGCCATTACCTTCTACCCGTTGTGTTCATCACACGTTCTCGTTCGCTGGGTCCGAAAGAGGCAACTCGACTCGAGCTTACACCCTACCCAAAGTTCATCCACCTTCGACTCAAGTTCATCCACCTTCGACTCGTGCTCTTCCAGGTTTATTCTAACCTCTTGTAGGTTAATATTCCTGGTTATTTATTTATTGTGAATTTTCTATTTTCTCCAATTTCTTGCGTTTTCGAGAATTATTTCCAACAAACTATTTATCAATTTTCTTAACAAAGTCTAAAAGAATTCTAAAACTTATATTTTAACAAAAGGCGTTGCACTTAAAGTATTTTTTATTTTCTGATTTGGAACCAGAACCAACCAATTTTGAATCGGAACCCCAATTTTATCAAACTAGAACTGAAACAGTTCGCACAATTCTAATTCTGGTTCAATTTCTATAGTATATGGTTCGGTTTGAACTGGACGGCTCGAATCAAACCTTAGTTATCCCTACAAATTTATAAATACTTAGAATCATTTTATAAAAATATAATAAAATTGCTATATATATAGGGTCGGTTCTGAGCATGTCTAACATGAGCGACCGCACAAGGCCCCTAATTTTTGGGGGCCCATATTTTAAAATAAAATTATGTATATATAGTTTACAAAATTTTAGGCTAAGTGCATGGAAATTGGGCCAATTTGTGATAAGGTGCAATTGAGCCCAATTTCCCTCATTATCTAACAAACAATTCTTTCATATCCATTTTCTATATACAAAGTTTGCAAAAATTGTACTCATTATCAAGGTGCAGTGGCATGGGAATATATGAGTAATTTGTTGGGTATATAGTTATAATTGGTATATATTAGTGCCTTAATTAAGTGGTGCAAGTTGACTAGGCTTATTAAATTCTTTAGTAGGAATGAATAACTAGTAGTTGTTATTTAATCAGACTCTATGCCTATATAAACCTGGATTTATGGGGTACATGATATTCATTATATAGCACATACAGTTCACGATACTCATACTACTCAGTAGATACCAATACACCATCTAGGGTTCTGTGTATTCATATTAGGGGTAATTAAACATAGGTTGTGACGTGTTTTGTGTATTCGAATGTTAGGAGGATGATTTCTGTGTAATTGTGTCAATATTCTGTGCATTCCCTCAAGTCATTTTGGGTACTCTAGACAAGGATTTTGTGTATTCCCTGAAGTCATTCCCTAAGTCATTCGCGTCCACCGTCCACTAACATTCAAAACAACGTCGTTTCGATCCAAGGTCCACAATGCACTGTGGACCAAGGTTTACAGTGCACTGTGGACCTTGATCCTAAACGACGTCGTTTTGAATTTTAATTTTGATAGTGACCGCTTGTTATTCAATTCACGTAACATGTTTTTTTTTTTTTAACTGTAAAGCATGTGCATGTGTTTGTGTTGTCAATTGTTTGTCTTATGTTATGAAATTCTGTACCTTAAAAGTATGAATTGTGTACTTGGAACAAATTAGTAGTTATGTAAGGCATGCCATATTGTGTCTTATATTATGAATTTATGCCTTATGTTGTGAAATTATATGCCCCTAACGGGAGATAAAAAATGTTGGTATAATTGTTTGATGGAATGAATGGTTCAGATTATTTTGATTATAGTAATTTTTAAAATTTTTCTATTTTATCCTCTATTATATCATTTACTTTTCCTAAATAGCCTTGCAACTCTGTCAGTGTAAACTTTAGTAACAGAATATTCTGTTAACTATTTATTATTCTTAACTTACTCAATGAATTTCATATCTTAGGTTCGAACCTGATCCTATTCAAAGTTGGCATAATTGTTGAACATATACTATGAATATGTTAAAATGTATTAAAAATACATAACATTCAAAATTGAGCATCAAATATTACAAATAAGAAATCTTGAAAATCACGTTCACACATTGTTTTAAAAAAAAATCTATGTTTTTTTTTCCTTTTTTGTTCGTTTATTTAATCTTCTTTTGATATTTTTTTTAATTATGTTTTTACATTATTAGGAATGATTTAGGTCATTATGGTATTAATAATTTTTGTATGTATTTCTATAAGAGTACAATTATAAATTACTTTACACTAGTTCAGGACGAAACGTACTATGATTCTAAGTGTTGAGCACTCAAACATAGAACTCGGCGAACAAGAACGTGAGAAATTACTTTACACTGGTCCAGGATAAAACGTACTACGATTCTAAGTGTTGAACACTCAAACATAGAACCCGGCGAACAAGAATATGGGAAATTACTTTACACTGGTCTAGGATAAAACTTAGAACGTGGGATGAACACAGATAGCCAGATGTCTAGAAGGAAGTGAGAGCAATTTTGAATGTTGTAACTTCCGTAACAGGTATTTGGCCAGTTGGTTCACTCCCGCTGCGCGCGAGAGAGTGCCTCTATGCTATACAAGTCAATATGACTTAAAAAGACTCTTGTATAAATAGTAATGCAGACCCACTTTTCCACCAATGTGATACAAAAGCTACTTAAAAGTTTTTCTAGATGCAATTTCCATCTTAAATGGGTCTAATTTGAGAACCAATTTCTCATTCACCCATTATCCATTTTGAGCGTACAATATATCAATCTATTTGTCTAACTACGAAAAAACCCGAATCCGCTTTGACCCAACCAAAATCAGAAGTGGACTCCACATATATTTGTACCACAAAATAGCCACTTAAAAAGCCATTTTATGCAATTTTTCCAACAAATTAATGATAAATTAAGATTTTAAAATTAAAAAAAAAAACTAAATAAAATGAAATTAATCCCACATATATTTATACCACAAAATAGCCACTTAATTTTAAAATCCTACTTTATTATGTAAGAGCATTCATAATAGTGGAATTTTTTGTGATTTTTGAGGAGTTTTTGTAAGTGTGATTAAGAAAGAGAAAATTGGAGGGGAGGAAAAAAAATTTAATGTCTGGGCGCGTGCAGTACACGCGTCTGCTGGGCGCGTGCAGTACACGCGTCTGCTGGGCGCACTAGTGTTTGTCACGCGAGCTTGCAGCGGCTAGACTTTGGATTCCATGCATCCCATTTTTATTCCAATAACCCTTCCTTGCAGATGAACCCAATCCTTCTCTCTCTCTTGCTTTCTCTTTCTTCCGACTCACTATCTACTGTACTAAAAAACCTTCAAAAACTCCTGATATGGATGCTCTAACAAGAAAGTTCACAATTACTATTTAAATATATTTTTTTGTTGAAATTCTTTTTGTATTCTATTAGTAAAGATTCCTAATAAGATAAATTAACATAAATTTCCTATACTAGTGTAAACTAGCAATACGTGTAGTATATGCATAGTCATTAATATTGGTTAAGAAATTCAATCTAAATTAAATCATTGTCACTAGGTATAAAAAAAATAAAAATAAAAAAGCAATAGGGTAGGTCGAACCGAACTTTCAAAAATTAGGCAAATTATGCTATGGATTTGGCACCTTGCAAGGTGGACTCAGGTCTATATTCACAATTTTAGAACTCTATGTTCACAATTTTAAATCTTAATATACAAAATTACATTACTCAAAATTCACAATTTTTGAACTTTATATTCACAATTTTGTTATAGATTCAAAAATTGTGTTATACTATTGAATATAGAATTATGAAATTGTGAATATAGATTTATAAATTGTGAACATAGAGTTCTGAAATTGTGAACATAGAATTATGTAATTGTGAATATAGAGTTCAAAAATTATGAACATGGACCTAGTCCACCTTGCAATATGGACCCGAGTCCATGGCATAACAACTGAAAAATTATGCCTAGACTTGTTATGAGAACTTGAGGTTTGAGCCTAGGCCTAGGATTGTATGTACTGTGTAGGCATTTTTTTAAGTTCAAGTATGAGCCTTTAATAGGCCTAACCTGGCCTGGAGCATTTTTAAAGGCTTTTAATATGTCTGATCATTAAAATGCTCTATTGTAGACTTTAAATAGACTTGTAGTCTATTTAGATCTAAACATTATACACTTTATAAGTCTAACAGATTTGTAAATAAAAATTTAAACCTAATATGATAATAATAGATGAATAGTTACAGTCGTAAGACACAACTAAGTGTAGGTAGTGACTGCAACAAGCATCCTTAGCCTCAACTGAATTAAAAAGAAAAATTTTAAACTAAGATAAAAACTATATTACAATTTCAGAACTTAAGATAAAAACTGCATAGTAGTAGTAGTGACTGCAACAAGCATCCTTAGCCATCCTTAAGTTTTTAGGTTTGATATATATAATTGGTTTCATTTTGTAAATATAAAAACATATTAAGTAAAAGTGATATATATATATATATATATATATATATATATATATATATATATATATATATACACACACACACACACTAGACATGTACGCCTATAGGCTAGGCTTTAAACATATAGGCCTAGGCTTATTCAGTTAAATAGTTCTCAAAATAGGTCTAAGTCTAGCTTCTTTACTAAACTAGATATGCCCAAATGTCTATTAAAAGAACAAATAATTTATTTTGAGCAAATTTCACTTTTAATTTAGTCATCGGCTATTGTGACATCGACACATTTAGTCCTATTCTTTTAATTTTGCCATATTGCATCTCTGACTTTGAACAACTTCCACTTTTAGTCACCAACTATTGTGGTATTGCCACATTTGGTCCTTTTTAAAAAAAAAAAAAATTTTGCCATATTACATTAATGGCTTTGAGCAACTTTCACTTTTAGTACTCAAATATTTTGGCATTGCCACATTTAGTCCTGTTCTTTTAATTTTGTCATATTACATTCATGACTTTTTTTAAAAAATTTCATTATTTTACCGTTAGAATTGACAAATAACAAAAAAAAAATCATTATTTTACCGTTAGAATTGACAAATAACAAAAAAAAAATACTTACACATATCTTAACTCATATTTCAAACACATTAGAAATATTGTAAATATCAAAGGATGTAATATCATAACTCATAGAAATATGNTCATTATTTTACCGTTAGAATTGACAAATAACAAAAAAAAAAATACTTACACATATCTTAACTCATATTTCAAACACATTAGAAATATTGTAAATATCAAAGGATGTAATATCATAACTCATAGAAATATTGTAAATATCAAAGGATGTAATATCATAACTCATAGAAATATGAGTTACGATATGTATAAGGATTTTTTTTTTCGTTTGTATCGGCCATGAGGACTTGACTACAAGGCCCCGACCAGCTGCTCGATCCATCACTCTATATTTTTTAATTTGGACCCCCGAGTTAATTAAATCCATCACTCTATATTTTATTTTTTTTAAAGATAAACTAGCTGCTCATCATAATTCACAAGTCACAACTCCAAATTCAAAAGGAGAATATTTATTGGATAGTAAGAGAAAAGTATGGAAATGAGAATAACTCATAAAACTGAAGATTAATTGAAGAACAGAAGAAGCACATAGCTAGAAATATTCATAGTTATTACATATATACTTGGGAGGGATATATTAATTAAGTTTGTTTGAATCCATTATTTTATACCTTAGGTTTTGAATCCTTTCTAACCGTGACTCTTAAGGTAAAGATTGAATACCAATAGAAAATAGATGAGTTTAATCAAAATGGTTATAATCTTCTTCATTTGCAACATACATCACCAAGACCAATCAATAGTTCTTTTGCCTTGTAAGTTAGCTGATTACTTATTATCAATAGGATCAGGAACATAAAACACTTGTTTTTCATGCAAGTATGAATGGTTCATCATGATAATCCAATCAAACAAAATCAGCCAAAGTAAAATCCAGTACATCTATCCGAATGTCTCTTCTATTATAAAACCCGAGGTTGAGCCCCGTGCTTGACCTGGATCACCCTAAGGCGAGGCCTTGGCCATAGAGCTTCGGCCATGGGGCTTGACTACAAGGCCCGGACCACAGGGCCTCGGCCATGGACCCTCGAGCTAATTAAATCCATGACTCTATATTTTTTTTAAGATCGATAAACTAGCTGCTCATCATAATTCACAAGTGACAACCCCAAATTCAAAAGGATTAAATTGGATACTAAGAGATCGAAAAGTATGGAAATGAGAATAACTCATAAAACTGAAGATTATAGGTGACTCTATATTTCTTTTTTAAGATCGATAAACTAGCTGCTAATCATAATTCACAAGTGACAACCCCAAATTCAAAAGGATTAAATTAAAGTAGGCGTGTAGATAATAAATTGGATACTAAGAGATCGAAAAGTATGGAAATGAGAATAACTCATAAAACTGAAGATTAATTGAAGATGAGAAGAAGCACATAGAAATATTATTCATAGTTATTATATATATACTTGGGATTAAGAATCCATAATGGTACGGTAAAACGAATTGAACTTAAAGATATGACTCAGCAATCTTGCCATGAGCTCCTTTAGGGAAGAAACCACCAGGCTTCCTTTCCTCTCCACTCCCATACACAATTCTCAGTATCTCCTCCGGCGACCGGTCGTATGCGACTGAGTACTCGTCGCCGGCCAAAATGTTGCCGGAAATTTTTCCCTCGGCGCCTTCTCTTTCTTTAACGATCAAGCCTTCGTCTTTTATGAATCCTTTGTTGCCCAAGTTGTTCCTCAGGTCTGAGAAGCGGTTGGTGAACTCCGCCACGGTGATTCCGTAGGGCGCCACCTCTTCTTTTGCATGCTCGTATAACAGTGTTCTTAGCACTGCATCTTGCCCTGATTCCACGCCCAGTAGTCCCGCAACCAACTGAACATAAATTAAACTATTCTTTAATTTAATTACTAGTTATATATATATAGTAGATCAGAGCTAGCTGAGGATTTTTTTTTTTTTTTGAAATGTGTTTTTTGAATATAATATAATTATATTATTCAAGATGTATATACGTACCCTTTTGGCAGTTTGGCTGCGGAGCTTGGCATTGGCTCCAACATATCCAGTGAGTCCAACGTATGGAACAAGGTAAGATGCAATAAGATAGTTGATGTCATTTGCATAGGGATCAAAAGCTGGCTTCAAAGCTTTCCCGAATGCATCGTTTACAACGCTTGCAAATGCTTCGGCGCTTAGGTTTAGTAGCGGCCTTGGAAATCCTGGTACAGTTTTCTTAATAGCCCTACAAACATATATTAACAATTTCATTATAATAAACTTTTTTTTTTTTTAAACAAATTCATCCGTTTGAATCAATGAATATAGTAATGATGTTAAAAAATTCTCATGTATATATGTATATATTAATAATATAATTGACCTCAAGTGTCCAACTTCTTGATAACCGAATTGGGCAATAATATCCTTAACAAGGGGACTTAGCTTCGCCGCTTTTGCACCAACCGAGGATGGACCGTTGGAACTTAGATTGGGAGCCAACTTATCCAACCCATACCCGAATGCACCCCACAAGAAGAACTCAGCTTCCAAGTACTCCAAATTTAGAGGGAATTCTAGCAAGTTCAAATCACCAGTTAGTAATTTACTCCCACCAGTGGACCCCGAACTAGGGAGGACGAAGAAAAAGAACAGAAGAGATAGAAAGGAAATCATGATGGAGATGGTGATGGAAACTACAAAACTTATTTTGTGCTGTGTCTTAAGTTGTACGTACTACTTCTATTTATACACATTGTTAATGAGCTAGAATGGTAAGGATACAAGTTGGTAACTATTTGCAATAAATAATTTTTCCTAAAATCATAAAGCATTTATGTTCAATACCTTATCTAGACATAAAATAATGTACGTTTCAATTAGGATCTTATCATATTATGCACAATTAAATCACTTTGATAGTGCTGTTGATTTTATTCTATTCTGGGGTGAAATATTAAAATATTAAATTGTAACAGATACATTTTTACTAAAAAGAAAAAAAAAGATGAGTAACTTGTTATAATATTGGAGGAAACAAAATATACCTTATTTAAAAAAAAAAGTTGCATAAATATTTTTCGATGCAGAAATTTTGAATTGAAAGTTTAAGTTATATATATATTCGTTGAATATATGCACTCATAGTTTTAATTATCAATATTTATTTGTTTTAAAAAAGACTTATTAGTATTGAATTAGAGTTTTCAGATGCAAAACTTGAATCTTTCTATATAAATTTAAATAAGTTTTGTGTACAAAATTAGAAAAGATGGAATTAAAATTATGAAATTGGTATACTCTAAGGATCATCATTATTATTGTTACTAGTATTTTTGCCCGTGCGTTGCACGGAATGGATTTGTTATAATATTTTAAGAATATTTAGATCGATATACAATTATATAAATTATAACATCGAATATTGTATAGCGCAATTGATGAAATTGGTTGGATCAATTATGTTTTCTGGTGTTTTCCTTGCTTGAATTAGAGCAAATAATTGTTCAATTACCGGTGCGATGCACAAATAAATTTTTTATTATATATTTAGATAATAAAAATAAAGAAAATTATTAAAAAAATTCTAATATTGAACGTGTACATTTATTTGATTATAAGATTAGTGCAAAAGTATAACTCAATTAATTGAAATATATATGACTTGTTTGTCTACAATTATCTTAAAAAGATCGATATGTAATATGACTTATGTAATTATATAATTACTAAAATAAATATGAGAAAAATGAGAAATAATTTAATTATAATTATTATAAAAATAAATTCAACGACCAGTGTTATTATCATAATAATTATTAGGCAACTATTATTAGTCAATTACACTAATATATGTGCAATTATACTTTTATACCTTAAGTATATTAATTTTCACCCTATCGCATTTAGTTTTTCTTCCTCCTTCATATTTGAATGAATTAATTGTAACCATTATAAAAAATCTAACAGTCATGTTTAATTAATTTTTTTTAAGTTTTTAAATAATTTTCAGTCAATTAGTAATATCCATTCCCTTTTTCAATTTGCCTAATTTTCCTTTTCCATTATGATTTTTTTATATTTTCAATCAATTAGTAAAATCAGTTTTCTTTTTCATTTTCTCTTTAATATTGTCTGGGCGGAATTTCACAAAGGATGACTGACTCGGGAGAAAGCCACATACAATTGACCCTGACTAAAGACCGATTTTTTTAGCAATAACCCAACGTGAGTTAGTGTTTGGCCTTAGCTTTTGTTTATAGTCATGGCATATGCAAATATCATTGAGAATTGTTTATACTGGAACTTGAAGGATAATCAGTGGTTCTGCCAAATCTACATTATAGTAAGGCAAGACAGAATCCACGTGCTCCTCCCATAGAGTAACAGTGAGCCGACTACCCCTGAGTAGTGAAAACAACAATGAGCATGATGATGCCTAAATTTATACTTAAACAAATCAAAAAGACATCCAAACAAACACATACCGAGAGTCTTCAATGACAAAATCAATCAACCTTTGAGGATTTGAATTAACTTGGACAACTTTTTGCTCATTAATGAAAACAACACGGCCAATCAAATCTGCAAAAAACCAAACAAAAGATTTGCAATAAATGACCTTTTGTATCCTATATTGCGAAACTAAAATTTATATATTTTGTAGCAACTAAATATTTAAAGTATTAATAAGGATGCATTTATATTTAATATTATTTTGGTCTGATAAAATGTTTCTTGACAAAAGATTTAAAATTGGCATTCATGAATATATACTATTAGAAATTTAGTATAACAAAAAGAAATAAAAACACCAAAAAAAAATAATAAAAAAATAAAAACACATCTAGTATAGAATAAGATTTAAAGAAGAATTTACCAATTAGCAATTTAGCATATTGCTATCCACTCCTCCGGGAGCCTTCAATGTTTCTTGAACTTAACCACAAACTCTTTAGGGATTTATAAATGGATACAAGTTCTCTGAAGAAAGAAAAAAAAATATTGTAATGCTCTCCAGGTGCAAATATTAAATATGGCTACAGTGTTCACTACAAAATGCCAACCACCGCAAAATTTACACAACCTTTTTTCCTCTAATTCATAGAACAAAATTCGGCCACGATATAGTCACAATCTGCTCTCCCTAATTTATATACACTTTTAAACTTAATAGCATTTACCTGGGAGTCATGGAGTAAGCACTCCAGTGTGTGTTGGTTGATTGTGGAATGTGGATATTCCCTTGACAAATAACAACGCATTAGTTGGAGTCTAATACAACTCCTTCTCGTCTTGGGAGATAGGTCGGAAGTAGAGACAAAAACAGACCCATTAGTGAAAGAACAATATTGTTGAAAGATTTGCGTGACAATATTGTTTTACTATTTCGATTTGTGTGAGTAGGTTATAAAATTTCTAATTGATGAATGTATTTATAATACGAATTGACGGAGGAATTGTAGTATAGGAATTGTAGAGGAATTGTAGTATACGAATTGTATTGGAATTGTAGTATAGGAATTGTAGAATANTAGGCAACTATTATTAGTCAATTACACTAATATATGTGCAATTATACTTTTATACCTTAAGTATATTAATTTTCACCCTATCGCATTTAGTTTTTCTTCCTCCTTCATATTTGAATGAATTAATTGTAACCATTATAAAAAATCTAACAGTCATGTTTAATTAATTTTTTTTAAGTTTTTAAATAATTTTCAGTCAATTAGTAATATCCATTCCCTTTTTCAATTTGCCTAATTTTCCTTTTCCATTATGATTTTTTTATATTTTCAATCAATTAGTAAAATCAGTTTTCTTTTTCATTTTCTCTTTAATATTGTCTGGGCGGAATTTCACAAAGGATGACTGACTCGGGAGAAAGCCACATACAATTGACCCTGACTAAAGACCGATTTTTTTAGCAATAACCCAACGTGAGTTAGTGTTTGGCCTTAGCTTTTGTTTATAGTCATGGCATATGCAAATATCATTGAGAATTGTTTATACTGGAACTTGAAGGATAATCAGTGGTTCTGCCAAATCTACATTATAGTAAGGCAAGACAGAATCCACGTGCTCCTCCCATAGAGTAACAGTGAGCCGACTACCCCTGAGTAGTGAAAACAACAATGAGCATGATGATGCCTAAATTTATACTTAAACAAATCAAAAAGACATCCAAACAAACACATACCGAGAGTCTTCAATGACAAAATCAATCAACCTTTGAGGATTTGAATTAACTTGGACAACTTTTTGCTCATTAATGAAAACAACACGGCCAATCAAATCTGCAAAAAACCAAACAAAAGATTTGCAATAAATGACCTTTTGTATCCTATATTGCGAAACTAAAATTTATATATTTTGTAGCAACTAAATATTTAAAGTATTAATAAGGATGCATTTATATTTAATATTATTTTGGTCTGATAAAATGTTTCTTGACAAAAGATTTAAAATTGGCATTCATGAATATATACTATTAGAAATTTAGTATAACAAAAAGAAATAAAAACACCAAAAAAAAATAATAAAAAAATAAAAACACATCTAGTATAGAATAAGATTTAAAGAAGAATTTACCAATTAGCAATTTAGCATATTGCTATCCACTCCTCCGGGAGCCTTCAATGTTTCTTGAACTTAACCACAAACTCTTTAGGGATTTATAAATGGATACAAGTTCTCTGAAGAAAGAAAAAAAAATATTGTAATGCTCTCCAGGTGCAAATATTAAATATGGCTACAGTGTTCACTACAAAATGCCAACCACCGCAAAATTTACACAACCTTTTTTCCTCTAATTCATAGAACAAAATTCGGCCACGATATAGTCACAATCTGCTCTCCCTAATTTATATACACTTTTAAACTTAATAGCATTTACCTGGGAGTCATGGAGTAAGCACTCCAGTGTGTGTTGGTTGATTGTGGAATGTGGATATTCCCTTGACAAATAACAACGCATTAGTTGGAGTCTAATACAACTCCTTCTCGTCTTGGGAGATAGGTCGGAAGTAGAGACAAAAACAGACCCATTAGTGAAAGAACAATATTGTTGAAAGATTTGCGTGACAATATTGTTTTACTATTTCGATTTGTGTGAGTAGGTTATAAAATTTCTAATTGATGAATGTATTTATAATACGAATTGACGGAGGAATTGTAGTATAGGAATTGTAGAGGAATTGTAGTATACGAATTGTATTGGAATTGTAGTATAGGAATTGTAGTGTTTTAATATTATTCTGTAGTATTGGATTTCGTGTTTTAATAGCAGATTTATTTGATACGAATTGTATTGGAATTGTAGTATAGGAATTGTATTGTTTTAATATTATTCTATTGTTTATACGAATTGTATTGGAATTGTAGTATAAGAATTGTATTGTTTTAATATTATTCTATTATTTTAATTGTTTTAATGTACAATATTTTGGGCGGGAAGGAAGATTTCGTTTTGGAGGATTTTGTTTTTATATATACTAGTATTTTCGCGCGTGCGTTGCACGGAATGAATTTTTTATAATATTTTAAGAATATTTGGATCAATATACAATTATATAAATTATAACATCGAATATTATATAGTGCAATTGATGAAATTAGTTGGATTGATTATGTTTTCTGATGTTTTCTTTGCTTGAATCAAAGCATATTTGATTCACGGATAAATTTTTGTATTATTTATTTAGATAATAAAATTAAAGATAAAATTATTTTTTTTAAAAATATAATATTGAATATGTACATTTATTTGATTATAAGATTAGTGCAAAAGTATCACTTAATTAATTGAATAATATATGACTTGTTTGTTTACAATTATCTTAAAAAGATCTATATTTAATATAACTTAAGTAATTATATTATTACAAAAATAAATATGGAAAAATGAGAAATAATTTAACTTTAATTATTACGGAGTATAAAAATAAATTCAACGACCAATATTTAGCTTAATTACCACAATAATTATTAGGCAATTATTATTAGTCAATTAAACTAAATTAATTACTTTTTGCTAATAGGAATATCAATTCGTACATACAAAAATTATTATTATTATTATATATTAAATATGTTCGACCTTCTGTAGTGTTTATGTCACATGTGTACTAATTAATTTGATCAACGACATCTAAAGTTGGCGAGGGGATTACTATCATAATAATTAATTACCATAAACATTTTTTAGTGGTATAACACTATTACATTAATGCACGTATATGTATTAATCTATAAAATACAAATATACTATCAAAATAATTATCATAATTATTAATAAGGAATTACCATAATTATTAATAACTAATTACCCATAATTACTATTTATTACATTGTATATATACACATATAATATTTATTACTCCATAATATGTATAGGCAAATTCTATAGTATAATTTTGGTAAATTATAATTTATATTGATAGATTTATAATTAAAATAATTACATTTAGAAATTAAAAAATTAGCATTTAAATTTTGTATGATTTTGATATCTATTTTTTATCAAATATGATTTTGGTAATTAGACAATAATTAGACAAATTAGGGTAATTAAGTCAATAATTAGATATATATCTATTTTTAATCAAATTTTATAGCAACCTACCTACCTTTGGATTTGTATTCTTTATATATATATATATATATATATATATATATANGAATTGTATTGGAATTGTAGTATAGGAATTGTATTGTTTTAATATTATTCTGTAGTATTGGATTTCGTGTTTTAATAGCAGATTTATTTGATACGAATTGTATTGGAATTGTAGTATAGGAATTGTATTGTTTTAATATTATTCTATTGTTTATACGAATTGTATTGGAATTGTAGTATAAGAATTGTATTGTTTTAATATTATTCTATTATTTTAATTGTTTTAATGTACAATATTTTGGGCGGGAAGGAAGATTTCGTTTTGGAGGATTTTGTTTTTATATATACTAGTATTTTCGCGCGTGCGTTGCACGGAATGAATTTTTTATAATATTTTAAGAATATTTGGATCAATATACAATTATATAAATTATAACATCGAATATTATATAGTGCAATTGATGAAATTAGTTGGATTGATTATGTTTTCTGATGTTTTCTTTGCTTGAATCAAAGCATATTTGATTCACGGATAAATTTTTGTATTATTTATTTAGATAATAAAATTAAAGATAAAATTATTTTTTTTAAAAATATAATATTGAATATGTACATTTATTTGATTATAAGATTAGTGCAAAAGTATCACTTAATTAATTGAATAATATATGACTTGTTTGTTTACAATTATCTTAAAAAGATCTATATTTAATATAACTTAAGTAATTATATTATTACAAAAATAAATATGGAAAAATGAGAAATAATTTAACTTTAATTATTACGGAGTATAAAAATAAATTCAACGACCAATATTTAGCTTAATTACCACAATAATTATTAGGCAATTATTATTAGTCAATTAAACTAAATTAATTACTTTTTGCTAATAGGAATATCAATTCGTACATACAAAAATTATTATTATTATTATATATTAAATATGTTCGACCTTCTGTAGTGTTTATGTCACATGTGTACTAATTAATTTGATCAACGACATCTAAAGTTGGCGAGGGGATTACTATCATAATAATTAATTACCATAAACATTTTTTAGTGGTATAACACTATTACATTAATGCACGTATATGTATTAATCTATAAAATACAAATATACTATCAAAATAATTATCATAATTATTAATAAGGAATTACCATAATTATTAATAACTAATTACCCATAATTACTATTTATTACATTGTATATATACACATATAATATTTATTACTCCATAATATGTATAGGCAAATTCTATAGTATAATTTTGGTAAATTATAATTTATATTGATAGATTTATAATTAAAATAATTACATTTAGAAATTAAAAAATTAGCATTTAAATTTTGTATGATTTTGATATCTATTTTTTATCAAATATGATTTTGGTAATTAGACAATAATTAGACAAATTAGGGTAATTAAGTCAATAATTAGATATATATCTATTTTTAATCAAATTTTATAGCAACCTACCTACCTTTGGATTTGTATTCTTTATATATATATATATATATATATATATATATATAATTAGACAAATTAGGGTAACCATATTTTTATATAGGGTAATTAAGTCAATAATTAGACATATTACTATGCATATATTACTAATTATGTCATTTTCTCACCTTTTATTAACATAATTTATTACCTTTTAATATGCTATTTTTATATAAGGTAATTAAGTACTACAAATTAGTATACACATTGTTTTCTCCATTAATTAGCCTGTTTTTAAAGTTTATATTATTATTATTTTCGCTCACACATTTTAATAGTCTGTTTTTTTTTTTTTTTATATAGGGTAATTAAGTCAATAGTTAGATAAATTACTATACATATATTAATAATTAAGTCATTTTATCACCATTTTACCATAATTTGTTACCTTTTAATAGGCTATTCCTTACTACAGATTACAGATTAGTATACACAATATTATATGCCATTTTATCAATTGATTAACCTATTTTAAAAGTTTATATTATTACTCCATTTCACACCTTTTAATAGTCTATTTTTATATAGGGTAATTAATTCAATAATTAGACAAATTACTGTATATATTAACCAATTTATCAAATATGATTTTGGTGTGCGTTGGCGCCTTAGATAGAGAGTCAAGATGTGAATGATGGATTCCTTCTTCAACAAAGCATTCAAAGCATCCCAATGGCAACCGTTTCTTATTTTAATTGAAATTATATTAAGAATTTTATGTTATTATTATTATAGAGTATTATTATTATTATTATTATTATTGTTATTATTATTATTATTACTATTATTATCTTAACATAGTAGGATTATATCAATGCATAAAAATTATATTATTATTTAGGCAATAGATCCACTTCTTCTTCATCTCTGATTATACCAGGAGGATTACCGGTGTTGTCCTATCACAGAATCATAATAATATGCAGAGTATGATAAAATATTTCAAAAGGAACATAACTAAGAGATATATAGGAACAGAAAGTAATTTCATTACAACATAGTTATAACAACAACCAAACCAAATTACAAAAAAGAAAATACACAGAAACTTCTTCGCAAAAAATAACTTTTAAAAATAGAAAAATATGTAATTTTACCACTACATAATTGTAACAACAACCAAATTTTGAATCGTTGCAAGCCATTTGCTCCTCATCCACTTCTTTGGCTCACAATATGTTCAAGCAGCAAAGAGTTAACACCAAGCTAGTAATCATCAATACACATTTTAGAAATATATAATTTAGATGGTAAATAGTATATGGAAGTACCATAAAAAAGAGACTAAGCCTTTTAATCTCATACATGGTCATCATATCTCTTTGCCTACATGATTGGTCTTCCATTCATAACAAAATGAAATCAAGTATTTATTTATTTAAAAAAACTGGTAATGATTGAAACCAAGAAGGGCAATATAATAGAATAATATGATGCTAACCAGAAAATTGGCTTTTTCCAATTTGGTTATTGCGCAAGAGGCTAATTTTCAAGGCGACCAAATCGACCCGTCCTTGTTGAGATCGAAAAAAAAAAACTTGGGCGTCAATACCAAAAAAAAAAAAAAGAAAAAAGATAAGAAGAAAATGGGTATCACGGCAGAGGTGGCGGATGTGGTGTGGGACAATTGGCGGTACTTGGCAGACTTGAAGAATGAGAGAGTTCCACAACATTAAGATTAGTTGGGGTTGAGAAGTTGATGGATTGTGTATGGTTGTATTTATACACAATGGATGAGATCAAAATGGCTTAATATTGAAATTATAAAATGGTAAGAGATCACAAGAAAGGTAAATACTTTTAATTTTTCAATTAATACCAAAAACGTTATAATTCTTCAAAAGGTATCTCTTTGATATTATTATTATTATTATTATATTATTATTATTATTATTATTATTTGTCAATTAATTAATATATATGGACAATTAATTAATAAATGAATAAAATAAATAATTTTACTAAAATGCCACTAAGTTTGGGCGGGAAAAATTGGGAGGAGGATATTATTTTTATATATAGTATAGATATAAAGATAAAGATAAAGATTACGCAAACCATAATATTAGGAATTCTATTTGAATTTACAATTGTATTAGGGATAGGAATTGTATTACCATATTTTACAATATTACGCAAACCATAATATTATAGGTCTGTTTTGGGAGGGAAGTTAAAACTGAGGATATTGTTTTTATTAATAGTATAGATTGCATTGCAGAGAAATATATATACTGAATTATTACCATTAGTAATTCTAGTCTAGAATTGTATTACGAATAGGAACGTAGGNTAAATAATTTTACTAAAATGCCACTAAGTTTGGGCGGGAAAAATTGGGAGGAGGATATTATTTTTATATATAGTATAGATATAAAGATAAAGATAAAGATTACGCAAACCATAATATTAGGAATTCTATTTGAATTTACAATTGTATTAGGGATAGGAATTGTATTACCATATTTTACAATATTACGCAAACCATAATATTATAGGTCTGTTTTGGGCGGGAAGTTAAAACTGAGGATATTGTTTTTATTAATAGTATAGATTGCATTGCAGAGAAATATATATACTGAATTATTACCATTAGTAATTCTAGTCTAGAATTGTATTACGAATAGGAACGTAGGGAAGAATATATTTTATTAGGAATTCTATTTGAATTTACAATTGTATTAGGGATAGGAATTGTATTACCATATAAACCATAATATTAGGAATTCTATTTGAATTTACAATTGTATTAGGGATAGGAATTGTATTACCATATTATACAATATTACTCACACCAAAATATTATAGGTCTGTTTTGGGCGGGAAGTTAAAACTGAGGATATTGTTTTTATTAATAGTATAGATTATCGATTTTTTCAATTCGAGAATATCTCGAGTAATTAATGAGTTTGATAGTATAGTAACAAATCATGATAAGTAGAAAATTTAAATTACTCCATAAATTAGAAACCCTTTATACTCAATATTGTATCTATTTAGGATAAATACTAATAGGTTTATCCAAAATGAACATTGACAAAATCATGTCTAGGTTCAAGTTTTCGTATATTTTAATTTAATTATAAATATTAAATTCAAATATAATATAACTATAATTATTTAATTTGACTAAATATTTACAAATAATTAAATTAATTTGACAAATAACATAGCCTAAATTAATTTAATTAATTGATGTACGGACTTGAGTAACTTAATTAAAATGTGGTCTAATAGCTAGTTTAATTCTGTCAAATTTCCATGTCTACAGTTATATATCAAAATCTTCCAGTATGGTAATTTAAAAATTATTAGTACAAATAGAAATTTTTATCCAAACAAATAATTAATTATTCCCATCCCTCAACAAGCTTCCTTAATATTTATCCAAACAAATAATTAATTATTTTGGATAAATACTAATAGGTTTATTCAAAATGAACATTGCCAAAATCATGTCTAGGTTCAAAATTTTTGTATATTCGAATTTAATTATACATATTAAATTCAAATATGATATAACTATAATTATTTAATTTCACTAAATCTTTATCAAATAATTAAATTAATTTGACAAATAACACAGCCTAAATTAATTTAATTAATTGATGTAAACTATCACACATAGAGTCGAATTTACCCCGTGCAAATCTTTGAATTGAAAAATGGAACAAATATACTAGAATGGATTCTTTCATATATACTAGAATGGATTTTTAAATACTATANAATTATTTTGGATAAATACTAATAGGTTTATTCAAAATGAACATTGCCAAAATCATGTCTAGGTTCAAAATTTTTGTATATTCGAATTTAATTATACATATTAAATTCAAATATGATATAACTATAATTATTTAATTTCACTAAATCTTTATCAAATAATTAAATTAATTTGACAAATAACACAGCCTAAATTAATTTAATTAATTGATGTAAACTATCACACATAGAGTCGAATTTACCCCGTGCAAATCTTTGAATTGAAAAATGGAACAAATATACTAGAATGGATTCTTTCATATATACTAGAATGGATTTTTAAATACTATATGACGTTAGTTTTTAAGAAAAATCGAAGTCATTTATTTTTATTTTTTTAATAATTAAATATATTTTACAAATCCACCTAAAACCAGTGCAGTAATTTTTACAATTCACATCAAGTTTCAGAACCTGTGTAGCAAATTAACATTCAAAATCTCACAATTGATCAAACTAATAAATTTCTTAATTAATCAAACTAATAAACATCACAACTAATTAAACTAATAAATTCAACAATAACTAATAATACTTTGAAACTACAATTATTAACAAAGTATTTAACATAAATCTCAAAATTCATCAAATTAACGAAGTAATTTTTTAAGCCATTCACTAATAAAAAAATATAAAAAAATTTCACCATTTGTCTATAACTTCATCATCTCTCCAAATTCTACAAAGTTTAAAAGAGATAAAAAAAATTAATAAGTTAGTATTTTAAAAAATATGAAGGAGAAAGATACTTTGTTAAATTACTTGCATTATTCATTCCCTTGTATGCTCCCGATGAAATGATTTCCAACTACATAAATTTCATCACATAATATCCGCATTCGGTAGTTCCTTTTTGTATGGCACACCGCACACTACATTTGAAGTAAAAAATATAATTAATATTTTATTAATAAAAAAACAATAAGATATATGTACTTACCGAGCATGTAATCAATTTTGGTTGACGACTTGCTTTCTTTTCATTTAATATGCTTGTTGCCTTCACACACCTATTAATATAAGACATATGGAGTATAAAACATACATAAATGTTTGACATCACTATATTAATATTAACTATTAATTATATTTATAAATTTACATATGTTTCAATTATATCTTTAATATCCTCACGTGGCTCCTGACCAATGGAATCAAACCAATAGATTTCATGTAATAGGGGACAAATCGCAATCAACATCCAATGCCCACTACAGATAAGAATTTTATTAGTTTATAGTATATTATATATAAGGTGTTGTATTTAAAACATAATCAATGCTTAATTACTTGAGAACATATGTGGCTAAATAGCAATTTTTATTCCTATAATCCATGGTTTCATTTATATACATTATACTCTCATCTCTAGTCATCGAATCCAACTTGATCTAGAAAGCCATACATGGATTGTGATGCCAAACCATACTCTTTATAAATACCCCTACTCACAATCAAAACCAATCATATAAATTACTAATAATTATGATAAATAAATTAAAACTATTATGAACAAGTAATACTAAAACATATTACCTTATAAAGAACTGAAAAAGAGAAATATCTAAGGTCTCTATATTTAATAAATGCATGATCTCCAAACTCTCAAGCTGTAACTCATAATCAATTTTGCCCACAACACCACGAGGCATATGCATCACAACATTGTGTTCAAGACTACAAGCAATCTTGTATACCTTTTTGCACGTACTACTCAAAGAATTCGGATAAGTTAAAGTCAATTCATGATGATGAGATTCCACAATTGATTCAAAAGTCAATTTGGTCTTTCCTTTTAACTGTGCATTTTAATATAAGTAAAAATTACTATTTTTAAAAAAGTAAATTATATACTATTTTAATTACAAATATATTTATAGCGTATATACCTTATCAGCTTAAGTACATAATTCTATCAGCCTCTTTGGCCAAATAATAAAGTGTTGAAATGTAGAACCTACAAGCTGAACTTCACTGGTGGAGAATGGTACCTTTGTACATGGATCAATGATTTTGTCGACGCTCACCTTCACTTGATCTACATTTAGTGCAACCCCATGAAGATATAATGCTTAAATTTCTCAATAATTCCTAAAAATTAAACTACATTAACATTAATTTCTAAAATTAAAACTAAATTCTAAAATACCCAATAGTTCTTAAAATTTGAAATACAATATCAATAATTCCTAAATTTCAAAGTATATTAACATTAATTCTTAAAATTTGAAATAAATTAAGAATAATTTCTAAAATATACTATAATTCTTAAATTTGAAATATATTAATCTATAATGTCTAAAATACACAATAATTTCTTATCATTCGAAATTATTAATTTATAAGGCCTAAAATACATAATAATTCCTAAAATTTGAAATATATTATAAATAATTCCTAAAATACAAAATAACTTTAAAAATTTGTAATATATTAACAAATAATTCTAAATATATTAAAAAAATATTTTTTACCGGTGGGAGGCGGCAATGGGAGGCGGTTGGCGGCGGTGGGAAGCTCGTGGAGGCGGTCGGCGCGGAGGCAATTGCTGCGCTGTCGCGGTGGTGGTGGCGGAGGCGGAGGTGGCGTGCGGAGACGAAGCTGTGCGATACGGTGAGGATCTGTCGCAGTGGTTGCGGCTGCAAGGGCACTGTCCCTGCAACGGTGCGGTGGCTGCAGCGGCAACGCCGCCGTACTGGTGGCGGTGCGATGGCTACGACGGTGTGCGAAGAAGAAGAAGAAGAATGGTGTCAATGTGTGCGAAAAAGAAGAATGTTATTTACAGATCTGTAACTTAAACTTATAGATCTGTAAGTTTTATGAAAACCCTACGGTGTCAGTTGTCGGTTGTATCAACAACCAACATTGTAGGGTTTAAAAAAGAATTTGAAAACAAAATGACGCCGTATTGGTTTTTTTTTTAATAATAATAAATATACGACGCCGATTACAACCAAACCAATGTCGTATATAACATAATTTTTTTTTATTTTTTTAAATATTTCATATGACGTGTGTTCGATGAAGAACCGACGTTGTATGATATATTTAAAAAAAAACAAAAAAAAACAAAAAAAAAACTATATTATATACAATGTCGGTTAGAAAGAGAACCGACGTCTTATAGTATCTAAATTTTTAATTTTTTTTAAAAATTATATACGACGTCGGTTCGCTGTTGAACTGTCGTCGTCGTAATTTTTTTTTAAAATTTTTAGCGTTGGTTGTTTATGAAAACCGACATCGTATCCCTTTTTAAAAAATGTATAAACATAAATAATTTTTTGAGGTTGGTTTTTTGCAAAATCAACGTTATTTTAAAGACGTTAAATGTGTTTTCTATAGTAGTGCATTTAAATCAGAGATTTTTTGTATTCACATCTTCAATTTTTTGTGATTACAATAAGGATAGAATAAAATCAACAATATTAATGAAATGATCCAATTGCGCAATATAATATCATATACAAATAATCCGAAAATTGTCATGGTTAATGTCTAGACTCTAGATACAATAAATATTGAGCATAAAGGCTTTCTGATTTAATTTTAAGATGTATTAATATAGTTTCAAAACAAAACTTTCTAGGATTTGATACTATAGTATCAAACTCATTACTCGAGATATTCTCGAATATAAACAATCGATAATAACAATAATAATAATGGTCCTTAGACCCTTGTGGTCTAGCGACACCCAGTTTACACTTTCACATAGTGGGTTCGAGCCTCAGTCGAGGCAACTGTTGATTCTTTGTGCTTCAGTAGGTTGAAAAAGTAGCTATAAAAAAATAAAAAAGTCCTTAGACTATATCAATTTCATAATTTTAATTCGATCTTTTCTAATTTTGTACTCAAAACTTATTTGAGAATCTTTTATTTTTTTCAATAAGTTTGAAATTTTATTAAATTTAGAATTTATAAACAATATTCCCTGCCGACTAATGTTCGTAAATATTAATTGAGCATCTTTCTTTTTTTTTTTTTCTTTTTCAAATTGGTAGAATAATTAATCATGTATGCCCACCCACACATCAATATTGAATTTGAGCATTTGTTTCCTTTTATTTACGCTACATAATAGTCCCGGTGCTGTTCCAGTGTGTATTTTGTCATCCACTGCTTTGTTATTCTATCTTTAATTCAAGAGGTATCTTCTGAGAGTTACGTTGAGTATTGTACCTTGATTATTGAGTATTAATTTATTATTCTTGATCCTCTATATTGAAGTGTCTATTGATCGGGTATCATTGTCTGATCCTTTGGATGATATTCTGAGAATATTGGTTCTGTTGTTTATCTTCTGAGTATGTATATATCTATGTATGAGTATTCCTATGGTATTGAACATGAGCTTGGTATATATTATAATCTTTGGAATCTTGAGAGGTATTCCTTGAATTCTATGCTATTGTGTGAAACCTGGCCTCTGTTTCGAGACTATTGAGCTTCGGCTCTTATGGTTTGGAGGCAATTTGAGCTTCGGCTCCTTATATTATGATATGCGAACTTTATATTGTGGAATGATGGTCTATTGGTTGTGCACTTCGGCTCCATTTGGTGTTGTGGTTGGAATGGTGTTTCGTATGATGGACTGGTACGGTGACCGGAATGGACTGGTGTTTCGATTGGAATGGTGTAAAGGTTGGAACTAAGCCTATTGCCCTATATTATGTATGCATATATATATATATATACTTCCTTATGCGTGAGCATTGAGTTATGCTTATTGGATTATTGTGCTTACTCTTTATATTGTTGAGATTGTGTCCTGATATTGGTTACTTGGCTATTGAGTTCTTGTCTTATGATAATTGAAGTTGTTCCTTTGGTATTGAGTTCTATTGAGGAGTTTTTGGTTTATATCTAGTTCAGCTTATTGTTGTTGAGTCTGTTGGTATTTAATAATGGTGGTTTCGTTGACTATATTCTATATGCGTGGCGTAATCTATTTTCACTATAAAGTATACTATTGTACCTTTACGAGTGAGAATGGGGTTTTATTTAGCGTTCTTTGCTAATGATTCTAAAATGCTTTCAGGTATGGAGTAGGACCAGCTCATGAGAGCACTAGTGCATTTAGTCTTTCCTTCTTTTATGCTTAGCTATGTTTATGTTCCTTTAGACTGATGGCATGTGTGCCTTATCTTGAATTTCCTAACTATAATAATTTGGATTACTTAGTTGTTTATATTTTGAAGATGTATGGATATTATGGATTGCCTTAGCATCTAGGTCGTGTTGAGCTTAGATGTGGCATAACACCCCATTTTTGCTTACTTGTGATTACTTTTTTAACTAGTTCAATAGTTATTAGGATATCATAGTTCACCCAAATAAGATTACACGTAACAATATAATAAGAAAGCAGTAAGAAACACGGAACGTTTGGTAACCCAGTTTGAAGTAACCAACTCCTACGTCTGGGGTCATCCCATGAAATGACTACCCGATTGTTCATTAAACTCAAGAAAGTGTTATATTGAATCACAGTGAAGAACAAGAAGGACTCAAAGCGTATTGCTAAGACTTGCTAATCTTGAAGAGCTCTTCCTTTGAAAAATCGACTATGATTTTCCGATCATTTGAATTGAGGCTTCCCTCAATTGCAGCATAGATGACTTCTATCAATTCCATGAGATTAAATAGCTCATGATCAACAACATGTGTAATGATTGACTTGATGTAGAATTCTTTATCATCTCAAGAAGGATCATCAAATCATTTGTTGAGCACCTAAATCTCTCTTAAGGTGTATATGATTTTCTTTGTAAATTTCTTGATCTTTAGTTGAGAGAGCAAAGCGTGCTTAAATAGTCGATCCCCACAAAAGTCACAGCTGAATAACAGTCTTAAATTTATGCTCGAACAACCATCTAGCTAGTTTAGTCTTCAACCTTCAAGTGTGATACATGAACTATTTTGAGCTATTTCATACTCTAGTTCAGACTCTATCCAACTTAAAACAATGATTGAACTATATTATATTGAACAACTACTTTGTTCTATAAAAACTTAACAATATAGAGGAGTAAAAAGAATTCATTTGTAACATTTTTTTTCAAAATAATCATTTTATTAACATTATATACGGATATAAATTTAGTTCAAATATCAAATCTTAAACAATGATATATAAAATCTCTAAAGTTACAGCACCGCATGTGTACATCTACAAATTGGCTATTAATTTGAGCAATTATTTGCTTCAAGTCAAGCAATGATAACATAAAAAGCGATCTAAATCATATCTTCAATTGCACTATATAATATTTGATGTTATAATTTAAATAATTATATATCGATCCAAATATTATGCATATCTTACAACAAATCCATTCCGTGCATCGCACGGGTGAAAATACTTTTCATAGTAATATTTTAATTTGTAAGTCCATTTCTAAATTTTATAAATATCTTATTCAGTAAATTTGAAAAAAAAAAACCATTGTTTTTAATGCCATGATGCCCATAATAGAAACAATCCAATTCCGTTTCGAGATTGGACAAGATTTTTATTTTTTTTTGTTCCATTAATCCATTCTAGTATATTTGTTCCACTTTTCAATTCAAAGATTTGCACTGACCAAATTCAATATGATAGTTAACAAATCATATAAAAGAGATAAAATGTATTAAAAAGATCATGTGTAACGATCTCGACTAAGTCAATGTTAATAAAAATTAAATTAAATGTGTTGACCATTAAATATGAGAATAATGTTTAATGCACGTAATCCCACATTCCGGGACATATATTTGTATTTGTACTAATTTTTAAATTACCATACGGGAAGATTTTGATATATAACTGTAGACATGGAAATTTAACAGGATTAAACTAGCTATTAGACCGCATTTTAATTAAGTTACTCAAGTCCGTACATCAATTAATTAAATTAATATATGCTATGTTATTTGCCAAATTAATTTAATTATTTGATAAAGATTTAGTCAAATTAAATAATTATAGTTATATTATATTTGAATTTAATATTTATAATTACATTCAAATATTTGAAAATCTTGAACCTAGACATGATTTTGGCAATGTTCATTTTGGATAAACCTATTAGTATTTATCCTAAATAGATACAATATTGAGCAATCTTCAAAAAAAAGATACAATATTGAGCATAAAGGGTTTCTAACTTACGGAGTAATTTAAATTTTCTACTTATCACGATTTGTTACTATACTATCAAACTCATTACTCGAGATATTCTCGAATAGAAAAAATCGATAATAACAATAATAATGATCCTTAGAGTATATCAATTTCATAATTTTAATTTGATATTTTCTAATTTTGTACTCAAAACTTATTTAAATTTATATAAAAAAAGATTCAAGTTTTGCATCTGAAAACTCTAATTCAATACTAATAACTTAATAAGTCTTTTTTAAAACAAATAAATATTGATAATTAAAACTATGAGTGCATATATTCAACGAATAGAAATAACTTAAACTTTCAATTCAAAATTTATGCATCGAAAAATATTTATGTAACTTTTTTTTAAATAAGGTATATTTTGTTTCCTCCAATATTATAACAAGATACTCATTTTTTATTTTATTTTTTTAAGTAAAAATGTATCTGTTACAATTTAATATTTTAATATTTCACCCCAGAATAGAATAAAATCAACAGCACTATCAAAGTGATTTAATTGTGCATAATATGATAAGATCCTAATTGAAACGTACATTATTTTATGTCTAGATAAGGTATTGAACATAAATGCTTTATGATTTTAGGAAAAATTATTTATTGCAAATAGTTACCAACTTGTATCCTTACCATTCTAGCTCATTAACAATGTGTATAAATAGAAGTAGTACGTACAACTTAAGACACAGCACAAAATAAGTTTTGTAGTTTTCATCACCATCTCCATCATGATTTCCTTTCTATCTCTTCTGTTCTTTTTCTTCGTCCTCCCTAGTTCGGGGTCCACTGGTGGGAGTAAATTACCAACTGGTGATTTGAACTTGCTAGAATTCCCTCTGAATTTGGAGTACTTGGAAGCTGAGTTCTTCTTGTGGGGTGCATTCGGGTATGGGTTGGATAAGTTGGCTCCCAATCTAAGTTCCAACGGTCCATCCCCGGTTGGTGCAAAAGCGGCGAAGCTAAGTCCCCTTGTTAAGGATATTATTGCCCAATTCGGTTATCAAGAAGTTGGACACTTGAGGTGAATTATATTATTAATATATATACATACATGAGATTTTTTTAACATCATTACTATATTCATTGATTCAAACGGATGAATTTGTTTAAAAAAAGTTTATTATAATGAAATTGTTAATATATGTTTGTAGGGCTATTAAGAAAACTGTACCAGGATTTCCAAGGCCGCTACTAAACCTAAGCACCGAGGCATTTGCAAGCGTTGTAAACGATGCATTCGGAAAAGCTTTGAACCCAGCTTTTGATCCCTATGCAAATGACATCAACTATCTTATTGCATCTTACCTTGTTCCGTACGTTGGACTCACTGGATATGTTGGAGCAAATGCCAAGCTCAGCAGCCAAACTGCCAAAAGGGTACGTATATATGTATTTGGTTTACACACCCGGCCCCTAAAAATCTTGATATTGGAAATAAAAAAATTAAAGTTGGAAAGGACCTTGAACAATAATAATATAATATAATATAATATATTTCAGTTGGTTGCGGGACTACTGGGCGTGGAATCAGGGCAAGATGCAGTGCTAAGAACACTGTTATACGAGCATGCAAAAGAAGAGGTGGCGCCCTACGGAATCACCGTGGCGGAGTTCACCAACCGCTTCTCAGACCTGAGGAACAACTTGGGCAACAAAGGATTCATAAAAGATGAAGGCTTGATCGTTAAAGAAAGAGAAGGCGCCGAGGGAAAAATTTCCGGCAACATTTTGGCCGGCGACGAGTACTCAGTCGCATACGACCGGTCGCCGGAGGAGATACTGAGAATTGTGTATGGGAGTGGAGAGGAAAGGAAGCCTGGTGGTTTCTTCCCTAAAGGAGCGCATGGCAAGATTGCTGAGTCATATCTTTAAGTTCAATTCCTTTCACCGTACCATTATGGATTCTTAATCCCAAGTATATATATAATAACTATGAATAATATTTCTATGTGCTTCTTCTGATCGATCTTCAATTAATCTTCAGTTTTATGAGTTATTCTCATTTCCATACTTTTCTCTTACTATCCAATTTATCTACACGCCTACCTTAATCCTTTTCAATTTGGGGTTGTGACTTGTACGTAATGAGCAGCTAGTTTATCTTAAAAAAATATACTTATGTATACTTTACAATATAATTAAGTCATATCATATATAGGTATGGGTTGGGTGTCAATGTAGGTGATATGTCGTTGCTAAACGAATTTAGTTATTCGCTATACTTCAGGTTCTCTTTAACCTTGGTGGGTAGTGCAATCAATCTCAACAAACAACCCTCGTCGATAAGCTTTACATTGAAACTATAATAATAGTTACAAAAAGTTAAAGACTATATCAAGTCCAAACACAATCACCTTATATAAATATTTTTTATTTACACTTTGTGTACCACTGAGCTATAAAAACACCTAATATTAAGTACCAACACTAAGTCATTATAAATCAAAAATTGATATTACGTACGATACATACTTTATTATAATGAGAAATAATATAATTATTGAATATATATTAGGTTATCAATCATGGTGATGAGATTGAAGAGTTTTTTATGATTTATTTACATATTTGACCCCAACACGTCATCAGAGACGAGTTTTTTATGATTTACATATTTGACCCCAACACGTCATCGAGAAAACCTAAACGCATCAAGTAGGGGTTGAACCTACGACTTTCTACTTAGAAACAAATACTTTATTCACTGAGTTACAGACACACATAATATTAAGTACCAACACTAAGTCATTATAAAGCAAAAATTGATATTAGGTATACATACTTTATTATAATTATAATAAGATATTGTTAGAATATTATATAATATTTTGAGTATTATTTATTTGTACTGTTTAAATTTGATAAATATATATATTATGTTATTTCGATGAATTGACCCCAACGCGTTATCGGGGAGTGCGTGCGAGGAAAACCAAACACGTCAGGTAGGGGTTAAACCTACGACTTTCTACTTAGGAAACAAATGCTCTATCCACTGAGCTACAAACGCACCTAATATTAAGTACCAACACTAAGTCATTATAAAGCGCAAAAATTGATATTAGGTACGATACCCTAATATTAAGTACCAACACTAAGTCATTATAAAGCGCAAAAATTGATATTAGGTACGATACATACTTTATTATAATAAGATATTGTTAGATTATTATATAATATTTTGAGTATTATTTATTTGCACTATTTAAATTTGATAAATAATATAATTATTGAATATATTTTATTAGGTTATATTTACGTGTTAGGAAAGCTAAATGCGTCAGGTAGGGGTTGAACCTACAACTTTCTACTTAGGAAACAGACGCTCTATCCACTGAGCTACAGACACATCTAATATTAAGTACCAACACTAAGTCATTATAAAGCAAAAATTGATATTACGTACGATACATACTTTATTATAATAAGATATTGACAGAATATTATATGATATTTTAAGTATTATGTATTTGCAAGATTTAAATTTGATAAATAATATAATTATTGAATATATATTAGGTTATACAATCCTGGTGATAACCTAAACGCGTCATGGGTTGAACGTACAACTTTCTGCTTAGGAAACAGACGCTCTATCCACTGAGCTACAGATGCACCTACTGGCAATAACTATCTTTCATAGAACACAAATCACTTATTTCAGTACACTTCCAAAATTTAATTCCCCAAATTAGTACAATAGGGAAATAATACTACAGAAATAAAATAGACATTACAAGAATACAAGTTATGTAATACGGAGTATCTGTATAATTAAAAGAGCAAATTTTACTTTTAGTACTCGACTATTATGGTATTGCCACATTTAGTCCTATTCTTTTAATTTTGTCATATTATATCCCTAACTTTGAACAACTTTCACTTTTAGTCTTCGACTATTGTAGCATTGCCACATTTAGTCCTATTCTTTTAATTTTGCCATATTACATCCATGACTTTGAGTAACTTCCACTTGTAGTCCTCGACTATTATGACATTGCCACATTTAGTCATATTCTTTTAAATTTGCCATATTACATCAAGGACTTTTCTTTGATTGCCACCATTAATCTTCCGTTAAAAATTTTATTATTTTACCGTTAGAAATACGAGTTACGATATTGAAACACAGTGATATCCTTAAATTGACATATAACAAAGGGAAAAAATCCTTATACATATCGTAACTAATATTTCTATGAGTTACGATATTACATCCTTTATGGCAATGCCATAATATTTGAGAACTAAAAGTGAAAGTTGCTCAAAGCCATTGATGTAATATGGCAAAATTAAAAGAATAGGACTTAATGTGGCAATGCCACAATAGTTGTGGATTAAAAGTGGAAGTTGTTCAAAGTCAGAGATGTAATATAGCAAAATTAAAACAATAGGACTAAATGTATAGATGCCATAATACTCGATGACTAAAAGTGGAATTTGCTCAAAATAAATTATAAAATTTGTTCCATTGATCAACATTTGGGCATATCTAGTTTAGTAAAGAAGCCAAGACTTAGGCCTATTTTGAGAACTATTTAACTAAATAGTCCTAGGTCACCAAAGATCTTGTAGTCCAGCGGCATCCGGTGTACACTTCCATGTGGGAGGGAGTGGGTTTGAGTCTCAATGGAGACAACCAATTATATATATCAAACCTAAAAACTTAAATTCTCAATTTTTAATTTTCATACTTTATTGTGTTTCCATATTTCCCTCCTAGCTGAGTAGCAAGCCCATCCTTGCGTCGAGGCTAAGGATGCTTGTTGCAGTCACTATATCTTCACACTTAGTTGTGTTTTACGATTGTAACTATTCATCTATTATTATCATATTAGGTTTAAATTTTTATTTACAATATGTTAGACTTATAAAGTGTATGACGTTTAGATGTTAAATAGACTCCAAGTCTATTTAAAGTCTACAATAGAGTATCTTTAATGACCATACGTATTAAATAAGCCTTTAAAAAGGCTCCAGGCCAGGTTAGGCCTATTATAGGCTCATACTTGAACTTAAAAAAAATGCCTACATAGTACAGTCCTAGGCCTAGGCTCAGACCTCAAGTTCTCATAATAGGTCCAGGCTTAATTTTTTTAGTTGTTATGCCATGGACCCAGGTCCATATTCACAATTTTAGAACTTTATGTTCATAATTTTTTAACTCTATATTCACAATTACAGAACTCTATGTTCACAATTTCAGAACTATATGTTCACAATTTCATAGATCTATATTCACAATTTCATAACTCTATATTCAATAGTATAACACAATTTTTGGATTTATATAACAAAATCGTGAATATAAAGTTCAAAAATTGTGAATATTGAGTAATGTAATTTTGTATATTAAGATTTAAAATTGTGAACATAAAATTCTAAAATTGTGAATATAGACATGAGTCCACATTGCAAGGTGGAACCCAAATCCATAGCATAATTTGCCTAATTTTTTAAAGTTCAGTTCAACCTAGCCTATTGTTTTTTTTTTTTTTTAATACCTAGTGACAATGATTTAATTTAGATTGAATTTCTTAACCAATATTAATGACTATACATATACTACACGTATTGCTAGTTTACACTAGTATAGGTCATTTATGTTAATTTATCTTATTAGGAGTCTTTACTAATTAGGAATACAAAAAGAATTTCACCAAAAATATATATTTAAATAGAAATGGTGAACTTTCTTGCCAATGACCTTGTGGTCTAGTGACACTCGGTGTCCCGGAAAACACTCTCACATGGATGATGGGAGTGGGGTCAAATCTTAGGTTTTTGAAGGGTTTGAAGGGTTTTTAGTATAGTAGATAGTGAGTTGGGAGAAAAAGAAAATAAGTCTAGCCGCGTGGGATGCATGGAATCTAAAGTCCAGCCGCTGCAAGCTTGAGTGACAGCCACTATTGCGCCCAGCAAGCGCGTGTACGCCTAGACATTAACTTTTTTTTTCTCCCCTCCCATTTTCAATTCCACTATTATGGATGCTCTTACATAATAAAAGTAGGATTTTAAAATTAAGTGGCTATTTTGTGGTACAAATATATGTGGAGTTAATTTCATTTTATTTAGTTTTTTTATTTTATTTTAAAATCTTAACTTATCATAAATTTGTTGGAAAAAATTGCATAAAATGACATTTTAAGTGGCTATTTTGTGGTACAAATATATGTGAGGTCCACTTTCGATTTTGGTTGGGTCAAAAGTGGATTCAAGTTTTTCGTAGTTAGACGAAGAGATTGATATATATTGAAAGCTCAAAATGGATAATGGGTGAATGAGAAATTGGTTCTCAAAGTAGACCCATTTAAAATGGAAATTGCATGTGGAAAAGCTTTTAAGTAGCTTTTGTACCACATTGGTTGGGAAAGTGGGTTTGCATTACTATTTATACAAGAGCCTTTTTAAGTCATATTGACTTGTATAGCATAGAGGCACTCTTTCGCGCGCGGGGGGGTGAATCGACTGGCCAAATACCTGTTACTACGAAGGTTACAACATTCAAAACTGCTCTCACTTCCTTCTAGCTATCTGACGTTTTATCCTGGACTAGTGTAAAGTAATTTCTCACATTCTTGTTTGCCGGGTTCTAAGTTTGAGTGCTCAACACTTAAAATCGTAGTACGTTTTATCCTGGACTAGTGTAATGTAATTTCCCACGTTCTTGTTCACCGAATTCTAAGTTTGAGTGTTCAACACTTAGAATCGTAGTACATTTTATCCTGGACCAGTGTAAAGTAATTTTCCACATTCTTGTTCACCGGGCTTTATGTTTGAGTGCTCAACACTTAAAATCGTAGTACGTCTTATCTTGGACCAGTGTAAAGTAATTTCCCATGTTCTTGTTCGTCGGGTTCTATGTTTGAGTGCTCAACACTTAGAATCGTAGTACATTTTATCTTGGACTACTGTAAAGTAATTTATAATTGTACTATTATAGAAATACATACAAAATTTATTAATATCATAATGACCTAAATCTTTCTTAATAATTTAAAAGCATAATTAAAAAAAAATCAAAAGAATATTAATTAAACGAAAAAAAAGGAAAAAAACATAGATTTTTTTTTTAAAAAAAAAATGTGTGAACGTGATTTTCAAGATTTCTTATTTGTAATATTTGATTCTCAACTTTGAATGCTATGTATATAATTTGGATAATTAATTGACCAAAATTAATGTTAAATTTTATATAATAGTATTTGCAAGGGTATTTAGAAAAAGTAAATGATATAATAGAGGATAAAATAGAAATTTTTTAAAAATTACTAAAATCAAAATAATCTGAACCATTCATTCAATCAAACAATTATACCAACATTTTTTAGCTCCTATTAGGGACATATAATTTCACAACATAAGGCATAAATTCATAATATAAGACACACAATATGGTGTGCGTTACATAACTACTAATTTGTTCCAAGTACAGAATTCAAACTTTTAAGGTACAAAATTTCATAACATAAGACAGAAAAATTGACAACACACGACACATGCACATGCTTTACAGTAAAAAAGAAAACCTGTAACGTGAATTGAATAACAAGCGATCATTATCAAAATTAAAATTCAAAACGACGTCGTTTAGGATCAGGGTCCACAGTACACTGTGGACCCTATGGTCCGAAACAACGTCGTTTTGAATGTTAGTGGACGGTGGACGCGAATGACTTCAGGGAATACATAGAATCATTGTCTAGAATACACAGAATGACTTGAGGGAATACACATAATATTGACACGATTACACAGAAATCATCCTCCTAACATTCGAATACACAAAACACGTTACAACCTATGTTTAAGTACCCCTAACATGAATACACAGAATCGTAGTCCACAATACACAAAATGCTTTCAAAGAATACACAGAAAATGAAGACATCAAATACACAAACACATCATCCCTGTGTTTAAGTATTACTAACATGTATACACAGAATCGTAGTCTACAATACTTAGAATGCCTTCAAAGAATACACAGAAAATGAAAGCACCAAATACACAAACACATCACCCCTGTGTTTAAGTACCACTAACATGAATACACAGAATGACTTGAGGGAATACACATAATATTGACACGACTACACAGAAATCATCATCCTAACATTCGAATACACGAAACATGTAACAACCTATGTTTAAGTACCACTAACATGAATACACAGAATCGTAGTCTACAATACACAGAATGCCTTCAAGGAATACACAGAATATTAACACAAATACACAGATCGGCCGAAACGGGAAACTGGATTTCAAAAAAAAAAATCGTTAATTAAAATGACCAGAACGACATCATTTTGCTACGGGATGCACAATGCATTGTGTATCTTGATCCACGATATAAATTGCCACGGTTGACCTAATTTATGGGGGACTTGGTTACTGTAAAATCATCGGGGACGAAGACAAATATGGGTTGGATCTTAACCATGGCTCTAACCCAAAGCTTAAACCATGATGGCCCAATTTTATTGGGCTTTATGGCCCTAAAGCCCAACCAATTCCGGGTTGAATTTCTCTGTTAGAAATTCAAACGCGTGGTATCTTTTAAAAAAATAAAAAAATATTTAAAGGCCGAAATGGGAAAAGATTTCATAAATCATAACACAGTCGCGTCAACTTAAAGCTACTCTCCCTCCTATAAACCCTTCTCTCCGCCGCTCTTCTCCTCCTCAATCCTCCTCTCTCCGCAACCTGCTCCGCCGCACAAACCTCGACTGCAACCACTCCGCCGCCTCATGGTAACGTTTCTTCGTTTACTGATCTACTTCGCTTTTGCCTATCCTGCTTCATTTCTTCAGTTCCGTACTTGCGCCGTCACTTGATTTGTTCATTGTATTAGGGAGTGTATATATGTGTGTGTATTTCCATTGTCTGATCCGATTTGATTTAGGTTACATCGATTTTTCGTGTGGTTTTTGAGTGGATTTCTGTTTTGTTTGTCGTTTGTAGGCTCTCCCTAATCAGCAGACTGTGGATTACCCTAGCTTCAAGCTCGTTATAGTCGGTGATGGAGGAACTGGTGAGTGGAATTTGTATATGATGTGGCTATCTGTTTTCTTTGTTGATTTGTGTCTATTTTGTCACTGGTTCAATCTAAATAAATGCTTCTAATTGTTGCAGGAAAAACTACTTTTGTGAAGAGGCATCTCACTGGTGAATTCGAGAAGAAATATGAACGTAAGTGTCTCTGCATAGCATCTTTGTTACATGATTTGTATGTATAGATGGATTAGATAGTGGATGTTATTGATTGAATTTTGTTTGTTTGTTTATTTATTTATTTATTTGTTTATGATATTCATCCTGGATAAATTTGGCTGGATGACAGCTACAATTGGTGTTGAGGTTCATCCGTTGGACTTCCATACAAACTGTGGAAAGATCCGTTTTTACTGCTGGGATACAGCTGGACAAGAGAAGTTTGGAGGACTCCGTGATGGTTATTAGTAAGTTATAATCTTTTCAATTAAAGCCTGATTAGTACAAACATTTTCAGTTTCAATCAGTTATTTATATTTATGTCTTGGATTACATATTCACATGCATTAGACTAACAATTGTGGGGACAGATAAATGCTGCTACATATGTGCCTTGCTATAATTCTTTGTGTTTGTTATGTATGGCAAGAACTGTTTATGGCATTTGTTTCAGTACTAGGGCTTCTGTTAAATTTTTGTGACTGCTAAAGTCATTTGTTTGAAATGCTGCCTTGGTTGGTGTGCTCTTGGTTCCAATTATTCTTACTTTCATAGTTTCATCTACCCTGTAATGTATATGTTGTACTAAAATTACGTTGTTAACACTGTACTAGATACTATAGGATGATTTTTGGAATATTATGCTTCATTTGACTGTCATAAGGTTCATTAGTTTTGGATATTGCCCTTAATAAAGGCTATCATGTATTAGTAGTACTGACTTTTGAATGCTTATTTTTTCTGTGGGTTAAACATTCTTCCATGTTTCCACTTGCAGCATTCATGGGCAATGTGCAGTTATTATGTTTGATGTTACTGCTCGGTTGACTTATAAGAATGTTCCTACATGGCACCGGGATCTCTGCAGGTTTGCAACTTATTCTTATAAAGTTGTCTTTGACCAAAATAGAGCTATTCAATTGCTATTATGGATTTTTGAACATACTTTCTGTTTCTTCATACAGAGTTTGTGAGAATATTCCTATTGTGCTATGTGGAAACAAAGTTGATGTCAAGAACAGGCAGGTGAAGGCAAAGCAAGTTACATTCCACAGGAAGAAGAATTTGCAGTACTATGAGATCTCTGCTAAGAGCAACTATAATTTTGAAAAGCCTTTCTTGTACCTTGCCAGAAAGCTTGCTGGGTAGGTGTCAAAGCTGTTTTTTCAATTGAGCTTGGAAATTGTTTATTGTTTAAACCCATAATGAAATTTGTCTATTTCTTGTCGTGTTCTTAGGGATGTCAACCTTCATTTTGTGGAATCCCCTGCTCTGGCTCCTCCAGAAGTACAAATTGACATTGCTGCACAGCAAAAGTAAGACTTCTTTCTGTTGTACTCTGTATATGATACTTTGAATGCTTAATTTTTGTTGTAGGCTTGCTGGTATTGTGTCTAGGTTGATCTCTCATAGGATTGCTTAGAGATTTGCTTAGTAACTAAAGATTGCATTATTTAATTTAACCATGCTAATTATTATACACTTCATCACTATTGTTACTTCTCCAAGCAGTATCAATACAGAAAGATACAAAAAAAAACTCAAAATTCATAGATTTTTGTAAATGGAGTATGGATTCTCATGTTCTCCTAGAACAACCCATTTTTTTGGTTGTCAGTAGCATTCAGGTGTCATTGATATAGTGTCTTTTATTTATACTAATTTGAGAAATCTAGTTCATCTCTAATCATTCAATACCAAATCCTCACTCTGGTGTTCTCTGTTCAGGCACGAGCTTGAGCTACAAGAAGCCGCCAATCAGCCACTTCCAGATGACGATGATGATGCCTTTGATTAGAGCTATATATCCAAGCGTCGTTTGTCTTCTGCACATCTCGTGATGTTATTTGGTAGCAATGCCCTTTTAGGTTCAGTGCATTTCATAGTAGGGTTTACTGGTTGTGACTTTTATTTTGGCTATTGGTGCTATTTCTAGCAAACATGTTACATGTTTTAAGCTTGAAGACATTAGTTGGCTCAATATGTTCCCATACCCATCTACATATTAAAGCCCATTTTGAGCTGCAGTATTTTAATGTTATCTTTTGTGAGAATTATCTATAATTTTTTAAAAAGAAATATTCTATATATTTATTGATTTTCTTGTGAGTAGGTAAATGTTATTACTCACACACACAATAAGTTAAAAATGAAGAATTTAAGAGCTAATTGTATAAGACGGGTGCAATGATGCTCTTAATTGAATACTATTATGCTTAGGGTGTGTATGGAAACTCAGAAAATAATTTTTAGAAATTATTTTTTTTATTTGATTGTGCTTGAAAAATTAAGTCAATGGAAAATGTTTTTCATTGACATGGAAAAATATGACTAATTTAGAGGAAAATACCTTTTGTCAAAATATGACGGAAGTTATTTTCACAAATCAAAAATAATTTTTGACCACAATCGTTTTTGACAACAATCACAAAGTCACAACCTTAGTTTTTGACGGAATTAAAATAATTTAAGGGCTTTTTTTTTTTTTTTTTTTTTTTTAAATTTCTCATTTTTAATATTATTGTAAATATTTTTATATGTTAAATAAAATAATTAAAAAGTTTAATTATACAATTTTACTCATTTTTCATAAAATGGATCAAACACACTAAAAAAGTTTTTTATAATGTAACAAACATTAAAAAATGAATAATTTTTTAAAAAATAACTTATTTTTCAAAATTCATTTTTTTAATTTCTAAGCACTCTTAACTAAAATGGTGCGTATACCACCACTGAGTCATTTTGTTTGCCCTTCAAATGTGTTTAGGGTATATGATGATAGTAATATTATTGAGTACACTAAGATTTTTTATTTTATTTTATTTTATTTTTATCTCGTAATTAGTGATGGTGCATGTTTAATGTAATCTTCCACTTTCAGGAAAGGAATTACTTATTTATCGAGTAATAATGTGTCTAATTTGTACCGTTGTACGGAGTACCATTGATTTTGCAGGTGTAATACTTGTTCACTGACTTCTCTAAAGAGAGAGGGGAAGAGATTTTTATTGACTCATTAAATTTAAGGGTAATAATGTAAAAATTGGCTTGTTGAGATGGACAAATTAAGTTCATAAATTTAATACATTGGGTTTATTATTAGTAGAATGTGAATAATCAAAATTTTACGTTATTATACTTAAATTTGATGTTAGTAAATGAATATTTAATCGGGTGACCAAATTTAGAACAAAATCAATAGTCAATGGACCGCTTATAGGCAAATTGAAAGCCATGAATGGAAATTGATGAATGTCAATAGTAAGGGAGTATTTATGATCAACCATTATACGGTAGACCATTGTGGACTATGGTCATAAAACACCGTCGTTTCATTAAGTAAAAGAAACGGCTGCAGGAAGTCTTAACAGAGCTCTGTAAAGGATATTACAGTTCATCTCAAAAGATACTGCCTCACATTTGTTTTTATATTATCAAATGAAACTGTAGTTATATCGAAATGAAATTGTAGTTATGTTGAAAGGAAACTGCAGTATATATAAAATGAAACTGAATAACAGTTTCACATTTTTTAGTGCATATTGTCCAATGAAACTATAGTTATATCGAAATGATATTGTAGTTGTGTTGAAAAGAAACTGCAGTGTATTATAAAAGAAACTGTAGTTGTGTTGAAAGGAAACTGAATAACAGTTTCACATATTTGAGTGTATAATATCGACTGAAACTGCAGTTATATCAAAAAGGAACTAAAGGTAACTGCAGTGTATATAAATTAAAAGTGAACAGCGCGGAACGGATGTCGTTTCAGCCGTTTGTTTTTAATTTTTCATTAATCAAAACGACAGCGTTTTGATGCATGGTCCACGGTAAAATTTGCGATTTATGATTCAATTAAAAGTTATGAATAAAAATGGATAAATGTCAATAGTCAATGGACCATTCAAGAAATTAACTCTTATGGCAAATAAGTGAAAATCAATGATGTAAAAAAAAAAAAAAAATCAAGAGTGTGATTAAATGTGATAATAATATAATAATCGATGACTAAAAATAAGATTTGTTCTTTTTTTTTTTTTTAAACATAAGATTTGTTCTTAAATCCATGTCAATTCAAATCGAAACATTAAATGCGAAGCATCTATACTATATATAAAAACAATTTCCTCCTCCCAAATTTTCTCCCAAAACTTAGGGGTATTTTGGTAAAATCTTTATTTTATTTATTTATTTATTTATTATTTTATTAATTATCCATCCTATAATATTATTATGGTAATATATGATAATGATAATATGATAATATGGTAATATTGTTAATATTAATGGGTGATGGGTGATTGGTGATATATAATTGATAATTGATAATATGGTATATGGTATTATTCTTAATATTAATATATTAACATATAATATATTAATATATACTAATATTAATTAATTAATTGGTGATTATTTTAAAAAAGAATAATTAATTGGTGATTGGTGATTAGTGATATGGTAATATTGTTATATATTAATATTTATATTTATATAGATTGATATTGATATTAATTAATTAATTGGTGATTGGTGATTAGTGATATGATAATCTATATCTATATATCTATATATATTTATATAATTGACATGTAATTAACTATATTAGAATGAAAAAATTATATAATATTGTAGTAAAATTTTTACATGTCAATCATCTATATTTACATAAAATTAAAATTAATTATACTTTCCTTTTGAAAAATCTTCCATATTATGTTTATCCTCCACTATATAATGATGAGAAATGACTCTTCTCTCACAACGTACCAATATCTGTGCTCTCACTATTAGTTAGAGATTTATAATCTGTAATTCTACGAAGTCGAAGATCGAACTTTAACAAGCGTAGAATTGTTATGGTATGCGGTATGATTTAATTTTTAGTTGATTCATTCTGCATGTTGGAGATCCTCATGGTGTAGTCTGCATTCCATAGAGTATTTTGTAGTACTGTGATTTAGTTTGATTTTAACAGCTCAATATGCTTTAATTTTTGCTGATAAGGTTTCAAGTAGCTAGGCCAATTTTGCCATGGGCGTATCACGTATGTAAAATTACAATTTTCAGAGTGATTATAGTGAACAATCAAATATTTTCTATAATTATATATTTTAATCACATTACTTTGATTGGTAATTTCTAATGGAAAAACATTGTATTGTAACTTTGTATTACGAGATTTTGAATGATAATACCTTATTTAACTATCCATCTTTTTAGTTGTACTGTGCAAAATAACTAGCAATCTACGGATGCTCATCTATATATTGTAGAATTTGCAATCTTGATCTTCCCCATTTACGGATGCTTATGTAATTTGGTAAAAATGGTAGTTACTATACTTGAATAAATCCTCAATTATTCATTCCAATTGTTCGTTGTACCATTCCAATTCTTCATTTTATAAAAAATGGTGCATTGGAAGCTAAACATGAGTCATTGTATCATTGATTGTTGATTTCAATTATTATTAATCTTTATCATTAATTGCACAATACTAATTCACACTTATTAGTTAAAAAATGGTGATTACTATACTTGAATAGATGAAATAATAATATTAAATTTTGTAGTCTCGATTTAAAATCTATTATGTTAATATAATAATAATAATAATAGTAATAATAATAATAATAATAATAATAATAATAATAATAATAATAATATACTCCGTAGTAATAATAATCTAAAATTCTTAATATAATTTTCCTAATAATAATAATATAATAATAATAATAATAATNATTGGTGATATATAATTGATAATTGATAATATGGTATATGGTATTATTCTTAATATTAATATATTAACATATAATATATTAATATATACTAATATTAATTAATTAATTGGTGATTATTTTAAAAAAGAATAATTAATTGGTGATTGGTGATTAGTGATATGGTAATATTGTTATATATTAATATTTATATTTATATAGATTGATATTGATATTAATTAATTAATTGGTGATTGGTGATTAGTGATATGATAATCTATATCTATATATCTATATATATTTATATAATTGACATGTAATTAACTATATTAGAATGAAAAAATTATATAATATTGTAGTAAAATTTTTACATGTCAATCATCTATATTTACATAAAATTAAAATTAATTATACTTTCCTTTTGAAAAATCTTCCATATTATGTTTATCCTCCACTATATAATGATGAGAAATGACTCTTCTCTCACAACGTACCAATATCTGTGCTCTCACTATTAGTTAGAGATTTATAATCTGTAATTCTACGAAGTCGAAGATCGAACTTTAACAAGCGTAGAATTGTTATGGTATGCGGTATGATTTAATTTTTAGTTGATTCATTCTGCATGTTGGAGATCCTCATGGTGTAGTCTGCATTCCATAGAGTATTTTGTAGTACTGTGATTTAGTTTGATTTTAACAGCTCAATATGCTTTAATTTTTGCTGATAAGGTTTCAAGTAGCTAGGCCAATTTTGCCATGGGCGTATCACGTATGTAAAATTACAATTTTCAGAGTGATTATAGTGAACAATCAAATATTTTCTATAATTATATATTTTAATCACATTACTTTGATTGGTAATTTCTAATGGAAAAACATTGTATTGTAACTTTGTATTACGAGATTTTGAATGATAATACCTTATTTAACTATCCATCTTTTTAGTTGTACTGTGCAAAATAACTAGCAATCTACGGATGCTCATCTATATATTGTAGAATTTGCAATCTTGATCTTCCCCATTTACGGATGCTTATGTAATTTGGTAAAAATGGTAGTTACTATACTTGAATAAATCCTCAATTATTCATTCCAATTGTTCGTTGTACCATTCCAATTCTTCATTTTATAAAAAATGGTGCATTGGAAGCTAAACATGAGTCATTGTATCATTGATTGTTGATTTCAATTATTATTAATCTTTATCATTAATTGCACAATACTAATTCACACTTATTAGTTAAAAAATGGTGATTACTATACTTGAATAGATGAAATAATAATATTAAATTTTGTAGTCTCGATTTAAAATCTATTATGTTAATATAATAATAATAATAATAGTAATAATAATAATAATAATAATAATAATAATAATAATAATAATAATATACTCCGTAGTAATAATAATCTAAAATTCTTAATATAATTTTCCTAATAATAATAATATAATCTAAAATTCTTAATATAATTTTCCTAATAATAATAATATAATAATAATAATAATAATCCATAACTCTTAATATAAGAATATAATAATAATAATAATAATCCATAACTCTTAATATAAGTTTGTAACTAAATTTTCCTATTAAATCTGTTTATAAAGGTAATTAGTAACTAAATTTTCCTATTAAATCTGTTTATAAAGGTAATTATAAACTAAATTTTCCTATTAAATCTGTTTATAAAGGTAATTATAATTATAGAATTGAGAAATTCCTATGATATTTTATTTAATTGATATTATTCCTAATATATTTTATCTAAAAGGCTTCCTTCCTTTTTTATAACATTGTTCCATATGTTAATCCGTTTAATATGCTAATCTATATAGGTAATTACCATATACTATTTACCATCTAAATAATCCGTGGTAATTACACTATATTTAACATCTAAATTTATTATGGTCATTAAACATAGAGATTTCATTCTTACGATATGATAATTTTATATATTTTTACTTCAGATAATGTCAATTACCCGTGCATTTCATTTGATTACTTTTGAATAAAATCTTAAAAATTATGACAACTAATGAATTAATATTGTTGTTCGTAATATAAATTTTATCAAATCAGTTAACGAAATTGATAATACACATATTACATCCATAATTAGAGGAGATTAACAAAATTATGATAATTATTTCAATTCACGTATTATTATGCTAATTCACATATTATTACGTTCATACAATTATGTAAATTATTTCAATTCACAGATTATTACACATATAAAATTATGCTAATGGTTACTTTGGAATAAAATCTTAATAATTATGGTCATTGAGAAATTAGTTCAAACATTATACTTTTATTAAACGGTTTTTTATACTTGCCGTAATTTTATCTAATCAATTAAAGAAATTAATGGTACACATATTACAGACATAATTAAAGAAAATTAAACATACACATATATATTACAGATAAAATTAAAGAAAATTAAACATACACATATTACGTCCATAATTAAACGAAATTAAAATATACATTATTTTTTAATTATAATATATACTCCTTAATTACCATACTTATTCATAATACATGGACGTCAAAATTAGCATAATATTAATCTATACTATATATAAAAACATAAGAATAGTAAAGGCATATTTTAAATTTTAAACAATAAATAGAATGAAAATATTTCAATAATAATATTCTACATCATTAATTAAAAATAGAACAGAAATTAGGTAAAAATACCAGTGGATCTATTATTCTAATTGACTAATTAACTGAAAATCAAAAAAAAAAATCGACTAAAAATGAATCTGATGTTACTAATTGATTGAATATATAAAAGGAAATGAATATTAATAATTGATTGTAAATAAAAAAAAATATTCATAATTAACTAAAATGAGAAAGGAAATGGTCATATCATTGCAATTTAATTAAAAAAGGAAAATATTCTACATCATAAATAATAAAGGCATATTATAAACAATATTAAAGATAAATTAAAAAAGGAACGGAAATTAAAAATGAAATGGAAATATTTCAATAATAATATTCTACATCATCAATTAAAAATGGAACGAAAATTAGGTAAATATTACTACGTAATTCTTTTCATTTTTCCTAGATAAGGTTGCCTGATATTAATTTACACATAACAATCGGCACTAATAATTTAAAAAAAAATTAAAAAAATAGAAGAACTGCTGGAGACGTCTGTTTTGTTTTTTTTTTTTAAAAATATTATTATTATTATTATTATTTAATTATTTTAATTAAAATTATTTAAAAAGTTTATTTTAAAATTAGTAACCACCATGTCATCACAATTGTAGGTAAACAGGTCAATTTGGACTTTTTTTTTTTGAAAACATGTCAATTTGTACTTAATTGCATGAGTTTATATAGTTCAGGAATCCAATTGTATTCTTTTTGAGTTCGATGGCCTAATTGCAGTTTTGTGTGTAGTTCAGTGGTTTATTTGACCATTATTCCGAGAAAAATGATATTACTAATTGATTTAAAATATAAAAAGATCGTAATCTATATTCTATACTATATATAAAAGTAAAATCCTCCTATTTCATTCCCCGCCTAAACTTTTGTAGTCAATTAATGAAATATTTTATTGGTCAAATAATTAATAAAGCTTATTTGTTAAGAAAATGTAAAATAGAAATTAACTAATATCTATAAATTGATAATATGTATACTCACGTATCAACACTATTAATAAAAGTAAAATCATTTATCGGGAAAAGAAAAGGATATTACTAATTGACTGAAAATTATTTAAAAACTTTAATAGTTAATTATACTTTCCTTTTGAAAACTCTAAGTTATTTAAACTTTAAAAAAATTAATTGAACATGGGTTGTTAGATTTTTATAATAATCAAAATTAATTCATTCAAATATGGAGGAGGAAGATAAAACTAAATGCAATATGGGGAAAATGAATATACTTAAAGTATAAAAGTATAATTACACATATATTAGTGTAATTGACAAATAATAATTGCCTAATAATTATTATGATAATTAAGTTAAGCATTGGTCGTTGAATTTATTTTTATAATAATTACAATTAATTTATTTCTCATTTTCTCATATTTATTTTAGTAATAATATAATTATATAAGTCATAATATAATTATATAAGTCATATTACTTATAGATCTTTTTAAGATAATTTTAGACAAACAAGTCATATATTATTCAATTAATTGAGTAATATTTTTGTATTAATCTTATAATCAAATAAATGTACACGTTCAATATTAGAATTTTTTATAATTTCTTTATTTTTATTATCTCAATATATAATAAAAAAAATTTATCCACGCCCGGGTAATTGGACAATTATTTGTTCTAATTCAAAGGAAAACATCAGAAAACATAATCGATCCAATCAATTTCATCAATTGCGCTATATAATATTCGATGTTATAATATATATATATATATATATATATATATATATATATATATATAATTATATATTGATCCAAATATTCTTTAAATATTATAACAAATCCATTCCGTGCAACGCACGGACGAAAATACTAGTTAGGTATAAAACAATCATTATATAATGAAATATTGATATATATGTTCATTTTTAATATATTACCTATTCAATAATGAACTGTTGATATACATGTTCATTTTTAATATATTATCTATTAGTATATACTAAATAAAAGTGAATTTTTTTTTAAAATTCTACTGACTCTATTACAATGCATTATCTGTTCATAAGCATAAAAAATCAATATCGCTTTGACTCCAACCCACAACCTTCCATATAAGAGTGCAACTTGGTGCCACTAGACCACAAGGTCTTGACATAAAAGTAAATTTATAATATATTAAAAATAAATATTTATCAATCATCAACCTTACCATAAAATCAATAATCTAACATATAATTTAGCGGTACAAACCGGAAAATTATGCTATGGACCTAGGTCCATCATGCAAGGAGGACCATGGTTCATCATGCAAGAAGGACCATGGTCCATGTTCACAATTTTAGAACTCTATGTTCACAATCTTAGAACTATATATTCACAATTTTATTATATAAATTCGAAAATTATGTTATATTGTTGAATATAAAGTTAAAAAATTGTGAATAAAAAATTTTAAATTATAAATATACAGTTTTAAAATTGTGAACATAGAATTCTAAAGTCCACCTTGCAAGGTGAATCCAGATCGATGACATGACAACAGGTACAAACCAGAATAGTCTCTTTCAATGTCGGTTAGAGTCGCCCAGATTTAGGGACCAATGATTGTGAGTGGGGTGTGTGGCTAAGTGGCATTGCTGTGTCCAATCCACATCATTCCAACCCAAGCCAAAACATCGCCTGTTTCCACCTGCCCCCTAAACTCCCCACCATCTTTCATTCTTCATTAATCATGCCTGCCCGCCATCCAAAACAAAATTATTAACTTAGATCTGAATTTCCAAACACAATTTATTAGTTCCCAGTATTGTTACTAATTTTACATGCTTATTGCGTTAAATACTCAATGTTTAAATTTAAAATATATCAATTAAAGATTATATAAGAAAAACTTATTATACTTGACATTAAAATTAATATTTAAATTGCACTTTTCTAAAAATAATTATTTAAATATTTATTATAGTTGGTATGGTATTAGATAGTAGATACTACTTATTGTTAGAATTAGTCTCTTGTTATTTGTTTTTGGATAGCTTTGTCATCGTCTACGTCTACATTGCTTGTCCGCTTTTATTTATTTATTTATTTATTTTTTGTTGTTCTTGGTAGTATCTCATGTGCAATTGGTATATATATATATATAGTTAATACCCAAAATAGTCCTTGACTATAATGGTTTTTCTCAATTCCGTCCTAAACGACTTTGGTGACCTAACTTTGTCCAGGACTTTTGTGTTTTTGCTCACTATAGTCCTCCATTAGTTAATCCGTCAAGTTGGTGTTAAATAGATGGTTAATTCTGTAATTTGAATACTGGCTTCTTTTTACTCCACTTGCGATGACTTTGTGGACGATAACGATGAACTTGTTTCATTCTCTGGTTTATTAGTTCAGTAGAAGAGGGTGAGCGTTTGAACGGGAAGAAGAAACACGTAATTTACGTGGGGATGCTGATAATGACAATTTGAAGGTTTATGAGAAAGTTACTACTTGGAAATTTGATTTATCAAGCATAAAACCAGACATTTGGGTGCTACATAAACAGAATAGCTGGATTTTGCTTCTGAAACCTAGAAAGGCATTTGAGGATGGATACAATTATTAGGACAATATTGGTTAGTCTGCATTGCTTGCATTTCTTTAGGAAGACTCATGACTCTTCTGTTAAAGCCTTTTGAGATTAGATGCACAAAGTTTTCGATCATGTTCATATTATGATCCCTTACAATACCATCTCTATCTTTTATATTTGCCTTTTGGTTTTTAATTTAAATGTTATTCCTCTGTTTGTAGTTTGAGCCAAGGCCTTCAGAGAATGATCTAGTGGATCATATGGACCTTATAGCCGAAGTTGTAAAACATGATGCTATATTGGCTAAATCCAAGGCTTGTGATCCTTCTTATGATTTGTTGATCTGATATGCTTCATGCAGAGAATATGTCAATCTGCTAATGATTTTTTTTTTAATTTTATTTTCCTTCTGAAATATTCCTTTGGAAACTAAAGCATCTGTATTTATGTTTTTGTGGGAGTGTGCAAAATATTTATTTATTGATAATCTTTGATTATAGAATAATTCGTGCTTCGTTCTTCAGGTATTACTTACACTCCTTAAAGAGAGGCGGCCTAAAAATTAAAGAGGATAATTCTTGATGAGGTTAGGATTACATATTAAAAACTCATTACAAAACACTCTTGCAGTGTAAAAATTCAAGAGTAGATATGATGTAGGGTAAATAAAAAATAGGCTATCAACTTCTATTAGCATGCTGACTGTCTTTTGGCAGGTAAATGATAAAACCCTTTCAGGGTTTAAACTTTATAGTTGATGGTCTAGGTGATGAAACTTTCGAAGATGTCTCTGATGACGATGAAGATGACCAGTTTGAATCTGTGTGTGCAATCTGTGATAATGGTGGTGAGATGATTTGGTAAGCTTCTTTTTACTCCACTTGCGAATTCTATAACTTCAATACTGGCTTCTGTAATTTCATACTGCAATCACCTCTCCTTTTATCATTGGTTCATTGATTGCTTCAGTCACAGCTGCTCTCAATGGTGGAGTAAAAAGAAGGTAGTATTTTTTATTTTTTTTGAAAACAAAAAGAAGGTAGTATTGAAATTACATAATTGACCCTGTATTTAACACCAACTTGACGGATTAACAAACGGGGGACTATTTTGAGCAAAAACACAAAAGTCCGGGACTAAGTTAGGTCACAAAAGTCATTTAGTACGAAATTGAAAAAAACCACTATAGTCAAGGACTATTTTGGGTATTAACTCTCTCTCTCTCTCTCTATATATATATATATAGAGAGAGAGAGAAAGAATTGACTTCCTGTGCAGTTGTGCGGTCAAATCTGCGCCATTTATTCAAAAGTAGTTATCAAGATAGATGAACCGTCCAGAATGAACATAAATTAAAAAAAAAAGCAGTAGCATTATTGTAATTTTACATATTTGTTGAAACCTTTAGGTGCATCATTTCAATACTTAAGGTGCGTCATTTTTTTTTCGGTGTGTACTTAAGGTGCGTCATTAGTTCTACACTTGAAAACTTAAAGGTACTTAATTGTAAAGCTTAAGGTGCGTTTTATCAAAGCTTAAGGTGCGTAAATTTTTAGCGGCAGGTGTATATAAGTTTACAGTTTAAGGTGCTTAAGTCTAAAACTTAAGATGCGCCATTTTAACATTTAAGGTGCGTATTTTTTAAGCTTAATGTGCGTCAGTTTTGAACCTTAAGGTGCATCAGTTAACACTCAAGGTGCACAGGTTGACACTTAAGGTGTGTAAATTCTATACTTAAGGTGCGTCATTTTGTGTTAAGCGCACTTCCGCATGGGAACCCTTCCCTATATATATAGGGAAAATGGTGAGTTTAGTCCCTGAGTTATAATGGTAGTGACGACTCAGTCACTGAGTTATGATCGTATTCATTTTTAGTCCCTCAGTTATGAGTGAAGTGGCGCATTTGGTCCCCGACCGTTAAAACTTACGGAAAAATTTAAAAACAATATTTAAAATTTTAGGGGTAAATTAAGAAATTCACATTTCATTCACTTTCTTATATTGAAACTACTTTTTGCAACATTATTTTCAACTTCCTAGCATTCTATTTCAATGTTATTCAATTCCAAAAGCAAATTCCAAAAGCAATTCAATAATCCTCCATATGGCATGTTAGTAACCTGAGTCTGGTATAAGGAACCTGTGACTCAGTACAAACAGGAAAACATTTGATATGATCATTAGAGAGAGACCTCAACTAATATCATTCAACGTTGTGTGCATGAGTCGAGAAAGTTCAGCCGTGTTGTGTTCAACCATGTGTTCAGGGAACAAAATCAACCTGCGGATGCTTTAGCAAAACTTGCCCTCCGGGGTCGAAGCGGTCTTCGTATTTACAATTCTACTCCACATGGTCTACAGGATGCTGTTCTTGATGATCAAAGGGGAGTGTGTTTCAACTGGCGTGTTCACCGCAGCTGGGATGATGTACATTTTCATTAGATTGTGTTTTTTCGGGTGTCCCCCTCCTCTTTTTATTAAAAAATTGTCTTCAAGCTTGTAAAACACATCATCCTTTTTTTATTTCCCTTACTAAATTCACCAAGGAAGTAACTTAATCAAAATCGTATATTCTGACAATATATGAAAATTTTAATATATATATATATATATATATATATATAGTCATGATCAGGTGTGGTATGGTCATTAGGTGTGGTCGTTCGGCCTATTTTCAGCCATTAGATCATATCAACTCATCAAATCAACGCGCAAAATATATATGTTACAGAACACACCATTCTACGTACTAAAACGCACCAGAGGACCGATAAAACACACCATTCCACACAATTTACCAATGGACCTATTCACTTAAAATTCATCAATATACTTAATAAACACATCATTCAACGTATTAAAATGTACCACAACGTGCCTCATGTCATATTATAAGCATACACTATTTACACATTAGAAAACATGTGCTAAAATATGCATCATTCTACGTATTAAAATGCACCACACTTATTAGAAACACATGTGTTAAAATACACACCATTCAATGTATCAAAATACACCAGACGACCTATTAAAACACACCATTCTACAACACAGTTACACATCATTCTACGTATGAAAGTGCACCAGCGGGTATATTAAAATGGGTAGAAAAAATGGCGGTCAAATTATTTAATCAAATGGATGGTTCAGATGAATTATTTAATCAAATAGATGGTTAAGATAATTCAGATTAATATTATTAATAGAGATTACCTAATTTAACCTTACTTTTATGATTATCCGTTAAGTTTTCCGTTAAATATTCTCTTCTCCGTTAACATTCCGTTAACTTTTAACTTACCCATTAATTTCTATAAGAAATGTCTTAGGTTCGAACCTCATCTCAATCAAATTTGACATAATTAAGTTTCTCACTCTATTTTACTCTTATTAAATTAAATAAATTAGTAGCTACAACAAAAAATGATACATATGTATTTCTTTAATTTAGAATTATATGTCTACAATACCTTTATTTGAAAAAAATTATTCATTATCAAAAAATTAAATTAAATAAGAGAAATAATTTCATTAGTTATATTGTCTTTATTTTCTCTCATGCAAAGATTCTTTACATTCAAATTTATCAATTGATATTCATTACATTGTCCATTATCTTATTTTTACAATATCTTGTAATTAAATATCAAAGTTATAATACAAAATAATGTTATATATTTATTTACCAAGTATTTTATTAATAATATGAAAAAAAATTTAAAATAATTTGAAGCTAATTATATTAACTACTTGGGGATTGGTTGACAAAGAGAATACTCAAATAATAACCCAACAAATTGAAGCGGAATCACTCTATTTTACTCTTATTGAATTAAATAAATTAGTAGTTACACCAAAAAAATGATACATATGTATTTCTTTAATACCATGAAAAAAATAAAGAAGAATAGTTTGAAACCAATCATATTAATTACTTGGGGGATCTGTTGACAATGAAAGTACTCAAATAACCCATTACCCAGCAAATTGAAGCGAGAAACTACCTTTTAATATCTTTGAAATACATAATATTTAAATTTTTCCCTCAAAAAAAAATATTTTAAATTTTCAAATTTTTATTAATTTATTTAATCTTTTTTCTTAAACTAGGGATTTTTCTTTATCCACAATAACTCATTCAACAATAATGGTTGAACCAAATGAACCCCAAGCAGAACACCTAAAGGAAAGTCCGTAGCTCCTACATCATAATCTCATTGCATGACGTTGTCATCTATGCTACCAACAATAACCGAATTGCAAATAACACACTACCAACAAAAAGGAAGAGAACAAATAGTAAAGATGAAGACAATGACAATGTTACTCAAAAGAGAATTAAGAACACTTAGAAAAATTCAAATTAAAAGTAATATTTATTTAGACTATCATTTTTAGACCAAATATTTAGATTATCGATTTTACAAGGTTGCAAACATTTAGTTTAGTAATAATTATAATGAATTTCTATATTATCTTGGATTCATATACTTTGAGTTAGATATTTAAATAAAAAATTCGACATTCAATTATCCATGTATAAACTTCTCCTATATAATCTTTGCATTGATATACTTTCAAATATTTATTTAAATATAAACATTGGGCATTAACCCATTCGCGCAATACGCGTATAAAACTAGTCATATTATAAGCATACACTATTTACACATTAGAAAACATGTGCTAAAATATGCATCATTCTACGTATTAAAATGCACCACACTTATTAGAAACACATGTGTTAAAATACACATCATTCAATGTATTAAAATACACCAGACGACCTATTAAAACACACCATTCTACAACACAGTTACACATCATTCTACGTATGAAAGTGCACCAGTGGATAGATTAAAACACACCATTCCACAATACAGTTAATGCACCAACATACGTAATAAAACGCACCACAAAATGTATTCAAACGCACAACACTATGTACTAAAATGCACCATTCCAATTCACGTAATATAAATACTAAAATTACCATAATAACCCCACTTAAACATACACGAATTTCAGTAGGATTAATGAAATTGAACAATGCAGATTAGGCCGCATCACCGCACCGGAGCTCCCCGCTACATTTGAACAAAAATATATATATATATATATATATATATATATATATATATATATATATATATATATATATATATATATATATNAATGAAAGTACTCAAATAACCCATTACCCAGCAAATTGAAGCGAGAAACTACCTTTTAATATCTTTGAAATACATAATATTTAAATTTTTCCCTCAAAAAAAAATATTTTAAATTTTCAAATTTTTATTAATTTATTTAATCTTTTTTCTTAAACTAGGGATTTTTCTTTATCCACAATAACTCATTCAACAATAATGGTTGAACCAAATGAACCCCAAGCAGAACACCTAAAGGAAAGTCCGTAGCTCCTACATCATAATCTCATTGCATGACGTTGTCATCTATGCTACCAACAATAACCGAATTGCAAATAACACACTACCAACAAAAAGGAAGAGAACAAATAGTAAAGATGAAGACAATGACAATGTTACTCAAAAGAGAATTAAGAACACTTAGAAAAATTCAAATTAAAAGTAATATTTATTTAGACTATCATTTTTAGACCAAATATTTAGATTATCGATTTTACAAGGTTGCAAACATTTAGTTTAGTAATAATTATAATGAATTTCTATATTATCTTGGATTCATATACTTTGAGTTAGATATTTAAATAAAAAATTCGACATTCAATTATCCATGTATAAACTTCTCCTATATAATCTTTGCATTGATATACTTTCAAATATTTATTTAAATATAAACATTGGGCATTAACCCATTCGCGCAATACGCGTATAAAACTAGTCATATTATAAGCATACACTATTTACACATTAGAAAACATGTGCTAAAATATGCATCATTCTACGTATTAAAATGCACCACACTTATTAGAAACACATGTGTTAAAATACACATCATTCAATGTATTAAAATACACCAGACGACCTATTAAAACACACCATTCTACAACACAGTTACACATCATTCTACGTATGAAAGTGCACCAGTGGATAGATTAAAACACACCATTCCACAATACAGTTAATGCACCAACATACGTAATAAAACGCACCACAAAATGTATTCAAACGCACAACACTATGTACTAAAATGCACCATTCCAATTCACGTAATATAAATACTAAAATTACCATAATAACCCCACTTAAACATACACGAATTTCAGTAGGATTAATGAAATTGAACAATGCAGATTAGGCCGCATCACCGCACCGGAGCTCCCCGCTACATTTGAACAAAAATATATATATATATATATATATATATATATATATATATATATATATATATATATATATATATATATATATATCCATCACCTCTCCTGTCTTCTTAAAAACCAGAGTAATGAACGAGGAATAGAAGACTTATGAAAATTTTAAAACGTCTGTAACTTCTAAAAACGATTATTGACTAAACTACTACATATAAAAAAAAAGTATTCAATCAAGACTTTTCAAATACTTTTAACGAAGAATGTCCGATAATTTTCGATTCGATTTTCAAATTATAAATCACATGGCTCGAAAAGTTTCGTACTAACAAATTCACAAATAGAGCTCTCATATCTTTCCCATATATTATTTTCAATAAAATAATAATTGAATCAACATATGCCAATAAAAAAAAAATCAAGTACTAAAATATATTAAACTAATATAATTATATTCATAATCATACCACTTTAATACATTTTCGTACTAACAAATATGATTAAAACATGTGAAAGTAAGGGCTGGCTAGGGTCAAATCTTTAGTTTAGTAATCACAAGATTTAAGTATCTCTTAGTAAAAATGATTTATTAGTCTTCACGATTTGAGCTATTAGTTATAGACAACTTAAGTTGATTTATCTTTTTGTAATCTTTTACTAATTAAAATAATAAGACAAATTTCACTATCGACTAAGATCATAAAACAGATTTCACTTAAAGAACAATTTCCAAATAGCGATTGCATGTGAAGTTTCACTTCGGGTACAAAAAGATGAGTCTCTTTCGATGTCAGTTTGAGACACCCACGTATTGGGCCCTATGATTCCAGTGGAGTGAGTGTATATGTGGGATTGATAACCTAGGTCGCATCCACATCATTCCAACCCAAAACCTTACCTCTTCAATGTAGGCCCATAACTGCACCAACATGTTTTGTTGTTTTATGGTGATGGTGGCCATGTCCGGAAGAATAATTATTCACTACATTCGACAACTATTCAATGCATTGTATCATTACGTGATCAATTTTTTGGCAAATATTTGTTTTTCCCCCCTTTGTTAACATTGATTAGAGCATCTCCAATCATCTGCACCAAATTTTACATCAAAAAGAATATTGTCAACATATTTTTACACTAACTTTTTTTATCTCCATTCTATTTACATCAAATTCAACACCAAATTTTATTCCTACACTAAAATAATTTATATTCTCATAAATTAAAAATGTATATTAATATAATGTAATTTAAACTTTAATTATGTTTTAGGTAATTTAATTTTTAATTAATATATTTTCACAATGGTTCGTGGGTTGTGGGTTTCACAACTTATAAGGTAGGAATTGCTAATAACTTCATCGCGGAACTCTGGGGCTTGCGGGAGGGACTCATTCTCGTCAAAAACTGGGGTTTACAGAGGATCATGGTTGAGACTAACTATGAAGCTATGGTGCATGCGATTAAAGCGGGATTTGAGTCACACCCGAAGGTGGATACCCTGATCACTGACGGCAAAACCATCATGGAACAGATTCGCAACATTGATATCATACATATTCTTTGGAAACGCAATCAATGTGCAAACTACTTGGCCAACTTGGGGCAAATCGAAGAGTGAGGAACAATGATCCAATCTTGAGCCAATCGCCTGAAGGCGTCAAAACTTTATTGGAGAAAGTTGCGAGAGGAGTAGCCACAACGTAACAAGAATCTACTAACCTTGGGTCCCTCAGGCATACCAAAAAAAAAAAAAAAAAAAAAACGAAAAGTTTGTCCGCTTAAAGAGTCCGAGGCCCTATTGGCGGTTCAATAAAAGAAATAATATCTAGCTAGTGATGGTAAGTAAATCGTACTCGCCAACTAACTTTCTCTCTTATCGTCAATTGTCTATCGTTTCTATTGTCCCACCGTTTTTGCTACTTTAACTCTGGGTGAAGAGTAATTCTACATATACTCTCATTTTGTACTCCATATGATGTGGCATAGTTTGATTGTTTAATTAATATAAGGGGGCCATGGTTGTAATTCATTATTTTTTTTTCCTCCAATAAAATTTGAACACAAGTGAGATTAGAAGTTGGGAATACGGTGGAGTCAAGTAATTTTTGCTTGGTGAATTGCCCTGTAGATAGATAGCTCACATCTTCATGGTCCATTTTTCTTTTGACCTTCCTGCTTATATTGCTATTTTTTTTCACTAAATACTAAAATATTGCCACAATTCAAGTTTTTATCATAAGTAATCTTTTTTTTTTGAAGAAATCATAAGTGATCTTATATAGGGTTGTAATTAAGGAGACATCCCATTGCAAATATGTAACAATAATCACATATTTACGTGCGATTAAATTTCATCCGTAATATTAGTTAATGTAATAGTTAATATATTGTAACAATGCAAACATCGAAAATCCACACCACATTGTCATCTTCGTTAAGGTTCATTGTTTCTATATGGTCGAATAATGAATAGACTACTCAAAGCCTTTTCTTTTTCCCTTGTATGCGAAGGACCAAAGGCATAAAAACAAACTACATAAATCTAGTGATAGAAGCACTACTTCGGTCCACAAATAACTCAGAGCAAACTCCATTAAAAGATTTTTGAAAGACTTCTAAATTAAATTGGTTTCATATCAAGACAAAAATATCATTTTCAAATATAAAGAAGTAGAGATAAAGATCATTGTTATTATGAGTTTGATATAAAACTAAAAATTTGTTATGGGATATCTTTTGCTTTGATTTCATGCGTAATGATGGAATCATTTGAACCATTGTGTTAGTCATAAAGTAATACAATCAAGGTAACACTTGATCTGTCAATTTTGCTTCATTGACCAACCAAATCACTTCTTCTTTTGACCATCCAACAATTTTTGACTTATGCATATACATCTTCCATTAACTTTGAGTCTTTGATAACAACATTTGATGATAATTGATAAACCACCCACTAATTATGTCTTATTTGCTACCTCTTTTATTTACGGGCCGGGGAAGCCCGCAATTATTTGAAAGTGGGTGAAACTCGTCTGTTGACACTATCTAGCAAACGATCACGAGAAGATAAACAACTAACTTAGGTTGACTGGTTCTAACGAAAATGGTCAAAAGACAATTCCCACTGGAGCTGAACTTGAAATCTTGTTATTACCATGTTAACTATATGATCAACTTGGCTGTGGAGTTCTGATTTCTCAATGTTTCTCATTGATCATGCTCAAATGTAAAACTTTTTGTACATTTTGTTGTTCACCAAGAAATCGGTTGTTCTATCTGCTTTGCTCTCTATATACATGCTCAATTAGATCATTTCATTGCCAATTTATCATTCTTTTACATACATTCACCAAATTATGCGGCAGAAACTTTGTTATTTTAATTTAAAGTCATACATCGGTGCTACTTGAATTCATCACAAGTGTTTAGATAATACTAGCCACCAACATCATTATGATTGAATTAGCATTTGACTTAGTATCTAATCTCTATCGCTATATGTTAAGATTTTTAATTCATTGTGTGTGGAGGGGGGTGGTGGTTCATGTGTTGTATAGAATTTTTTTTTTTTTTTAAATGCAAAAAGATGATGAAAAGCATTCTCATAAAAAATGATATACCCAGTGAAATAGTGGCCTACAAATAAAAGTACGACAAAAACATCATAGAACAGATCCAAAAAAAACCTGTACAGTATAGAGCTTATGGCAGAAAGGAAAAAAAACAAAATGAAACAGAGTGATAAATGCAATCATAATCATGCACTGTCCTTCACTGCCTAATTATACTGACACACAAACTATACCTTATTTCTCCCGGTATAACGCTAATTTAGTTGTGTTAGTTTCAATCTAATGTTCTCTTAAGAATATTATCGCAACATAAGTACATGACATAAAATATATTCGCACAATATAGTAAACTATCAAAGTTAACTGGGGAGAAACTCGAATCGATTAAGCATGTAGTCAAAGGTTTGAACTCATGTATGTGCAACAATATCCCTAAGTGAGTTGTTCCTCAAATGGGGACCAACTGAGGCTCAGCTAGAATAGTCTCAACTCAATCTTAGGTCTCATCTTTCTGGTGTGGATATTGGTGTAGTATGAAAAAAAAAAAAAAGGAAAAGATTCTCAAAGTCATAAACTAGAGGGGTAAACCAGTCTTTTAACAAATCAATAATTATCAGTACAAAGTAATATACTCTTATTTACAGAAAAGTGTACAATCTCTATCGAAAAATGTGTTTTAGGTCACGGCTACCTTATGACCATAGTCGGCAAAGGATACAAGAAGACATATAAGCTTAAGTTGCCATATATAACTAATTAACCAGCTCAAACTAAGAATGTCAATAGATAGGTCCAATAGAGAATTGAACTTGAAATGTTGTTGTAACTAGTAATATACCAAAATATAGAAATTATTGATACATTATACTATATGAATTTCCTAAAATTATAATACATTTTCCCCATTTTTTGTGCATTTATTTTATATTACGTGACAATATAAGTTGATTCTCTTTTTAATACAATATGAGGTTAATTAATTCATGGTACCAATGAAAAAAAAAGTTTTAAATTTATCACATGATTTTATTGAGAATATAATATACTTTAGACTTTTAGTTAAGATGGAGAAAATGTTTCAATATTGTATTAGAGACAACTCCATACAAGATTGAGGTCTTGTGGTTGAATCTCTATGACTTATATAAATATACAATTCAACTATCCACTTAATTTTATAGTTGAAATGAAGCACATGCTTCAATGATTTTGATGATTTTTTTTTAAAATCTCGGTAGCTTAACTAGCTACTTTATCCATAGTTTAATAGTTATATTATATGGGCCATGACTAATAGATAATTGGTACATTTTGCAGTGCATTCGAAATATTCCACTGGTTTTGTCCTCTGGATATATGTTTTGAAATTTTCTCAAATGTTTTTCTCTATATATGATGCCTTTTTCTAGAGATGATACCGCCAATTCGCTCATTTTCCATGGTACACATAGTGTTGTGTGAATCATATTTGTTGAATAAAACTTTAGTACAATTAAATCATACTTGTTTTCAAAATAATAATAATAATAATACTCTAATGTTGCTATGATGAAATTAATGTGTGTGAAAAATTAAACTAAAAAACAAAGCTCATTCAACAACGAATATTATCAAAAAAAATTGTAATATAATTAAAATGATACTTTAGCATTACTATAATTAAACTAATTTGTGTGGAAAATGAAACTAAAAAACATACCTCATGCAATAATGTAAATTGTCAAATGAAACTGTAATAGAATTAAAATGATACTTTGGTATTGCTGTAATGAAACTAGTGTGTGTGGAAAGTGAAACTGAAAAAGAGCGATATTGTCAAATGAAACTGAAATGTAAATAAAATGATACTTACTTCATGGACCATGGTCCATAGTAAAATTTGCCCTCATTTTCAGTCTAGCTTTATCTGGTTGTCGGACTTATTAATTTGGGCTAATCAATTATTTTATTTATTTATTTATTTATTTATTGGTTAGGTTGACCCTAACCCTAACGCTCGGGCTATCAGGCTTATCAGACAGGCTGAACAGCTGAACTAATATTGAAAAGTGAGAGTGGTACTTACATTTAAAAGTCGTCAAAACGAGTCCAACTTGTCTGGTTGTGCTTGTTTAGCCCGGTTTGTAGCCGGGTCGGGTTGTATGTTTCTATAGCCCGGCCCTAATAGGCATGTCCCATTTAGCTCGTAAGGGGATACCCGGGTTATATAGGTTGGCCCTTGTAATTCACCGGTCAACCCATATAACCCACCACCCTACACAACCACCCCTACTCCTACCCTTACCCCACCCCAAGTTGGTTTAAATATTTTAATAAATGTTCTTTGTATTAGAATTTAAAAGTATTCTTAATAGTAATAATTGTACTCATACATTTAATTTTAACTTAACAAGACCACTTATGTTAAAGGTATTTGTTAAACCTTTTTTTTTTTTTTGTATAACTATATATTTATTTAAATCATTCGCAAATATTATATAGTTAATTAGTTATATAATTATATAAAACATAATATATATATAGAAATGGGTTTAATTACATGCGGTGGATCTTCTCAAGTGTGGTTGTGCGCCACAAGGAGGTAAACCAGCCTAGGTTACCCATAGCTGACCGGCTCAAACCCAAGAGCTTGAGGTTCGAACCCATGACCTCTCGGCTGCAGGTGTAACTCTCTTACCACTTGGGCTGCCCTTACGGGCTAGGTGCATAGTTTACATTCTTAAGGTGCGTTGTTTCCTTCTTAAAGTATGTGGTTTGTGTGTTTAAGGTGCGTCATTGTTGAAACTTAAGGTGCGTGAACCTAAAGCATTTAGGTGCGTGATTTTTCTTCTTAAGGTGCGTTGTTTTCCTTCTTAAGGTACGTGATTTGTATGCTTAAGATGCGTCAATGTTGAAACTTAAGGTGACTATTTTGAAACTTTAGGTGCGTGGTTTGTGTTCTTAAGGTGCTTTGTTTGTGTGTTTAAGGAAGGTTGTTTGTATACTGAAGGTGCACCATTTAAAAACTTTAGGTAGTGTGTGATTTGTATTTGTTTGTGTGCTTAAGGTGTGTAGTTTGTATACTTAAGGTGTGTCATTTTAATGCTTAAAGTGCGTAACCGCACAACCGCACGAGAAGCTATATACCCGCACCTGAACCATTTCCTATATATATACACGTGTTCAAATGAGAACCACCCTTAGGTAAGAACCTGCGAACTTTTGCGTGAATGCACACAATTTACTTCATTAATGCACACAATTTACTTCATTAATGCACACCATCTAATATTGCAGGTGCACAATACACATAATTTATCCATGGAGTAGATTGTGTGCATTTATGTAGTAAATTGCATTGTGTGCATTCATGCAGGTTCACAAGTTCTCACATAAGGCATGATTCTATATCCCAACTGAAAATAATGAATATACTTACACCATAATATAATATTTATAGTATGTTTTCAATTTTTCATTATTTATTTTCATATAAATATTTTATTTTGTAATATATTTATTAAAATTTTATTCAAAAATTTAATTATAAAAAATACTAAAGATAAGCCTACCTATAAAATCTATGTAGGTGTGTTATGTTCTACATCACTTTTATAATAAAAAATAACCATAAGTAGCTCAAACTATCGGTCTAACCCATTAATATTTGAGCTAGCCTGTTTAGGTCACTAGACTTATCTGTTTCGGACTTATCAGGTTAATTTTTTATTAGGTTAAAATATTTCAAGCATAACCCTAAAATCTTTCCATTTTAGCATGTCAATTCATCGGGTTTGGGCTAAAATTCACATCCCATTGCATGCTGAAAATCCTACAACTTTTATTACCTGAAAGTGGACGGAAGTCGATGATTTGCTAATGGAAATGTTGTTTTTTCTACTTATAGGACAAGTAGGAAATATTGGTCCACAGTAGTAAATGGACAGAAATTTTCATCCACCATAGGCGTTCAATAACCTCGCCATGCTAGAACTTAATTGGATGGATTGAAATTTTTTGTCCACTTGTAGATGGAAAATTTTAAAAATAAAGTAAAAAAGAAATATTTATTTTTACAATTTTCCATACAGTGGGGAATTGAAAATTTGGTATAAGAATTTTTAAAAAAATCAGCCAATTTGAACATGTGATAAAATGCCCATATTTTAGTTTTTGACCAAAAAATTGTAATAAAAAGTATTGCAGAGTGTTTTTAAAAAGAAATTGTATTATACAACATTGAATTTCATGTAATTTCTCTGTCATGACTAAATTGTTATACCATGCCACGCCCACTAGGTGTTGTCAAGGCTTGATCTCGTATTCTTTATCACAATTTATCAGCCATGAATCAACTAAGCCGCTCGTACAAGCTGTTATGACTAATCTTCTCCCAAAAGGTTGAATATCCAACCCCAAGGGCTTCCTACACCTCGGTCTGACAGAGCATTGAGATGATGTAAATCACGGTAACTCAATGACTCAGCAAATAGGGCCAAATGTCGATGCGCACAAGGGATATGTCTACTTTAGGCATATCCCCACACTTCCACTGCCATGGTTCTCCCAAATACTACCTACTGAATCAGTGAGTTAAGCTCGAGCTGTTGTGGCTAATCTTGATTTGATTTATATTTGGATTAGGGTCCGCTTATCAATTGTCACAAATTATTGGGTTCTCCTTGTAACTTTTTTTTTTTTTTTTTAGTAATACTAGTCTTAACAATCCAAACATAGTGCACATTGATTAGTTATTTGTCTTATCAATTTTTTTGCTAATCAATTAAAACATATCATGTTGTACGATAAAAAGTATTTGACACACATTTTCCCTTCTCTTTCATATATACCATCAGAGGAAATGAAGCTTTAGCCTACCAAATAATCAACAAGAAATCATTGAGGATTGGAGTTTTGTGTGAGAGAGATATTCATGTTTTTCCAAAAAAATTAAAAATTAAAAATTATTGTCTGAGATAAAAACAACTTTTTCTTGATGATGGGTATCTTTAAACAAAATTTAAAATCTCTTTTCACAAAGAGACAAATTATCTTCCCTTTTTGTCATACAAATCTGCAACTTGTTGGCAACTTTAAATTTTCTGTTATCATCTGGACAATGAAGAAGGGCCAGCCCAAAATAATTAAAAGAGAGAATTCTGTAAAACAATGGATAATATCACAAGAAAACAAAAATACAGAAACCATCATCAGCAGGTGTCGAATTTTAGCCATTTTGGAAAGCTGCACAACTTTTTTTCCTTAGCATGTTCCACTTTGTACTCTACCATTGTTTTGAAAATGTTATTTTTTCATCAGCTTTTAGAACTAGATTAATTATATATATATTTATCTATATTGATGAGGTATTAAAAGAAAAGAGAATGTATTACACTAACTCGGTAGTGCATGATTTAATTATATTCGGTCAATAATTTTTATTGTCTATATATAGTTTTTTTTTTTAAATAGTTTCTTTTAAACTTCTTTATTTTATGAAAATGTGTTTATTTTTTAACATTAAACTCCAAACTTAAGGGTCCTCACCGTTCCTGTTCAAGAAATTGATGAATGAGATCAATCGCTAGAAATTCCTCAGATATTCTACATGCCCCCAAATACTTATACACTAGTATCTACACTAAGGTAAAATTCATAACTATCTTTTTTGGTCATTGGTAGCATTTGAACAACGTATTCTATAGTTGCTAACAAAGTAAAACTTATGAATTCTAGGGGTGTGGGGTGTGTGTCTCATTTATTTCACTTGGCTAACATTTAATTGAGATGGAATATATGCAGTCAACCCTTAAGCTTGGTGGTATAGTCGTGCGGCCTGGTGCATTTACATAAGCTTGGTGGTGCATCCACTCCTAACTAGTGCACCACAGGACACTCATAGGTGCACCAAAAATCACTCATAAGTCATCAGTGCATCACACCCCACCACTTAGTGCACCACCGAAATATACATTGTGTAGAAAATATCCCATTAGTGGACTATAGACCAGCACTTTGTGGTACACTACAATTCACTCAAAACTGCACGACAGACTACTCATAAGTGCACCATACCCAATCACTTAGTGCACCATTGAAATATACATGATGCAGAAAATTACAAGAATGCCACAACATTTTTTCCAATTAGTATACCACACATCAATACTTGAAGTACATAGTAAGGTGGAGTGAAATGACAAAATTTTCATTAAAGGTTATCAGTTTGAATCAAGTTTGAGCTAGGCATTAGTGATTTTTTATTTTGTAAAGCTTGATAATAATTTATTAGTGATTAAATTAAGAGAAAATGGTGATTTTAGTCCATTAATTATACATATGTTGTAGGCTCAGTATATCAATTATTACCATATTCAAAATTTTCCCTTTAATAATGTGTAAAGTGGCAGTTTTAATCCACGACTACTAACAAATTATGTTTATATTAATAATGCATTTAAATTTTCAAATCATTAAGGGACTCTTAGTTATTTTTTATTTATATCATTTTATATTAAATAATAATTAATTGTTGAGGTTGACAAACGCATTTATTTTTGTCATTTGAATGTAGCTAAAACTTAAAAATAATTTTGGTTTCCAAGCTCATTAAATATTACTGGTTGAGATAAATATTAGAGTTAATTACCGGTTTGGTCCCTCAACTATTGGAATTTCACCACTTTAGTCCTCAACAATTTTTCTTGCTCAATTAAGTCCTCGACTTTGAAAAAATTAACCAATTTGGTCCTCCGTTTATTTTGGTGTTAAATAACCGTTAAACCGAGACTGGATTGGTAATTTTGCTATAGTTAAGGGACCATTTTGGTAATTAATTTTTGACTGAAATGGTCCCTTAACTATAATGAAATTATCAATTTGGTCCCGATTTAATGGATATCAAACGGTAAAATAAACGGAGGACCAAATTGATTAATTTTTTCAAAGTCGAGGACTTAATTAGGCAAGAAAAATTATGGAGGACCAAAGTCGTGAAATCCCAATAGTCGAGGGACCAAATCGGTAATTAACTCAAAAAGGAATATGGAAATTTGGGTTTCTCCTTTGAGGTTCTAGTCGGCAACCATTCGAATGGTCGTTGGTGCGCCTCTCTTTCAGGCAACCTCGACCGTCGTTGGGCGGCAGAGAAACAACGAAATCATTAAAAAAGAAACAAAAAACCTGGCCACCGGATTTGTTTGCCAATTTTTGGGCTTCGATTTGTCGATTGGGTCTGGTCCGGTGATTGTGACGGCGAAGCAGGGTTTCCAGGCGGTGGCGTCATCGATGCTGCTCGTTCCGGCGAACGGCGAGGCTTGCAGATTATGCGGTTGGGGACGGCGGTGGGATGGCGAGCAACGTCGGCTTCGACCGGTCTCTCTTCCGATTCGGTGATCTCTCTCCTTTGGCTTTGATTTGCAGCTGCTAGGTTTAATGTTTTTGTTAAGCATTAAGAAGTTGATAAAGGGAAGCTGGTCCGTGATTGTTTTTATTAATTCTTTGTTTATTTAATTAATTGGGCATACTATTTGCATTGTTTATATTAAGGGCGGCGCGGTGCTAGATGGAAAGAAAAGTGAACAAGTTGAGAATTAGGTTTTACATAGGTTAAGTGCACCTGCACGAGCAGTAGTATCTCTGTGCAGGTCTCGTGCGTCGAAACCTAGGATGGAAAGTGAAGTGAAATTATCCTTCATTCATCCCCAATTTAATTATAAAAATAATTGAAAAGGAAGGAGTACATTTTTAGAGTTGGAAGAAGAAAAGAAAGAAAGAAATTATTTTGCACATAACCTTTGAGATTTCCATCGAAAATGCCATTTCCTTCCAAATATCATCTAAGTTATGAGAATCATCACCATTATTTTGCTCACTACCATCATCGCCGACTTGTGTCAGGTTATAACAGTAGCATATATATGTAAAAGAATAGAATAGAAGTGAACTAAAAGCACACCAGACCGTACAGGAATATACTTACTGCCCAGGAGTCTGCTTCATGTTCCATTTGTGTACAATGACACAATTTTGTATTGGTTATTCTTTTTCTTGTCTCAGGTAACGAATCTGTTAACAAAAATTTAAAATTAAATACACAATATGTAAATGAGTGCATATTTCTGTAGGCTACTACTCACATACATGAACAAAAGTATAATAAAACATTTTTTATGTGCATTTTCTTTTTTGGGAAACTTGTTAAATTCTAATATGCCCTTTTCTAAATTTTCAATTGAACACCAAAAGTTTATTGCAACTATTTTCTTGTAACACCAATCCCTATTGCAATATTTTTTTTGGGGGGTTTCATGAACTTTTACTCAACCAATCACTGAAATAACACAACAAATATAAACTAGCAATGGAAGAACTATGAACTTTATAAATTATAAAGATCTAAAAAAAAATCATTAGACAACAAAAAAAAAAAATTAATCAAGCCCAATTTCAAATCATTCCATCCCATTACCCATCCACTTACTAACATTACATTAATTAATAATATTAAGATTGGAGTAAAAAATTGGAGTGAGTGAACAATAATTATTCAAAAAGCGCAATAAATGTGATAAAGTGACTATATGAAAAATTTACCAAATTAATGCATGTTAAAAAGACTTTCATTCGCTTTTTGGGTTATTTACACCTTTAAGGTCACTTTTTCATAATACTTGGATGCCCTTTAATTTTTCAAATACATGAGAAAAAGTAATGTTAGCGGTTGCCGAGAAGAAAGAGAGAAAATAACAACGATTGTGAAGCAAGAGAGATCAGATAAGGGTGGTGCGGCAGCGGATGGAAAGCGAAGTGAAAGTGTTGAGAATTAGATTGTGTAGGTTAAGTGCACCTGCAAGGGAAGTGAAACGCATGTGCGGGGCTCGTGCTTCGAAACTCTGGGATGGAAAACGAAGTGAAATTACTCTTGATCCAATCCGTATTTAATTATAAAAATAATTAAAATGGAATTCGTAAATTTTTATAGTTGAATGAAGAAAAGAAAGAAAGAAATTAATTCGCACATAACATTTTAAACTATTTTAAGAAATTGACTAGAATCCTTTAAAAGAAATGTAACATTTTTCATTAAGAAAAATGATTATGGTGCAAGTTATTATGGCCTTCAACGGTCATTAAGTGATGTCATAATTAGTATTGTAACGATTGTAACGGAAACCGTTACAAAGTCTATATTGATAACATATAGACTATAAAAGGATAGGTCCCCCACTGCACAGGTCATTGTCTTTTGACAAACTATACACCATCTATACTGAACCTTTGAACAAGTTGGAGACACTATGCATACTACTACAGCAACTACAGCATATCAAAGGTAATTCTAAGGAACAACTATGGCCGGAGGTTAGTCATATTTGCAACAATATGCTTACATTTCGTATCAGAGTCTATTTATCTCTGTCTAGTTGTTCAAATTGATTATTATGTTTTGCAATAGTATATCCTGAAAATACTGCAAATATCATATTTATATTCAATTTGATATAAAATGTTTGTTGTACATGCATATTCGTATTTTGTTGTATATATCATTCCAGAATAATTTTCTAGTAAATGTATATATACATATAAGGATATGCATGTAAATATATATTTATATATTGTTCAGTTCAAAAAAAAAAAAAGAAAAAAAAAGGAAGAGTTAATTACCAGTTTGGTCCATCGACTATTGAAATTTCAGCACTTTGATCCTCAACAATTTTTCCTGCTCAATTAAGTCTTCGACTTTGAAAAAATTAACCAATTTGGTCCTCCGTTTATTTTGGTGTTAAACAACGGGACTAAATTGGTAATTTTGCTATAGCCTATAGTCAAGGGACCATTTCGGTAATTAATTTTTGACTGAAATGGTCCCTTGACTATAATGAAATTACCAATTTGGTCCCGATTTAACAGATATCAAACGGTAAAATAAACGGAAGACCAAATTGGTTAATTTTTTCAAAGTCGAGGACTTAATTAGGCAAGAAAAATTGTCAAGGGCCAAAGTGGTGAAATCCAAATAGTCGAGGGACTAAATCGATAATTAACTCTAAATATTATGACTTTAAGTAGGGATGAAAATAGGTTAGGTCAGACCAAGTTTTGAAAAATTAGGCTTGAGCCTGCTATGAGAACTTCAGGCATGAGCTCGTACGTATGCTTTTTTTTTTTTTTTAATGCCCAAGTGGCTTGGCCTAAAGCCTTTTTAAAGGCTTGTTTAAATGTAGGTCATTGAAGATACTTTATTGTAGGTTTTAAATAAGCTTGGAGTATATTTAAAATCTACACGTTATTCACTTTGTAAACCTTAAATATTTGTAAAAAAAAAAAAAACAAATATAACAATAATAAACGAACAATTGCAATCGCAAAACAGAAGTGTGAAGATAGTGACAACAACAAGCATCTTTAACCTCAATCGAATATTTGAAAAAGAATTAAAAACTAAGATAAAATCTCAATATCAACTGTTGATCAATCAAATGTTTCACTCCAATGCCTCCATTATTACTATGCAGCATGCAAGGATGGGTATGCTACTCCACTATGAGGGAGACAAGAAAGTGTTGAAATTGAGAATTGATCTGAGGATTTAACTTTTAGTGTTTGATATATATAGTTAGTTTCATTTTATAAATATAAAAACATAATATATAGGTAAACGTGATATATATATATATATATATATATATATATATATATATATATATATATATATATATATATATATATATATATATANAGGATCGTGTTCAGGTGCGTACTGGCCGCCTAGGAGAGAACTGCGGACGAATCACAGCGCGCCACGTGTCCGGAATGTAGTTGCACATAACATTATAACTAGGTGCACATAATGTTATAACTAGGTGCACCTAGGTGCACCTAGGTGCACCTAGGTGCATAAATCTTAACAAGGTAAAGTACTTGCACCTGTAAGTGAAAATAGGTGCATACGTGCAAGTAAAATGTATTACAAGTGCAAGTAAATTGTACAATGAGCATCAATACTAAGTGCACCAAATGTTATAACTAGGTGCACCTAATGCTATAACTAGGTGCACATATGTTGCAACAGGTGCATGAATGTTAACAAAGTAAATTACTTGCACAAGTGCAAGTAACATGTATTGCAGATGTAAGTAAAATGTATTACAGGTGCAAGTGAATTGTACAGTGAGCATCAATACTAAGTGCACCTAATGTTATAACTAGGTGCAACCTATGTTATAACTAGGTGCAACCTATGTTATAACTAGGTGCACCTAGGTTGCACCCAGGTGCATGAATATTAATAAGGTAAATTACTTGTATTTGTAAGTGAAAGTATTTGCAAAAATAGTTGCATGAATATTAACAAGGTAAATTACTCGCACTTGTAAGTGAAAATAGGTGCGAAAATAGGTGCACTTGTAAGTGAAACTATGTGCATTTTTAAGTGAAACTAGGTGCACTTGTAAGTGAAACTAGGTGCACCAAAGTTCCAGTTATTTACGAAAATGCCACCGCGTCATTTTTTTAAATTGCATCTGATTCGTTGATCTGGACACGTGGACGGTTGTGGAGCCTTCTCATTTCCTACCTGGACGCTAGTTCGCACGAGAGTGCAACCCTATATATATATATATATATATATATATATATATATATATATATATATATATATATATACATATATATATATATATAATGAGATCACATTTTTCCATGATGAGTTCCATGAGACCCTTCATAAATGCACAAAAGCTATTACACGAATGCACACAGATTAGATTGTATGACGCACGCAATCTATCTTATGTTCATTAATATTGTAGCTTGTGTACATTTATGAAGGGTCTCACAGGACCTAATCTAAGCTACTTTAAAGCTAAACCTAACTAACAATTGAAGGGGAAATGAAAGATGTGTTTTTGGGTGGAAGAAATCCCCTTTTAAAGGGTAAAAAGGGTATGTTAAAAGTAGCAGAGGTTGCCATGGGTGTGGCCACACCCGTGGCCACCAGGCAATGTATACTACGTTCTGGATACGGGCGTGGCCACACTTATGGCTACACCCATGGCCACCTGCAGGCAGCGTTTCTGTGAACATTACCCATCTTCTATGCTATTTTTCATTCTTGAATCCTTTGAATTAGCGTTTATGATCTGCATTAAAGTTGTAGTCCTTCAAGTTAGATTTTCAATGGTATAAAGATCACTTGATTTGGACATTTCTACGCAGAGATATGGTCAAAATACTGAGCAGTGGACAAGTTGTGCAAGAGTTTCAACTTCTTGTTCTTTTGCTCCACTTTTGCCTTTGTTTGTCCAAATGACCAAGACCATTGAACACACCACTCTTTGGCTCTTCAAAAGGTGTTTCCCCCAACTTCATAGCTTTTCATTGGCTCCCATTGACTCCACATGCATCCGAAATACTCCAAAAATCATTCAATTCATCTAAATCATCAAGAATTACACTTAAACACACAAATGAATCAAATGAAGAACATTTTGGATAAAATTAAAAAAAAATGACAAGGAATAAGCTTAAATTCAAGGTGAAAATATGAACATTTTGCCACTTATCATTAGCCAAAGCAATGTGCATTGGAAAACATATCACTATGCTCTAGAAGGCATAACATTGTGCTTTATAAGGCATAACAATGTGCTTTACGAGATGGGAAAAATGTTGTAAAACACACCAAAAAAAAACTTACATATACAAAATTACCATAATGCCACCGTATTTTTTTTAAATTGCTTCACTCTGACCGTTGATCTAGATAGAATCAATGGATGATATTAAACCCTATTTTTCACCTAAGGTTTCTTTTGCAAGGCCTATTTAACTAAATAGGCCAAAACAAGACCAAGTCGTAGGCCCCTTGATAGGGCCTAGTCTATTTCCACCCCTAACTTTAAGTACTTTATTGTTTCATGTCAATAAGTTGGAGTAAGTACGTCTTCAATATATATGCACTTTAAATTCGTATGCCATTTCCATTTTCTTTAAAAACGAAAAAAACAGTGATACTACCATAATTGAGTTTTCAATTTTCCATTTGTAACAAGACATCACAAAAAACAAGCATATTGGGTCATTAACATATATAAAAAAAATTATATATTATTAAATAGTTTGCTCAAATAAAGAAATGTTAACATGAATAACTATTATGAATATACATATTTCAATTCACAAATCAATGTTTGTCATTTGAGCATTCCATAGCTTAAATGTTCTTCAAGAATTTATCATTATATATAACAAAAAATTACAAATAAGACAAACTAGCTAGTCATATATTACACTATTGTAGAAATATTAAACCAAGCATATAAATATCACCACAAATTGATTATTTAGAAAGATGAAATCATTTTCTAACTAGTAAATTAGCATTTAACCTTAAAGCTATAGATAAGCATATACATTGTCTGATCTATAAATCTTAGAAAGCTAACAATTCTTCATTATGAATGAATGAAGAGAATCGGTATATATGAATATTTAGTTGAGGGAACAAATTTTAGAAAACTCTATAAAATGACTAATTAATATGTCCTTCAATAATTTGAAATTTTGAAGTGCAATGTTAATTTTAAAAGAATTTGATAGTAATGGATTAAAATTGCCACTTTACTTATAATTAAAGGGTACAAAATATATATGGTAATAATTCATGGATTGAGTATGCAATATAGGTATAATACAATTAATAGTAGACGACTATATAACCACTATTTTTCCTTAAATTAATTACTTTTAAATATTAATAAAATAAAATTTGAGTTCGATGAGATATCATATCATGTTGATGTGGCAATAATGATGTCAATGCCACATGCATCAACAAAGTTAATAGCCAATTTTAATGGTGTTAATGATTTATGTTTAATTATATCATTTTGAAAAGTACAGAAACTAAATTACAGAAATTAAAACCAAATAGTGCATGGATTTTTAGACACTTTGACCCCATACATCAGTTTGGGATAAACAGAGAAACCCACATTTATTAGTTCAAACATGCATCATTTTTACATAAATACACATGTCAAAGGAGGCTATATATGTTAAGAATCCCACATTGATAAAATAATAGAGCAAATATGAGTTTATAAGGCTATGAGTTAGACTAGCTAATTGGTTGGATTTAATCTTTTAGTATGGTTTGACTCATGTGCATTATATCCCTGTTGAGTGGTTCTAGTCCAATTTAAAATTATAACAATTTTAGTTCTAAAATAGGAGAAAAGAACTATCCATGGCCAAAGTTCTTATCAACTTTAGTGGAGTAGTTTCATGAAGTGTGGTCACACAAAAAGGATTGAAATATTATACATGAAGTGTGGTCACGCTATGCCTATAGAGTTTAGAAAATACAGTGTGAATACGTTTAGAAAATACAATAGTGTCATAGATAAACAAATAAAATGTAAGAATTTTTATTAAAAAATGATGGCGAATTAAAATAACTTCCAATAAAGATCACCCTTGATTTCATATTCAAAAGAAATGCTTGCAAACTTGGAGGTTTTTATATGTGCAAAAACATCAATTTATTCCCTAGGTTTTTCGACGCCAGAGTGAGAAGCTCATAATTGATTTTAGTATTGTTAGACTTTAATTTATCAACGTTTTTTTTAAGGTTTAGGCTCTATTGTACAGCCACATGATTTCGTGTCTATTTGTTACTGATCATATTCAATTCCCAAAACATATAAAAAAAAACAAAAAAAAAACATAAAAATAAAATATTCCCAAAATTTTATGGACTCTACTTTAGGTCGTCGTCTACAAACTGTAATGCACATGGCTCGACTTTGGCACTTCATGTTAAAAATGTATAAAAACCGAATTCTTATACTATGTACCAGTGTTCATATTGCATTGTGAACGCTAATACAAATTATGTACATTCATTTAATACATTTTGTACCTACAGTTAACTGTTTATGTACATGTAAACAAATAACTTGATAATTAATGACACATAGCTATAGGCCGGTATAGAAACTGTACGTCAAGTGCAGGTAAAAAATGTGTCAACTACATATACAAAATTCGAAGATTATTTTTGTACCAAGGTCTACAATACAAGGTAAACCCTAGTCAATGGTATAATTTGCCATAAAAAACATAACCGTGTGATTATTTATTTTAATTAATTTTTATCATTTTTCAATTCTTTCATTATTTTTATTTTTATTTTTGTTGTGAACTGTTATCACCTGTCTGGGTCCTTGTTTTCTGGCAGGCATATACGAGTCTCTGAGTGTTAGATAGCTATAGCAGAGTCCTGTTTGTCGCAGCTTGTTTGTAGCTGGCTTGCTGTGGAATTTGTAATCATTTTCATTAATTCAATTCTTTGAATACTCGATTGTACGTGTATGGATTTTTATGAAAATGGGGTGGTTCATATGCCTCGATGAATCCTATATTTATTGGTCTATATATTTATATCGTGGTCATTGCTTTGAGTGCATACATACACACTGCATACACAAGAAACATTTGAGGGTTTTGTGCTCAGTGAGCAAAAGTCTAGCTTCTGTTATCAATTAAGTCACCATAATTTACCCCTCCACGATATGTCGGGTCAGAGTGTGGAAGCGCCAAGGGTGAACGATTTCATTCAATGCCTCTGGTATTCACTCCACCTATTGAAGCACAAAGAGTCAATGTCTCCACTAGAGTTCGAACGTGACTCCACCGATTGAAGCACAAAGAGTCAATGTCTCTACTAGAGTTTGAACCTGATTCCACCGATTGAAGCACAAATAGTCAATTCCACTAGAGTTCAAACCTGACTCTACCGATTGAAGCACAAAAAGTCAATACCTCCACTAGAGTTCGTAGCTGTGACCTTCAATTTGAGAGAATACCATAGTTATATCGCTTCACCACATGGTCTTTAGTCGTGTCCGTGCTACCTAGATACACAATATAATTAATATAGTTTATATGAGTCATGACTTGGAGGGTTACAAAACAAAGGAGGCAAGGGAGGTGAGGGAGATGCATGAGGCTCCAAATGGTAACAGTTGAGTTGTTTGAAAGGTGGGTAGGGGACCCATGAAGGGCACAAAGATGAAACATATATGTCTTGGGACTATTAAGACAAGATTAGGGGAAGTTAAGATTGAGGTTGATGGGGGCACTTTGTTGCTGCCTCTCCCACAACATATTTCCCCACCAAAACCAAAGATAGAAACCCTTAAAGCACTCACCCTATTCCCATGTGCTTCAACTTTAAGAGCAACATTCCAAATCCTTTCATTATTATATTAATTATTCCCCCTAGCTTTTTCCTTGATGTAATTTTCTCTTTTCCCCTCTTCTCATCTACAAATGCATGTTTCAAATCTCAATCCTTACGTCCTCCTGGATTTAATTGCTTTCGGTACATGGTACTATACAATGACAGCTATGGAGTTGGTCCAGGTTAACTTGAGGTCCCCCAACAAAATGAATGTTAGGGGATCAACGCCCATTTAACCGCCATTCAAATTAAGATATCTGTTGGGTGGCGGCTTGGAGGGACTAATCCAGTATTATATTAGTGAGACGTGGTGCTAACTTCTATACAAGTATAAAGAAATAAAGTTGCGTATTCATTACTAGGTATATCTTTTGACATCAGTTTGTTAATATTCTTTAACAGCTTTCAAAAAAAAAAAATCCTTAACAAAAATATAGTAATCATTGCTGCGCTATAACTTTTGAAAGTAACGGAAAAAAATTTAACGGAAAAAACGGATATAAATGAGGGGTATAACCTTCATTCACATTTATTATGTTTTTAGATATAGGTTGAGTCTAGTGCAGTACGTTTTTCTCTCCTGTGTAGTTGGGTACAATATTAAAAAATGAGAAAATTTAAAAATCTCTAAGGCATCACTTGAAAGTTGCTTGAAACCCATCAAACGGATGAGCTTGTTTTTTTCTTTTATTTATAGTGGATATAATTTTCTACATTAAACTATTTTTTATGTCTCCTAAGTCATAACTAACAACCGGCCTTGCATTGTCAAATAATTTCCCGTGAGTCAAATAATTATTATATAGAATCATTTGTTAGGTAACTATGTTACATTAGATCTCCCTTTCAAGATAACCAAGAACAAATTAAAAACATCAGCAATATGTCATACGATCAAATATACAAATTGAACAATTAAATAAATAGCATTGTATATGTTTAAAAAAAATGGTGACGTAGTTACAAAGCGTTTACTTGTAAAGAATAGATTGTTGTAATCCAATATATATAAAGTAAAATTCTTTTTCAAATCATTTTTATTCAAACACATTAAAGAAAAATATACAACTACACTACACCTATACATAACTCGTCTTTCTATTATACCGCAAATAAAATTGCTCATATATAGTCAACTATATTATATATGGCATGATGTGAAAATTGGAGTGATTGAATTTATGTCTAGCTAATTCTAACATATAGTTAATTCTCTGCCTCTTACTATGCGCACAAAGAGCCCAACCCACACCCTACTTCAATCTGGGGATCCCAACTCTAATGATGTTTGAGGTGAGGTTCAAACTCTCACCCTGTTGCCTCCAACTATGATTTCAGAATAGGTGATCAACAGCTATGCAAGTCCTGACGATATATGATCATATAATCATTAGTCTATGTGTGTGTGAGAGAGAGACTATATTACATTAGATCTCCCTTTCAAGATAACCTAGAACAAATTAAAAACATCAGCATAATGTCATACTATCAAATATAAAAATTGAACAATAAAATAAATGACATTGTACACGGAAAAAAAAAGATGGTGATGTAATTGCAAAGCGTTTACTTGCTATATATACATATATATATATATATATACATACATACATATATATATATATACATACATACATACATATATATATATATATATATATATATATATATATATATATATATATATATATATATATATTTGCATACTATGGGTGGGGGTTGGGGGTGGTAATGAGAAGTGGGGGGTTAGTAGCTGTTAGAAATAATCTGATCACATGTGACAACATATGTACACATCTAAGATAATAACAATAAAAAATAAAAACAGCAAGTTTACACCTCATGCCTCCCTGTTGTGTATCATCTACCTTGTATTGCCATAAATAGATGCTTGTGTCAAAATCATCCACACACCAATAGTTACGGGGTGTTTGGGGGNGGGGGGGGGGGGCTGTGTGTGTGTGTATATATATATATGAAAAAATTAATGGGAGAATATGTGTGTAAAAAGTGAGGATTGATCTTATCTATCCATTTTGATAAATCAACATGTGATGATTGCAGAAAAAAAAATGGATTATTAGTCATTTTTATAAATATTATAAATTTTCAAATTTGTAATAATTATAAAATTAAGTCATATTTTTTATTTATTAAAACCTACAACCATTGATGAACCTTGATAGGCAGTTGTGATCAATGCTCGCTTTTTAGAGAAAATTATATTCTCATTTGAACATATATATAGACGCACTTCTTCATCTCCAATAAAATTCACACTTTTGAGTTGGAATTGTATTTTCTAATATTGTTGAATTTAAAAATTGTATACATAAATATTTTGGGTGCCCATCTCTTTCAAGAATGGCATGCTATTTCATGTCATTTTCTTGCGTCAAAGTGGAAAAACCCCTAAATAGATTGAATAGGTATACTAATGTTAAATGTTAGTAAAAAAAAAAAAAAAAAAAGGCAAGTATTATTATTTCTCAGATCCTTCCTTCTTGTGAAATTCCACGTAATGTAAGAAGAGTTCAATAATAGAATATAATAGTAGATATGGATTAAATACAATGCTATTGGATTTTACACTTATTTTATATACTAGAAGAAAAAAACAATAATTTTCAAAATAAAAAGGTATACGCTATACATTAACTTTTATTAGTCTTTTTTTTAATACAACTAACTCTATTAGATTGTAGTATTTGTTCATGACTTCTCATATGGAAGAGCTACTATTCTACCATCTGAGCACAAGATACTTGGCAACTTTTATTAATCTATTCTTTTCTTTACACTTTCATTAAGACGAAATATTACATGTTTCACACCAGATAATCTCACAAAATATCACCTATTTTTGTTTTATACACAATACATTATATTATACATTCAAACAACGAATAAACACCATTATTACAATACATGGGTCAGCCTTTTACAACTGATTACAAACACCAACCAAACAAGTCCTAACCCACGATAAAAAAAAAAATTGACATCAGGATTATCTTTCTTTTATTTGTTTAGGTAACGAGCTATGGGCCAAAGACCTTGTGTTCTAATGACACCCGATATCCCGGTTAACACTGCCACATGAATGATGGGAGTGAGTTAACGAGCTATCCAATTTAGACTTTTAGTTGAGATGGAACACATGCTTTAATTTGGTATCATAATCAACCTCATGTCAAAGGTCATGGTTTTGAAACTCCGCCTCACCCAATTATCATTCTTTTAAAGGTTATTGCATCATTTAATTTGTAACCAAATTTGTAATGTAATACTTATATACCCTTTTAAAGCACAAAGAGTCAATGTCCCAATTGGATTTCGAACCTATGACCTCCCATCTGGGAGAGTTACAGACATGTCATCCAGTTACACTTGGCCTCAAAATTGATTAATAGTTGACCCTCACAATCCCAATGGCGGCCCCTGCGCCGTTGGCCTTGCAAAACAAATTCTTTCTCTCTCTCCTGGCCTTCCCAAACTTTGTTGTTTAGCATTAAAAGGAGAAGACACTGAGAAGGAAGCAACAAACATAACATAAACAAAAGCAAAAAAAATATGTATATAAGAAAAGGCTGCTACCTCTACATAGTACATACAACAAAGGTAGCTAGCTCAAAGGCAAACCCACAAACACAGGCTTTTGTTCCCTTTTGAGGATTGCCCATATCCACTACATACGTAGAAGAAAAAAAAAAAAAAATCTGCCATGGAAGAAGAGAAGCTGTTCTCCATGGAATGGAAGTATAATTATTATATGAAGTTTCTTGGCATTTCTTTTGTGGTGTGTTTGGTTGTGGTGAGGGCCATGGTTTATCTGTGGTGGAGGCCAAGGAAGATAGAACAGCACTTTGCCAAACAAGGAATAAGAGGCCCTCCTTATAGATTCCTCATTGGAAATGCTAAGGAGATTTTGAGCCTAATGTTGAAAGCCTCTTCACAGTCCATCCCTTGTTATTCTCACAATATACTCCCAAGGGTCCTCCCCTTCTATCATCATTGGAAGAAAATCTATGGTGAGTTCATATATAACTCGTAACTTTTTAATTTCGATTATTTGTCTTTCATTCGTGTTAAGATTAAATAAAACTTACAAACTTTAAAATTATATTCTCTTAGCAAGTATGTAAAACTACTGGTCCCTTAAAAAGTCACGAGTTTAGTGAGCTAACTCGTGTCCTTTCTCCCAGCTGACGTTAATACGTTATATATTTGAAATGCATAAATTTCATATTTTTTTTTATGGTTAGTCTTGTTTTGTCCTCTTATAAGAAGCTAGATGTGATGAGTACTTCAAATTGTGAAGTTTAATTAAACCCTCTTCTACTATGATACTCCATCACTTTAAATTTTTTCAACATTATGACATTTTCGAGTTTAATGATGTGGTCTTTTCTAGACATGGTTACAATGTTTGTTGGTGGTCCCAACTCCTAAGTTGGTACCAAAGCATTTTCTTTTTTAAGAATACTCGAGAACCAGTGAAAATTGAAATTAATTTTTTTTTTTATATAATGCATCAAATCTGACGTTGTAATTCAATTCGTCTCTTTTATATCAAGGTGCAACAATTCTAGTGTGGTTTGGACCAACACCGCGTCTCGCTGTAGCAGATCCCGACCTAATTAGAGAAATATATACCTCAAAATCAGAATTCTACGAGAGGAATGAAGCTCACCCCCTCATAACACAGCTTGAAGGTAATGGCCTTTTGAGCCTGCAAGGAGAAAAATGGGCTCACCACAGGAAAATCATCACCCCCACTTTCCATATGGAAAATCTAAAGGCAAGTCCTGATTTTTTTTTTAATATCCTGCAACGTAAAACTAATCCAGTCGAGTTTCAGTGGGGCCCATTTAAGGTCAACTCTCCAAGGAAGTCTAGATTCTTATTCAAATTAAAATTAAATAAACCAATTTTATATATTTATTTATTCATTTTGGGATAAAATGAATTGTTGTTGGGAAATATTGCAGATGTTAATGCCAATACTAGGGTGTAAAGTAATTGAAATGTTGGAGAAATGGACAGACATGTTGTCAAAGTGTGGGGAAGTAGAAATTGAAGTGTCGGAATGTTTTAAAATGTTGACACAAGACATTGTGGCACAAACTGCATTTGGGAGTAGCTATGAACAAGGGAAAGCCATTTTCAGCTTACAAGCTCAACAAATGCTGCTAACAAGTGAAGCATTACAAAAGGTTTTCATTCCTGGATATAGGTAATCAAATATTTGTACTTATTGGTTATTGTTAAGTTAACTCGTCATGCATGAGTTACCTTAGTTAATTAAATAAGATTATATTAAACTATACAAATTTCACATATAAAAATTTAATCCAATATAGTATTACCATGTGTATACTTTAACAAGACATGCTACAAGGTTAAGGTAATCCAACTTGATCTGCATGAGTGATCGTTTACTCTTGTTCCTTAAGAGAGGTCGAGAGTTTGAACTCCCTCTTATATGAAAAAACCTAGCCAGAACTTTGCCTTGGATTAGTTCGAGATGGACACTTCATAGTCTAACCCAAAAAAATGCAAGGTTAGGGTGTAACTTACTAAATTACACCCTGTTTTCTTATAAATTTGAATTTGAATCTCATCACTTACATATTTAGTTTATTAGATTTTGGGATTATGAATTTTTTTTTTTTGTTTGTTTAGATTCTTGCCCACTAAAAGGAACATGAAGTGTTGGAAGTTGGATAGAGAGATTAAGAGATCTCTATTAAAGGTTATTGAAGAAAGGAGAGAGAACTGGGGAAGTGAAATGGTTGAAAATGGGCCAAAGGATTTGCTGGGCCTTATGATCCAAGCAAGCATGAAGGAGGGCCCGTCGACGGCGGCCGCTTCTGCGACGGCGATCACGTTGAACGACATCGCCGAGGAGTGCAAGACGTTCTTCTTCGCCGGCGAGCAAACCACGTCGAACTTGCTGACATGGACAGCCGTCTTGCTGGCGATGCACCCACGGTGGCAGGACCTGGCACGTGAGGAGGTGGTCAAGGTGTGTGGGTCACGTGATATACCCTCCAAAGATGATATTGCCAAGTTTAAGATGGTAGGCCCCACCTTCCTCTCTTTTGTGTGATTAAGACAAAACATTTTGTGTTCTATCTTAATTACTTCTACCTCGCCTTTTAAGGTATTTTATTACGACATATTTTTATTGATTGTTGTGTTTTTAATTGCTTTGACCTCGTCTTCTAAGGTATTTTATTATGATACATATTATTGGTTGAGAATTTTTATAATGTCATAAATTCTCTCACCAAATTAATATGCAATAAGGATATTTTGGACATTTTAAACTATTTATCTAAATATATATATGTTTGTGATATGGTGTGCAGTTGAGCATGATTATGAATGAGTCATTGCGTCTCTACCCTCCAATTGTTGCGATGATTAGGCGAGCAAAGGCTGACGTGGAGCTTGGAGGATGCAAGATCCCTTGTGGGACCGAGCTATTGATACCAATCCTAGCCATTCATCACGATCAAACATTATGGGGCAGTGATGTGAATGAGTTCAACCCCACCCGATTCGCCAAGGGAGTAGCTATGGCAACAAAGCATCCTGCGGCATGCATTCCCTTCGGCATTGGAGTCCGACAATGCATCGGACAAAACCTAGCAATTTTACAAACAAAGATTACACTCGCAATCATACTACAACGTTTCTCATTTCGAATGTCCCCGTGCTATCAACATGCCCCGACTGTGTTGATGCTTCTCCACCCTCAATATGGTGCACCCATCATATTTCGCCGTGCTTGACTGAGACCATCACCACAGATAATAATTAATCAAATCTCTTAATATATATGCTCATTGTTTCAAACAAAATAATAATCTTAGTATATGCAATAATAGAAAAAGCAAAACCCTGGCCTATACCTAATCTCTGCTTGTGAGTGCACAAGTGCTTCTTGTTGACTCAAAATCAAAGGAAAAAGTTGTACATTGTTACAAGTCATATATTTAGGAATTAGCTAGCTTAGGAGTTAGTTGTGTGATTATATTCCTTGCTTCTTATTCTTTTCTTTTTTCACTGTCTTAGGATTTTAGTTTGGCAGATCCCCCAAATCTATAATTTCCAATTTATGTAAATATATATTAAATTGTTTGCATAATATAAGTCCTAAAGCGTACAGTTTTCTATGAAGTAATACTTTTTTTAGGTCATTTATTTGTAATATAAGTCCTAAAGCATACAGTTTTACGTAACTTGAAAGTGCAAATATGCAATTAGTCAATATTTGACTCTACTGAGGCTCGAACCCATAATTTTTAATTTGGGAAAATCATTTCAACCCGCTTGACCACAAAATCTTTTGCAAGATACTATTATTACTAAACTTTCAAGTTTGTAATAGTTATAAAATGAACACCGCTCTTGAAAGTTTTCAATACTTATAAAATTGACCTCGAATTTTTTTACTAAAACCTTCAACCATGGATGAACCCTGATATGTCGCGGCTGAGATTAGTCTATATATGTATGTGTGTGTGTGTGTGTGTGTGTGTGTGTGTGTATGTGTGTGTATGCATATATATACTAATTGCTGGTTTGTAGTGCACTACGTGCTAGTCTATAGTGCACTAAGTGTTCGTTTGTGGTGCACACGAGAATGCTTGACGGTGCATTGGACTCAAAGCACCATCAAACATATTTAAATGCACCTACATATCATTGAAATTACCAAAATAATATCACATTTTCCTCTCTTTTTATTAATTTTCAGCCGTTGATCTGAGTTCATCCAATGATTATTCAAATTTATTTGCACATCTGCAACTGGGGAGGTTGCATGTCCAAATATATATATATATATATATATATATATATATATATATATATATATGCTCAACACGCCAATGATATCTCTTAATTATAACGTCGTTAATCTCTAAGTATTCGAAAAGAATAATTGCCAGCAGATTAAGATCCAAAACTCTGTTGTCAACAATTTAATAAACATTACCCGTACATCAATTACATAATTTTAAAAATAATACTCCATCTGTCCCATTTTACCTGTCCTATTTACTATTCATTGGTCAAACCAATTCTTTCTTCATTGCTTATTTTCTTTAGTAAATTTTTAATATTTTTAAATTTAATTTTTTGTGTTTAATAGTGCTTTTAATGTAGTTTCTAAATATATAAATTTTATATATTAATGTTAAACTTAATATTATGAAAATTTGGATTAAAAATAACTTCAGTCAAGTCTAGTTAAACGAATCAGACAACCAAAATGGGACGGAGGAGATATTTCAGAAAATCCCAGAACCAGAAAGCACAACCAAAAAAGAGAGGAAATAAAGCATCTAACAAATGCTTTGTTTGTGGAAAGCCAGGACACTACGCCAAAGTAGTATCTTTTTGGACACCATGCAAAGTCAACTGCTGTTTCCCTTTTATTAGATTTTATTACGTGACTTGTAATGCATTATTTTAGACCATAAATAATATTTTATTTATTTTCCTCTTTTTAGGTTACAAGAAAACTATAGTCATTATCCAAAAGTTTACCCTTCTTATATAGTAATCTAAATTAATCGAGAAGATAGTAATAGAAAGAGTTGATTTCATTTTTAGTCCTAGATTCATATGCATTAAGTCTACTTTTAGTCTTTTTCCAAAACATCTCTCTTTAGTCCTAGTATTATTGTGGCGTGATCATTTTTTGTCCTCCTTCAACAAAATCATTGAAATGTCGTTAAATACAAGATCATTTCGATCATTTTTATATAAAGTGGGTTAACAAACTATATTTTTATCTTTATTATTTTGAATAAAATCATAAATGAAGACCTAAATGCCTTTATATTTTACGAAATTTAAATAGTTTCGTTAATAGATGACCAAAATTAGTCATGCCAGAATAATACTATGACAAAAAAAGAATGATTTGAAAAAGAAAAAAAAAGACTAAAAATAGATTACTACTTATAAATCTAGAACCAAAAATAAAATTAACTTTAACAAAAATTAAATCCGTAACATTTTGACACAAGAATTATGTTACAACCATTTACCCGCAAATTATATTGTGGACCATGATCATAACTGATACTGCAGTTGTGTTGAACGGATACTGCAGTTGTGTTGAAAAGATACTGCAGTTGTGTTGAAAGGAAACTGCAGTTGCACGGAACAGAGGTCGTTCATCCGTTCAACACAACTGCAGTATCCGTTCAACACAATTACAGTTCCAGATGGATGATACAGCCTCTGTTCCGCGCAACTGCAGTTTCCTTTCAACACAACTGCAGTATCCTTTCAACACAACTGCAGTATCAGTCCAACACAACTGCAGTATCAACGACCATGGTCCACGGTATAATGACTGCCATTTACCCACCATTTTTCTCCTTCGTCTTATGAACGTGCCTTTCTTGATTAAACACTGATTTGAATGTCCGATCATTAACAATTTGTAATTAATTAATTAATTCTTGGCATGGGTGCATATATAATACAAAACAATGTTATCTTGTCCCTATGCATGTTACGACAAACTCAACATTCTAAACAAATCGTAGGCATCCAAGGTTTTGTCGAGACGTCATCTTAATTAAGTTTCATTACAGCCATCCCAACGACTTAAATATGAATAGAATAATATAGATCCAAATTAAGTGTCTTTTGTATATGTGGAGTGAGAAGATACCATTATTCTCGGTTGGAATCCATAAGCTTGTTATATCATAGATAATGATCCACATAACATTATAGACCCTAAATCAAAATGACGAGATAAAAGAATTCATATTCGTAAAGTACATAATTTAATAACATAATATATAGAAAATCACAACACAAGACACATACACATAATATTATATATTTACTTATTTTTCAAATATGATTTAAGTACATAATTTGTGTTCATAGACACATCATGGGTTAAAGACAAGAATAGGACGAAAACAAACACCATGGACAAAAATAGCCGAAATGGTCCCTCGACTATTGCGAAATTACCAATTTGGTTCTCGGAATTTTTCTTGCCCAATTAAGTCCTCGACTTTGAAAATTTTAACCAATTTGATCCTCCGTTTATTTTGGTGTTAAACATCCGTTAAATCGGGACTAAATTGGTAATTTTTTTATAGTCAAGGGACCATTTCGGTAATTAATTTTGACTAAAATGGTCCCTTGACTACAGTGAAATTACCAATTTGGTCTCGATTTAACAGATATCAAACGGTAAAATAAACGGAGGACCAAAATGGTTAATTTTTTCAAAGTTGAGGACTTAATTGTGCAAGAAAAATTGTCGAGGACCAAATTGATAATTTCACAATAGTCGAGGGACCATTTCAGTAATAAACTCTTTCAAAAATGTGGACAAAAATGGAAAAAACTTCTTTCCCAAATGCGTTAAGTTTGGTGTCAGACGTGGTCAAATGCAAAATCAAGTGGGACTTGCGTATCTCGAGATATAGGGTGGGGGTGGGGAGTGGGGCCAGCTACCCCCACTGCCCACATTGTGGCTCCACCACTGGGAGCGCATATGCAGTAGTGAGATCTAAGCCGTTGATCAAATCTAGATCAACGGTTCAAATTAATGAATTTAAAAAAAACACTCGTTCTAGAAGGAAGAACAAAGTGTAAAAATGACGCACCTTAAGTATTACAAAGGCGCATCTTTTTAAGTGTTAGAATGACACACCTTAAAAGTTAAAATGGCGCACCTTAAGTGTTACAAAGGCGCACCTTAAGTGTTAGAATGGCGTACCTTAAGAGTTAAAATGGTGCACCTTAAGTCTTAATATCGCTCACCTTCAGTTTTTAAAATGGCGCACCTTAAGTGTTACAAAGACGCACCTTAGATAGTAAAATCACGCACCTTAAGTATTAAAGTGACGCACTTAAGTGTAGAACTTATGCACCTTAAGTGTATAACTGATGTACCTTAAATGTTAAAATGATGCACCTTAAGTGTTAAAATGATGCATCTTAAGCATTGAAACGACGCACCTTAAGTTCTCAAGTGTATAACTAACACCTTAAGCACAGAAAACGTGCACCCTAAGTTTGAACAATACGCAAAATGACCAAATTACCATCGCGTTTTTTTTAATCTATGTTCATCCTGGACGTTGATTTTGGTAAGGTCAATGGATATCATCTCACCTCATGTTTCACCTGACACATCCTCCGCATCTGATCTGTATTTTATATATATATATATATATATATATATATATATATATATATATATTACTGACATATGAGAACTAACCTCCCATGAGTCTATGAGAACCAATCTGGTGCATTAAAAAAAATTAGATTTATGGATGAGATTAGTTAGAGAATTAAAAATGCACATGTGCATATGGAGCATTATGTTGTATGCATATTAAACATGTCCTTATGTGTATGTGGCTATGTTGCACACAACATATGCTTAATATGCATTCATGCTTAATAAGTTAATATGCACATAGCATAATGCTCCATATGCACAATCGCATTTTTAATTCCTCAACTAATCTCATCCATATCTATGTTTTTGTAATGCACAAAATTGATTTTCATAGACTCATGGGGAGGTTATATATATATATATATATCATGGTTGCAGTAGGTGCTAGGCGCTAGTAGGACGGTAGACTAGCGCCTAAGCGGTCTAGGCAGCGCCTAGGCGGTACCTAGGCGGCGACCTATAAAAAACAAAAAAATAATTCATGTGTGTGGGTGTATATCATATATTATATTATATATATTATATATATATCTCTTACTTCTCTTACTTACATAAATAAATAAATTTAAATATATATAAATATAATAATAAAATTAACAAGGCCGCCTCCCTCGAGCTAACTCGGCTAACTCTGCCGAGTTGGGCGAGTCAACTCGGTCAAATTCGGCTTAGTCGGCTGCCAACTCGGCCCAGTCAGCCGAGTTAGGCGCTAGGTGGCCTCCTAGGCAGACGCCTAGGGAGCAATTCGCCTTGGTCTAAGAATGCCTAGAGCCTAGACGGAGATTTTTGCAACAGTGATATATATATGTTATAAGGTCTGTATTAATCCTAAAATTTAATTTCACATATATAGCTGTTATGACTGCATTTTGGGATCATTTTCATGGACAGTGAGCTGGCTTGTCTGATTTTTTAAGGTAGAGTACTTATGTTAATAAATTTGGCACCTCTTTTATTAAACCTCAGACTTTATATTATTATTAGAGTATAAGTCCAATTGTTATTATTGGCTTGCATGACATGTGTTTCCTTGATTGATGCTACCACTAGCTTGTCTAGAAAATTATTGCTTAGGCCGCCTAATTCATAATTCAAATGTAATCAAGTTTAATGATTGAAGTTGTGCATGCATAATTCAATTCTTCATGTAATCGCCACATCTGAATTTTAAAATTGAGAAACTTAAAAGTTTAACGAGACAGTCGGATAGCGGACGTGGACTTTCTTATAATATATAAAATTTATTATCAATTTTCTTTAGTATATTTTTTATTTATTTTTAAATTTTATTTTTCATGTTTAATAGTATTTTTAGTGTAGTTTTTAAATATATAAATTTTATATTAATACTAGACTTAATATTTTTAAAAATTGAATTAAAAATTAATTTCAGTCAAATCTCATTAACCGAACCAGACATATAAAATAAAACGGGAGAGTAAATACACAACGTTTTAAAACTAAGATTATTTATATCATACTGCCATTATACGAGAGTGTGTACTTGGTAAACCCCGCAAATAAGGCCGTTAATGAACCGAACATAAACGAACGGAAGCTATTCGTGTTTGTTTGTTAAGGATTTTGGGTGTTCGTGTTCGTTTGTTAAGGTTTTTAAAAATCATGTTCGTGTTCGTTTGTTAAGCGTCCGTTAGTGTTCGTTAACATTCGCAAACACGTTCACGACCGTGTTCGCAAACGTTAACAAACACGTTCACAAACATGTTCATTTACGTTCATGAACACGTTCGTGAACACTTAATAACCAAACACCTGCACATGTTCGTGAACAAGAAATAATCTATGTTCACGAACAATTATATATATATATATATATATATATATATATATATATATATATATACTAGTTTTTCACGCGCATTGCGCGAATGAGATAATGCCCAATCCTATATATCAATTATTTGTATTGTCAAGATCGATGTTGATTTTGTCTTTAGTCCAAACAGGTTGATTGTATAAAATGAATGAATTATAAATTTATATTAATTCTAATATATTTAAAGAATGCACAATAAGTATTTTACATACAAGATTAATGAATGTTGTAATAGTAGTTATTTTTCAATTTTTTTTTCTGAATTTGAAAGATTGATTTCAACAATGTTGTAGCCTCAACATATTTTCAATGCATCAAGTGTGTCACAATATTCTATTTCTCTACATTGACATTTTTAATAATGAGTTTTAAATCAATTTATTGTGTTATTTGAATGTTTTCTTTGTAAACAAATCATCTCTAAGTAGTTAATATGATTGGTTTCAAATTGTTTTTTTAATTGTTTTCCATGTTATTAACATAATAATTGGTCTAAAAATGATAGTCTAAATAAATACTACTTTTCATTTGAATTTTTCTAAGTGTTCTTAATTATCTTTTGAGTAACATTGTCATTGTTTTCATCTTTACTATTTGTTCTCTTCCTTTTTGTTAGTAGTGTGTTATTTGCAATTCGGTTATTGTTGGTAGCATAGATAACAACGTCATGCAATGAGATTATGATATACGAGCTATGGACTTTCCTTTAGGTGTTCTGCTTGGGGTTCATTTGGTTCAATCATTATTGTTGAATAAGTTATTGTGGATAAAGAAATCTCTAGTTTAAGAAAAAAGATTAAATAAATTAATAAAAATTTGAAATTTTAAAATATTATATATTCCAAAAATATTAAAAGGTAGTTTTTCGCTTCAATTTGCTGGGTATTGGGTTATTTGAGTACTTTCATTGTCAACAAATCCCCCAAATAGTTAATATGATTGTTTCAAACTATTCTTTTTTATTTTTTTTCTTGATATTAAAGAAATACATATGTATCATTTTTTGGTGTAGCTACTAATTTATTTAATTAAATAAGAGTAAAATAGAGCGATTCCACTTCAATTTGTTGGGTTATTTGAGTACTCTCTTTGTCAACCAATCTCCAAGTAGTTAATATAGTTAGCTTCAAATTATTTTAAATTTTTTTCATAGTATTAATAAAATACTTGGTAAATATATAACATTATTTTGTACTATAACTTTGATATTTAATTACAAGATATTGTAAAAATAAAATAATGGACAATGTAATGAATATCAATTGATAAATTTGAATGTAAAGAATCTTTGCATGAGAGAAAATAAAGACAATATAACTAATGAAATTATTTCTCTTATTTAATTTAATTTTTTGATAATGAATAATTTTTTTCAAATAAAGGTATTGTAGACGCATAATTCTAAATTAAAGAAATACATATGTATCATTTTTTGTTATAGCTACTAATTTATTTTAATTTAATAAGAGTAAATAGAGTGATGAACTTAATTATGTCAAATTTGATTGAGATGAGGTTCGAACCTAAGACCTTTCTTATAGAAATTAATGGGTAAGTTAAAAGTTAACGGAATATTAACGGAGAAGAGAATATTTAACGGAAAACTTAACGATAATCATAAAAGTAAGGTTAAATTAGGTAATCTCTATTAATAATATTAATCTGAATTATCTTAACCATCTATTTGATTAAATAATTCATCTGAACCATCCATTTGATTAAATAATTTGACCGCCATTTTTTCTACTCATTTTAGGCCTAACTCTCTTTGGCTCTTATTAGTATAGTAGATATATATGTGTGTGTGTGTGTTCACGAACATTATTAAACGAACACTAAACGAGTTTGTTTGCGAACACTACTAAACGAACACAAACAAGCTTGTTCACGAACACTACTAAACAAACACATACAAACGAGCTTGTTCGCGAACACTTAGCAAACGAGCTTACCACTGTTCAAACTCTGTTCGTTTATTAACAGAGCTCTAAATTTTGTTTGTTAATGTTCGTTTACCTTAATAAACGAACATAAACGAACGCTTACCGAGCTCGAACACGAGTAGTTTGTCGAAAACTCTGTTCGCTAACAGCCCTACCCGCAAACCAAATAGGACTATAGGAGAAGTAATTGCATTAGGATAACCATGTGCAATGGGCTTAACCGAGAGGGTATTAGCAATAACTGAACTCTTAAACTTTTTATATGATAATCATGCTCCACCGGCTGCTCAACCACCCCTTTCGGGGCATATTTGTGACAAGCTATAAGGGGATGTGGGTGATGAAAAGCATCAAGATAATTTTAATCAATAATAATCAGGCATGATTTAGATCATGAAATCATCACAAGCCAAGCCTAGATTTACTTATATACACTTGGTCATTCCATGAGATAGGAGGCATACTCACATGGTTTTGCCAATCATACAAAGATGATTTCCTAAGAATTTAATAGAACCAAAATCATGTACAACTTATATGTTGAATTCTCCATTTAGCCTGTCCAAAATCCTCTTTACACTGGTAAAAGCGGAAAGGACATGACATTTTCTAGTTGCATTTGCCATGGCCATCTTACGATAGATGACGGTCTTACAAGTCAATGCTTGCTTATCAACGACCCAACCTCTCGAGATAGGCATGGCCTCGAAGAACCAAATTGCTAGACTAGATTTACAAGTCTATGCTTGCTTAATGCAATCATCATCAACCTGGAAATGTAATTGGAAATAATCAGAAACCATAACCCAAAATTGCATGACAGTAGCTTACATGTCAATGCTTGCTTATCAACGAGTCAACCTCTCAAGATAGGCATGGCCTCGAAGAATATGCAATCATTCATCGACCTGGAATGTATAATCAGAAAAAATCAGAAACCATATGCCAAAATTGTGATGTGCGAGCCAAGAAGGTGTATACCAAGTCCATCCTTGCAAAAACAAGTGCAGTGCAATCTCATCATACCAATCCAGCCTGTGCAACCAAACAATTTTAGGATTTCATGTCAATAAAATTATTCTGTCTGAAACCATAGATTTCCATACAAACCAGAGTATGAGAATGGGGTTAGGAGAATGCATGAAAGGCTAAGCTATTATGAAAGTAATCACCATCTGGAATAATGAGCTACGTGACTCTCCCTTTCGAGTATCAAGAACAAAAGATTCAGATTAAGATGGGACTCATCTCACTTGAAACAAATATAAATACGATACACATTCATGAAAAGAGATGGCAAGTTAAAGTCATAAGAAGAGGACCATACTCGATATTAAGCAAAAAAAGTGAGCTATCAGATTGGAGATGCAAATAATCAGAAACAAAGAGAAAAGTATGCAGAACACTCATTTCTTTAATAAGTGACACTTCTGCTTTTTCTTTCTCAGGAGACCTATCAGATTGGATGCCAATGTCTTTAGATGGAGTCAGTAAACAGTATAGTTTTTGGTAAAAATCCTTGGGTTGTCATAAACTCATCATCCTACGTGAATGTCTTTGACAGTGTTATTATGTGAATTCAAAGTTGCTTGTTTCTATGACCAAGATAATAAAATTATACAGCTTCATAGCACTGTAGAGTTCTCAAACATGCAGGCAGAAAATGGCAATAGAAATAAATATATAATGCCAACTGAGAGTAATGGCTCTGGCTTAATTTCTTAAATGTTCACAAAACAGAACATACCATGGAACAGTGATGAAACCAATCCCCAATATTTCAGCAAGGTATTTCTGCTTCATAGAGCCACAGAATCAATCCAGCAATCATGTTACATTGTCAGTAACACGGATAGCTACTGCTATTTCCTTCCTAGTGGATCTGTCGATCTGATGCTGACATTGCCAGATCATCTACATGAAGAGAAAAGAGGCAAATCCCAGCATCACCCAGGAATTTGGTAGCAGAATTGCAGGCCATAAACTCTGGGCCTGGAAAATACAGAGGAAGCACCAACAATATCATGAAACTGTACGCTGCCAATCGTGCACATAGGGTTCTAAAAGTTCCTTACAGGATAGAAGAAAGTTGAATTCATGCAAATGGAATAACTTAACTTCTCTTATGTATGACAGGGAACCAAACTAGCCAGTACAGAGCAAAATGTATATATGTAGAGGACAGAAAATACTCAAGGAAACACTGAAGATATAATGTGCATTCTAAACTTTCATAGAAATAGAGATAGTAAGAGAAATTCTACAATGCTTAAAAAGTTCTTACATAACTAACTGAATCTAGAATAGGCTCAATTTTATAAACAGAAAGTATAGCTAAGAGTAAACCATATTTCATTTTGCTTTTTTACATTGATCAAAAGCCATCTAACTGCAAAAAAAAAAAAAAAAAAAAAAGGATTCTTACAGAAGGATCATAAAAGACAAATTCATAAATGCCAGTTCTCTGTCAGCTAATGGAAAAGCTTGATGCATTAGATATTAAATTCCTTAACTCCAACAAATGCTCATCATTTGATATATTGAGATAAATGCGAAGATTTGTAATCAATGTTTCCTGTTCCCAACTTAAAGGTCCTGAAGCATACAGCGCCTCCATAGTAGCACGATATGCATACAACTCTAACCTATGGATTTCTGTGGCCAACTCTCTGGAGGCAGGGAAACAGTTTCCTTGGCGGTTGCATGACTCTTGCACCGATTCAGCATCACTTGAGTGTTCTTGAATGTCGTCTGCAAAACCTACTAACAACTTGCAATGTGATGTAGACATATTGTTGCTAGCAATGCTACAACTACCAACAGAGCTAGAGATACTGTCAGCATCATTAGATTCTATTGGCATTGCATGTGACACCACCTCAATTGCTTTTGTCCTCTCCACATCCAATTCAAAAAGACTACTTCTATGGTTTTCAATAAAATGTCTTTCCTTTTCAACCAGCACTTTTCCAGTTAAAGGGTTGTTGCCTACCTTTCCATGTAATGGAGAATAATGTGCAGCAATCCCTCGACACCGTCCACCCTCCTTCTCAATCACTCTATATTTCTGGGCAATCACATTATTAGCTTCTGTCTGAGAATCACAATATGGTAGTCCTCTCTTTAAAGTTCTCGACTTACCAATATAAGATTCATGAAATTTCACATCATTATTAAGTGCATGGTCTTGTTTTCCAGGGAAACCTATTCTTGGTTTTGTTCCCATGGATTGGAAGCCTGAAATCCTATTGTACTTCTGAGCCGGACCCTGCATGCCAGAAATCAACATGAAAAGAAAACTTAATGAACAAGGTCAAGGTTAAGGTAAAGAAACTGGTTGCCCAAGATCAATCATAATGCAACAAAAGTGAATAATAATAATGATAATAATTATAATAACAACCAACAGCAACAATAGCAAGAATAATAATAACGTAAGCTGCGTACAAAAACAAATGCACAAATAAGGGAAAAAGTTGAATCTCAAATGCTATACAACTCCATATGTGGGCATGACCAGCGTGCAGATGCATTGTGAAATTCGTGAAGATAGGAAGTTATGAAATTCGTGAAGATAGGAAGTTATGAATATCGTGAAGATAGGAAGTTATGAATATCGTGAAGATAGGAAGTACGAATATCGTGAAGATAGGAAGTACGAATATCGTGAAGATAGGAAGTATGAATATCGTGAAAATAGGAAGTTATGAATATCGTGAAGTACTTAAGAACATCTAAAAAAAATCAGATAGATCTCTAATAGAATTACCTTTCCAACTATGGCCCACTGACCATCCTTCCATGACTGTCTCACGCGAATGTTACATTTCTTAACTTTGAATCCATTTGCGGATCCAACCAACCGGACTAAAACGTGGTCCTTCCCTATCACCTTAGACACTGTTGCCATTTTCCATGTGAAGCTGAGAAACACCTCAACCACATCCCCAGGCATCAAGTTCTCTGAAAATTCAACTAGAGGGGGGCAAGGCCTAATTAACTTCCTAGACACCCTTTCCACAACCGCTTCTGATATATCACTCGTACTGTATCTGACAATATAATTCTCTTCGTTGCCCCTGACAATCTCCGCACAACGCCAAGAGCCTGAGGGTAACTCGTTTTCATTCAAGACTTCCACCAAATTCCCTTTCTTGTATCGCATCATCACGCAATACCGATTGTCAATTCCAATGTGCAGAAACAAACCTGTTATTGATTTAGAAGAATTAGTAAAGGGAACACAGTATACAGTTCATAATTCAAATGATTGAATTAACTACCATAATTTTCCAATCAAATTTACACAGACCTCACGATATGGATCGTTAACCAAAGAAGGAAAACTTTAACTGCTACATTAACAAGAGTTATATTAATAAGCATACATATTACCTACCAAAGTATGTATCCTTTGTAGATCAAATTTGAACAATCATGTCATTTTCTACTGAATGACCAATATGGGTAAACAACAACAACAACAACAACAAAAAAAAATCATCTTTTATACTCCATACATCAAGACCTGTAAAATGTAAACACACAGTCCATAAACAAACAGATTGCAACAGAAATATACATATGCCTGTCTGTCATGTATGTATGTATTTAAAATGCTTACATTTCAGTGCACATACAGAAATACATTGGAAAAGCTTATAAATACTGACCAGATATATAAGAAAATAACCAAATATCAGAAATCTTAATTTTTTTTATTGTTTCCTTAAATAAACAAAGCAAATATTCACAGCTTATTATGACAACAAAATCAAAACAAGCAGACAAACATGTTGCACAGTATTTAAAAAAAAAATTTAAATCACAACGCTACACCTAAAAATATAAAACAGAAGCTCAATTTCAGAAATCAAGAAATCCAAGAAAAATCAACTGCAAAAAGAAAAAAACACGAATTTCAAACGCAAGTCAAATTGCATTCGAATCAAACAATATTCATCCAGAAATTAAACGTCGAAAAATCGAAATTACAGTAGTAAAGAGTCAATTAATCTGCTCCAACTAACCTTCAGATGCAATTTTCGATCGGGAAGGAGCAATTGAGAAGAGAGAAGCTTCGGTTTTCTGTATAATTTGTATTTTGTTTTCGACTATTTCATGTATTTTGTTATTTTTCCTGTTTATGAAAAAATAGCTTTCGGAAAAAAAAAATGAAAATACAAATTTATATTGGGAGTGGGAGAGGGGGGAGGGGTTTGAGGGAGAAGGGGGGGGGGGGGGGGGGGGGGGGNGGGGGGGGGGGGGGGGGGGGGGGGGGGGGGGGGGGGGGGGGGGGGGGGCTGGTAACTAGAATAAATTTCATTTATGTTTATCTTATATCGCGTTTTCTCGTGATAGATCAATTAATTTACGAAAAATAAATACTCTTTATAACCGTACGTAACAAGTACAAGGTTTTTACGACTTTAGATGAATGGCCATTCTAATTATAAATAATCTTGAACGGATGATAAACGTTGTCTCATTTTTAAAAGGAGACGTCTTTTGTCAATTCGAAGTTATTTCTAGTTCGAATGGCGGGGTGTTGGTAACTAGAATAAAGATTTTTTAGTGATAGTGAACTTCATTTATGTTTATCTTATACCTCATTTTTCGTGATTGATCAATTAATTTACAAAAAATAAATACTCTATATAACCGTACATAACTAGGTAACAAGTATAAGCTTCTTACGACTTTAGACGAATGGGTCATTCTAATTATAAATAATCTTGAATTGATGATATACGGTGTCTCATTTATAAAGAATACTTTGAGTATTCCAACTAGAAATAACCTCGAATTGATTAAAGACATCCCCTAAAAAAAAAAAAAAAGTTCCTTTTTCTCAAAATGTTTCAATAACTTTTGTGATTACAATTTTGTCCCTAATATAATAACATATAATTGGGGGAGGGTGGTAACTAGAATAAGGATCTTTTGATGATATTGAATTTCATTTATGCTTATCTATATCTTTTTTTCGTGATAGATCAATTGATTTGCGAATAATAAATACTCTATATGACGTTACATAATAAGGTAACAAGTATAAGGTTCTTACGACATTAGATGAATGTGTCATTTATAAAGAATATTTTGCGTCATGCCAACTAGAAATAACCTCGAATCAATGAAAGACGTCAGCTCCTTTTATTTTTTTTAAGTCTTTTTTCTCATAATTTTTTTAATAATTTTTGTGATTACAATTTTGTCCCTAATAATAACATATAATGGATATTTTAATAATAATTATAATTGCATTATATACATCCCTTAGCCCTTAACGTCTTGAACAGAAAATACGACAATGCAATCTAAGCAAGGAAGCAGTTTTTTTTTTTTTTTTTTTAATACCTAAAAATCTTATATTTCCAAACAATTATAAAAATTTTAAAAACATTTCATATAAGAAATATGTTGTAAAGTATCTAAGTTAATTCCATTTTTTGTCCTAGATTTATAGATTATAGTCCACTTTTAGTCTTTTTATCAGAACATCCGCATTTGGTCCTAGTATTAATGTGGCATGTTCATTTTTGTTCCCCCGTCAATAAAATTGTTGAAATGTTGTTAAATACAAAGACATTTTGATCATTTTTATACAAAGTCAGTTGATCCCGCTATATTTTTATGTTTATTTTTAAAAAAAAAATTCGTAAAGACTTAAATGCCTTTGTATTCAACGGCAATGAAATTATTTTGTAAATAGAGAAGAAATGGTCATCTTGTTATAATAATACTAGTACCAAATGTGGATATTCAGATTTAAAAAAAAAAACAAAACAAAACAAAAAACAAAACAAAACAAACAAAAAGTGAACTGTCGCCTATAAATATGGAACCAAAAATGGAATTAACCTTAAAGTATCCTATTCAAAAACAACTATAGGAAGAATGAGTATAGTAAAATTTAATAAGTTGCTTATAAATAAAATACATATTAATAAATAGGAAAAAGATTGATTTATTCTTTTATTTATTTATTTTAATTAGATTATGTACTTATAGAATTTGTTTATTAATACATTTCATAATTTTGAGGGAAAAAATGAAAACAGTGTCTGTTTGTTCTTATCCTACACATACAAAATACAAAAACAAAAAAGTTAAAACTGCAAAAAAAAAAAAAAAAAAAAAAAAAACAGAAAGGATAAGTGCAAGAAAACATCGTTTTCACATTTCATAAGTGCAAGAAAACATCGTTTTCACATTTCTAGGTACAAGACGTGGATTGAAAAAGTGCATGATTATAGTATTAAATGCAATTATTTTTTCGTCTTCGAAAAAGCTACTCTTTTATATTTGATTATATTAATTTTATTTTACAAAATATGAATATTAATATAGTATATGAAAAGATTAATTTTTAGGTTTGTAAATAATATTTTTATTGTAATTAAAATTTTATAGTGAAATTTCTTGACCAGAAACTCAGAAAGGGTGCTTATTTTGATTTTTAGCGATCCCTAGGCTTATTAATTAGACAAAATTAGAGTGAAATGATCTTGCAATTAATAAATTCACAAATTTAATATGTTTTGATAAAAGCTATTGATTGTATTTGATTCATCAAATTGGAACGAATTAAATTAGTACATGCATCGAAAATTAAAGACAAATACTCTCTCTCTCTCTCATTTTATGTAGAGGATGGTGTTTCGGGCTTTGGTTCGATTTTTTTATTTCGGTTTCAGTTTCGGTTTTAAAAAATTAAACCATTCGGTTTAACATTAGAGTTTGGTTCGATTTGAAACGGTTCAGTTTTGGTTCGATTTAAAATCCTAAAATTCAACATTTCCTTATTTTCTGAATATACTACCAAACAATACATATACACATAATCAAATAATCCATATCCAAAATCTAAACATTATATAACAAAATAACAATTCAAAGTTCAAACATACTACTAAGTACTAATTGTGAGGTAAAGAACAATAAACAACAAAAGTGCAAAGTAGAGAATAAATTATAAAGAAATTAAATAAAAAATTTAAGAGAGATACCCGTGAGGATATGAACTGAACAATGGGGTAGGCATCAAGAGGCTTAGATTTACTTCTTTTATTATTATTATTATCATTGTTATTATTATTATTATTATTATTATTATTATTATTATTATTATTATTATTATTAAAACGAATTCGGTTCGGCTCGGTTTTTAACCAAACCGTTTGGTTTACAAGAATTCCGAACTGTTCGATTTTTCGGTATATTACTAGTTCGGTTCGGTTAAACCGAACCGAATTGTTCACCCCTAATTTTATGTGTCTGGTTTGATTAAGGCTTGATTGAAATTATTTTTAATCTAATTTTTCATAATATTAAGTTTAGTATTAATATATAAAATTTATATATTTAGAAACTACCCTAAAAGTAATATTAGACACCCAAAAAATCAAATTTAAAAATAAGTAAAAAAATACTAAAGAAAATAAATAAAGAATAAAGAGTTGGTTTGACCAACGAATAATATGTAGGACAGATAAAATTGGACAGAGTGAGTAATAATTTAGGGTGTGTTTGGTTGGGGGGTTTAGGCATAAGGTATGGGTATCAAAGTGATTGTTAGTGTTTGGTTGATAGGTTTTGTGAATGCTACTATGGGTTTGGAATACCCCATTAATGGCAAAACCCATACCCTTATTAAATAAGGGTTTCATCTTCCTTCATCATTTCTTCCCCAACTATTAATAATCATTCCCATTCCACCCAACTACCAAACATGCTAAATACTTTCACCAAAACCCATTACCCTTACCAAGTATTTGATACCCATTCCGATTCCGATTCCCATGTGCGAACCAAACGCACCCTTATTATTTATTGGACGTCAACATGTATTCAAGTGCCCACTCGGTCGAGAATGTTGTGCACATGATCTTTTTAGTATGATTTATTTATCCTATGTGATTTATGAATTATTATTCAAGAGTAGAATGTGAGTTTCTATTGTCATCCAAAAATAAGATATATTCGAGAGTAATTAGTTATTCTATTCATGAAATCTAAGTATTACAATAAAAATGCAAATTCAAATTAAAAATAAAAAATTCAAAGTTTCTTTTTTTTTTTTTTAGTACTACTGACTCTGTTACAATTATCTTTGCATAACTTTAATTTCATTTAGTGAGGTTTAAGACTTCTTGATATAAAGTTAAAGGAATAATTTTAGATTATGTGATAGAATCAAATCAAGAAGCTAAGCTAGTGAAAGAATCTTTAATGTATGTGATATTGTGATAGCTACTAATATTAAGAGCAATGTTACATTTTTTTTCTTTCTAATTTTACATCTTAATATATTTATCTAGTTATACTTTTTTTTTTGTTACATAGGTTGAGTCAATGATAAATTCATAATTAATCTGGTCAAGTTGTATAGAGTACCATACTGTGAGAGTGTGAGACGCTTGGCCATACACCTACTTGTACTCCCACTATACCATAGTAAAATGTTTCTCAAGTAAAGTTTATGTTGAAAATTTGGTTACAAATGACATTTAAAGTAGAAATTTTATGTTGGAATTTTTAATGGGGTCTACTTTCAATTTAGATCGGGTTAAAATAGATTTGGATTTTTCTAAGTGAGATGATATATTATACGCACAAAATAGATAATGAGCGAACGGGAAATTAATTTTCAAAGTATACTTATTACTTGAATAGAGAAAATGGAGTTTGGAAGGTTTTGAATGAGCATTTGTCCCACATTGAAAAAGTGATGTGGGTTTGAACTATTATATATATATATATCTCCGTTGTATAAGGAGTTTGAATTGTATAGCATGAAGATTCTCTCCTCAATTCTAAGGGAAAAAAAAAAAAACGTTCACCTACGCTATTGTGAGATATTTTTTCTTGATTCCTACCTTGAGATAAATTGTAATTCTTGTCTTTAATTTCATTTCTTTTCACATTTTTGTCTACTTTCTACTATGAAAATATGGAAAATATTAGGTTGTTGATGCTTTATGGGTTAAAAACCGTTGTCTATTGAGTGATAAATCGTAATTCTTGTCTTTAATTTCATTTCTTTTCACATTTTTGTCTACTTTCTGCTATGAAAATATGGAAAATATTAGGTTGTTGATGTTTTATGGGTTAAAAATCGTTGTCTATTGAGTGTTGTTGAAGCTGATGTTTTTTGTAAATCACACTAAAAGATAATGATTTTTAACCGTTGTCAAATATATCAAAGACAATGGTTAAAGTGCGCTTAAAGTGCACAAAGAATACAGTTTTAAAAACCCATTGTCTTTGAAGTGTTGTGTATTCAAAGTGCATTTAAAGAAACACACCAACAACAACGGATAAATAAAATTATTGTCTTTAAAAAAAACACGCACAAAGACAACGGTTTAAAAAAACTATCGTCTTTGAAGTGTTGTTGATTCAAAGTGCACTTAAACACAAGTAGACAACATATCAATATAACGGACAAATAAAATCGTTGTCTTTAAAAAAAAAAAAAAAGCACAAAGATAATGATTTAAAAATGGTCGCCCTCGCCGGACATGGAAGTTCGCGCTGGTGACGGAAAATATCGCCGGAAAATTGAAAAATGGCCTGGGTTAATTGCTATTTTTTTTCGGTTTAAATGGCTTAATTGCTTTATTTTTTCGAATTCAATGACTTATTTGGAGGTTATTTGAGTTGGATGGCTTAATTGCTTGTTCCCAAATAGTAGGATGGCTTATTTGTAATTTATCCCTTTTTTTTGTGTGTATGTTATTGGCGTAGGTGGAGGTATGAGAGAGACAAGAGATACTGCTTGCAAATGGAAGGGTTTTTTCCTAATAAAGTAAGTCTCACTAGAAAAAGGGCAAAAAAAAACAAAAAGGAGCAATGCTAGTGCGCATTTCGCGCACCAAGCCGCGTGTTTTTTTTCTTTTTTTTTTTCTTTTTTTAGTTTGCTTTATTTTTTGTTCATGTCAAAAGCCCTAACAGTTTGAGAACCGCTGATGTTGCTCTAACTTCTTGTATACTATACTAGTGTTTTACACGTGCGTTGCACGGAAAAAAAATTTGTTATTATAAATTTAAATAATAAAATTTAAAAATAAAAATATATTATAATGTACAATATAATAATATAGTTGAATTTTCGTATATTTGGTCAAGTATCTATTATCATAACATACAAAATTAAAATTTTGTATGATTAATATAATCTCTAATCATATACATATTTATATAAATTTATAGAGAAAAATTTACATTATTAAATTGAATTATTCCTAATCTTATTTCATATATATTATAATTCTAACAATATGAATAATAACTAAGAAATTATACTTAGAAATTAAAAAAATGTAAAATTTAAATTTTGTATATGTGATTGTGTAATACAGTGTATATACAAATAATATTTATTAATATGTATATATGTAAATTCTATAATATAATTTCTGTAATTATAATTTATATTGATATATTATATTAAAATAATTAAATTTATAAACTGACAAATAGAATTTTTATTTTGTATGATTAATATAATGCATAAGTATATGTATGTATGTATGTATTTTTATAAATTTAAATATTTATGAATACACATTTGTTAATTTTATAATTTTTTTAATTATATTTTATATTTTATTAATTATAATTAAGAAAATTACATTTACAAATTAAAAGAATTTAAATTTTAAATCTATATGGATTAATGTAATCCCTAACTATGTTATATATTTAGACAAATTTTTAAATATTTTTAAATTTTTAATTAAGACTATGAGTTTAGACATATTTTAAAATAATTTTTTAATAAATATTCATTGTAGTAATTAACGTGTATAATTATGGCAATAATCACAATTCTATAAAAAATGTATATATATTTTTATATTGTACAAAATACTATAAATATAATATGTCTACAAAAATTGATAAAAAGAGAAATTTATAATTTTTTATTATATAGATATTGATAAATATTATATAATTTTTTTCCTTGCATGAAAAACCATTCTTATTTTAAAATTTTACATTGATATATGAGTTTTGTATCAAAATCTACTTTGATGATATTTTAAACTTTGAGTAACACTTGTGTCAGACCGTCTCACGGGTCTTAATCCGTTAAACGGGTCAGATCTTTGATTAATAGGTCAGATCTTTGACCTTGTTAGTTAAAAATCAAACCCGTCTCACGGATTGAGACCATGAGACAGTCACACACAAGTTTTTTCCTTAATCTTTTGTTTGTTATCATAAATAGTAATAGATGTCTAGAAACCATTTATTTTTGTTTCTAAATATTTTTCAACCCGTAAATGTAGCACAATCAAAACATCTCTAGATCATTATTTAAATAATAGGTTCACAATAGACTTTGTGGTTCAAGATTTGTAGATCTATGATATGTTTTTAACTAATTTATTTGAAAGTTTATTTCTGTTAGTTCTATTATCTCTTTTTCGTTTAGTTCTATTACCTATTGTTCTTGTCATGCATCTTGTGCTCAAATGACATGTAGTGATTCTCCCGTATGGGAGGTCATGATATTGAGCCTTGTATTCAAAAAAATAAATCTCTTATTCTTCTTCGTTTTAAATTGATAGATCTCGAGATGATGCATCATTCTTAAATATGTGAATTCCAATAAATTTAATAAAATTATATTTAAATGTGAAACATTTACCCAATAACATTATTTTTTTTTTCAAACTCCGCAAATGTAAGTTAGTTCAATTAGTTCATTTTTATGTTAGTTTTTCTTCAGTTATGTTATTAACGTAAATTAATTTGTTTTGAGCTCATAATATTTAAATAATAACTATTATTTTAGATTTGTAAATTTTTATAATTTATGGTATTTTATAAAATTTGTTCACAGCATTTGAACTATAAAACTTTTAAATTAATGCAATAATACTTATATTTGTTATTAGTAGAGAGCTAAAATCATAATAATGATATATTATACCTTTCACATTTTTAAACTTTGAAAACCAACATCATTTATGTAGGATGAAATTTATATATAGTAGTAATAATATTGTAGTTATTTTTAAAAGTTAGATGAAGTAAACAAATTGGGATGAACTTTTGACATGCAACAATGATTCTATATATATATATTCGAATCAAATTAAATTATTTTAATTTTAATAATTTTAATTAAAATTCAAAAAATAAAACAAATAAAATTAAAAATATCTATAATACAAAAATATTAAATTGAAGAGAAGATTTCAATTTTATCTTATTAGAATAAATTAAATTTGACATATCTATTTTGGAATACTATAATATACATCATATAGTAATTTGATTGTTGTAAATTTTTTTTTGTGTGTGAATATTATCATGAGAGAAATTTAATTATGTACATTAACATAATATAGTAATATTTGTTTGGAATACTATAATGTATATCATATAGTAATTTGATTGTTGGAATTTTTATTTTTTTGAATATTATCATGAGAGGAATTTAATTACGTACATTAACATAATATAGTAATATTTTTTTAATACTATAATATACATCATATTGTAATTTGATTGTTGTAATTTTTATTTTGCTTGAATATTATCATGAGAGGAATTTAATTACGTACATTAACATAATATAGTAATTTTTTTAACACTATAATATACACCATATAGTAATTTGATTGTTGGATTCTTATTTTTTTGAATATTATCATGAGATCGAGAAATTTAATTACGTATATTAACATAATATAGTAATATTTTTTTAATACTATAATATATATCATATAGTAATTTGATTGTTTGAATTTTTTTTTTGAATATAATAATGAGAGGAATTTAGTTACGTACATTAACATAATATAGTAATATGTTTTTAAATACTATAATATACATCATATAGTAATTTGATTGTTGAAATTTTCATTTTTTTAATATTATCATGAGAGGAATTTAATCACATACAATAACATAATATAATAATATTTTTTAATACTATAATATACATCATATAGTAATTTGATTGTTGGAATTTTTATTTTTTTTGAATATTATCATGAGAGGAATCTAATTACGTACAATTACATAATATAGTAATTTTTTTGAATACTATAATATACATCATATAGTAATATATATATATATAATACGCAAGATTAAAATATTTTGAACAATAATTGAATTGCATGGTATAATAACTATAATTTTGTTTAATAATTATTATTTCCGAGTGACTATTTTGTTAACATATGTACATAAATAAGGAATCCATACAGGAATGGAATTGACTAAAATATTTCATATTAATTTCCGTGTAGAATAAGGAATGTAATCATATTTTGAATATTTTGTCAATTTTAGACATAAATAAGGAATGATAAGGAAGACTAGAATTTCTGATAAGTAATTATTATATAATATTATGTTGACCGATTTCAAAATTTTTGGACTAAAATGAGCGGGAAAGCTAGTACTTCTGTTTTAATATATATATAGATGACGACAATAGCTCTAGTGTGAGTGTACTAACGTGCACGAATCCTTCTGTCCACTATTGTTCTCACATGTTAGATGGCGTGCACGAATCCTTTAATAGACTTTCAAGTCTTGGGCCACTCCATTGACGGGGCGTTTGGTTGGAGAGAATTACAATTTCATTCCCACTCAATTTTTATCTAATTTTGAAGGCAACTAAATTCCTTTTAATTTCATCTCCCCCGCGATTTTAATTCCATGGATTTTAAGAAGGAAAAAGGATAATCCTAAGACAAAATTAACCCTCTTCTTTTTAATCTAAAATTGATGTTTGACCTTTCCTTCTAGATTATAGCATGTATTATTCTTCGACTACTATCAGCAGAGAACGTCGTTCTTAAGCAATAATCATTCTAGACCAACCTTAATTAAGTATATTTTCTCAAAACTCTCAAGTATTTGAATTTGATATGTGTATATAGCGTATTTGCCTAAATTTTGAACAACAAAATTTTCATTCTATGCGCCGATGGTGGTGTGTTGTATAATGTTCATTTTGTGCGTTGATCTATGCAACAGTGAATGGCATGAGTTGTGTGTTTGTTAACTTTGTTCATAATAGCGAATGAATTCTTTATTTCTATGCAATAGTGATTGAAAATTTGCATTGTTTATAATAACAATAAAATAACAATAACAATAACAATAACAATAACAATAACAATAACAATAACAATAACAATAACAATAATAATAATAATAATAATAATAATAATAATAGGCATTTTGGACTTTATACTACTTATTCCCATTTAATTTTCATGTATACCAAATATTGAAATAGAAATTTCCAGTTATTTTATTTCTGCAAACGAAATACTGGAATTTAAACTCTCACTTTCTTCCCACGCTATTCTTTTCCCATGGAATTACAATTCATTTCCCACCTAATTCCTTCCCCCAACCAAACGCCTCGTGAATCTGTCAAAATTTAGATTGAGCGGATTGAGCTGCGCTAAACTAACATCCAATATAGCAATATTTCAATTGTTATATCATGGACAAGGGTCCACCTTCATATTATTTGTCTTCAATTAATAAATTATGTACCTACTACAATTAACATATTTGTCTTCAATTTGTTTATAAGTGCATAATATGTTAACTGAAAGTACATAAAAATATTAACCTTGTGGAACCTGGTCTATGGTATGTGGTATAATTTGTCGCAATATTTTATCACTATCATGTAGTCATCTTTAAAAAATTATTTTAAAAGATGAAAATGTAAGTAAACCATGGAATTAATTAACCTGTGGTCAGAATTAATTAATACGTACCAACTAAATAAAGGGAATATATAAAGATATATAACAAATAAGTTTTCGGGAATGACAATGTGCCTTGTATTAGGATGTTTGTGTAAGGAGATAACTAGGGGTGTGTTTTGTTCGCACATAGGAATCAGAATCGGAATGAGTATCAAATACTTGTAATGGTAACGGGTTTTGGTTAAAGTATGTTGCGTGCTTGGTAGTAAGGTGGAATGTGAATGATTATTAATAGTTAGGGAAGAGGGGGAGGAAGAGATCGGAAATGAAACCCTTATTTTATTAGGGAATGGATTTTGCAATTAATGGGGTAATAAAAACTCATAGTAGTGTTCTAAAAACCTATCAACCAAACAATAACAATGACATTAATACCCATTCTGATAGCTAAACCTGTCAACCAAACACACCCTAGATGTGTAATAACAAGTCAAGATGATCTATTTATTACACAAGGTTAAGCAATTAAACCTTACTAAATACATTTCAACCTCTAATACTAAAGAGATTGTTTCAAACTTATCTTCAATATGTCCATCACCATGAATTCACCATGGGACACACTTCACAAAATTATTGTGCTCAAATAGGATGAGAAAAGAACCATAGAACCAAAGCACAAAGAATCAAGACACATGGGATCAGATGAACAGCTCTCTCCCCAACTCCATTTGCAGGAACATCCTTCTTATAAACTCCGGGATCTCCGTCGGTGACTGGCAACTCATCGGGAACCAATGTTCTGAACGGCGGCGAGAAGTTCGTGGCCATCAAAGACATATTAACGTGAAACTCGTCGGAAAATCTCGCGGCGCTGGAGGATCTATACATTATCCTCCCGGTGAAAAAATCTGTCCCGGATTTGTCTACACCGTGATAGCTATTCTTGCAGCCTAGCTACCTTGCTCTTCTTATATAGAACATCTTAGCATGTGATGAGCCATGAAATAGGATGCACATTGCTTAAATACTTGAAAAAAGTGAATCTTACTAGGATAATGTGCAAGCTAGCCAAACGTTGACTATGCACAAATGGCAAGAGAGATGCAACTTTGCAAGTAATCAAAGGTAAATGCCCATTTTCAAAAAAAAAAAAAAAAAAAGTAAATGCCCAGAAAGAGTGGCCTGGTCGAATTGATGAAGTCTGATTCTTCAATCAAAATATCACAAATTTAATTTTTGTTATCTTTTTTATCAAATATTTTATAGAGGATTTTACTTGAGACGTTTACCCCTCATATACTAGAGTAAAATGTATTCTAAAACACACTTCAAATAATGATTGTGAGTTTTTTTGTCACTAATAATAAAATGATAAATCATAAATGCCATGTGAAGCATGCTTATAACGTAATCTAATGAAAGCGCTTGCGTGAAGGTTGCTATATTTTAAGGTAGTAATCCATTAATCAATATGGACTGCGTGGACCGTCCTAAGTCTATGTTCATTTTGGTTTATCTCCATATTCCTTTCTCATGTCAAAGGTGGTTCAATTGAATTTTAATTGGACCTCATTTCCGAGAAACCTCTTTCATGGAGTTTTTACATATGGATTCATTCTCCCTACCTTATACTTTTATTTAGAGAATTACTAATTAATTAAGTTGATAAATAACTTTTTTTTTTTTGGTGGATGATAAATAACTTATTTGACAAGTCAACTAAATTTTTTTTTAAAAAAAAAAAAAAGAAAAGAAAAAAAAAAAGAGAAATTATCATCTGTCCTCATCCCTTAGACTATCCTTACTTCCTTATCCCTGAAAGTTTGGGCCTCTACAAGATGATGTGGCTACTCAAGTTATTATTATTAATTTTATTTTTTTAAGTTCTGATCTGTAATGCAAGCTTGCAAAAAAAAAAAAAAAAAAAAAGAGAAATTTTCGCATGACAACATGTCTTTTTGTATTTTTTTTAAATTATTACTTCGTATTATTTTGTTATTTTATTGTATTGCGATTAAATAAAAGTGATACCACTTTTTAAAGTGAAAGAGAGTATTGTAGGGATGCAAAAAAAAAAATAATGAATGAATTGTAAATTTGATGATGTAGAAATATAATGCACTTTTACATTAAAATAAAAACTTGTGTGAAACCGTCTTACGGATCTTCATTTATAAGACGAGTTGGGTTAAGATGAAATATAATACTTATACTAGCAAATGCAATACTAAATCACTAATAAAGTATTACATTTCATATTACCCGACCCGTCTTACGGACAAAGATCTGTGAAACGGCCTCATACAAGTGTGACCCTTAAATTAAAAGTGAAATAGTATTGCAGGGATAATAATAGGCCTTATGCCCATACCCACACATAATTAGTCAAATAGGTTATTATGTATGATACATATCTTTTCTTTTTTATTTGTTACTTTGAAATTCGTTCTTCTTTGATTGCACCAATAGAGATTTTTTGGACGCAGTTTAGAGTGTTCACTTACTGTATTATTATAGACACATCTTTTATTGAGTGGAACAGTCGATAGTTGACTTGAATATTTAAAGTTACTCCAAACTCAAAACTAAGGGGGTGTATTCAATCATGACTTTTGTAGATTTTTAAAAACTTTTAAAATGGTAAATTTTAATAAACTTTTATTGACTTTCATATATATAAAGTCGTTCAAAACTTTTTAAAACTTTGTAAGACTCTATAAAAGTCTGTATAAAAAACTTGCATAAACTTTTATCAACTTTTTTATTTTAAAAAGTCTACAAAAGTCATTAAAATTCTAAATTGAATACATCCTTACAAACTTTTATAAGCAATTCATAAAAATATTAAACACTAAAATTTATAGTTATAGAAATTGTTCAAATAAAATATTTAAAAATATAATTATTTTTTCTTGAGAAATTAATATTTAAAAAAATATAATTACTAGTTGCATAAAATAAAAAAAAATAATAATATATATAAAAATTATATTTGATATTCTGCTAGGTATCAAGCAAAGAGCTATTATTTGCAATAACAATATGGGACTGCTAACAACAACAAGGTGCTTCTCTTTGTAGGTTCAAATTGCTATTGCGAACAATAGTTCACTATTCGTAATAGCATGTTGTTAAAAAGAAAGAAGAAAAAAGAAAAAATATATTATGAATATTATGAAACATATAGTAAAAGTTGACGGTGATAGATAAAAAAAATTTACTCTGTTCATGTATTTAGGAGAAAAAATTTAGAAGTTAGGGATAAAAGGTTCATAGGAAAAATCAAAGTATACAGGCAACAATGAAATAAAAATAATATTATTTTGAATTTTTAGAGGAAAATTGTAAAGTTTAGGAGAGAGAAAAAATTGGTAGAGTTTAGGTATGTAGAAAATATAGGATAATGAAGAAAAAATAATTTATTGAATTTAGGTATAAGGTTTATAATGTTTAAAATTTTAAATAAGGAGAAAAAAATAAAGTTTAAATAGAGAGAGAGAGAAAAAGAAAAACCTTCAGTGTTGGTAGAAAGAAAATTTTGAAATCTTGGGGTTGGAGGTTGGATTTCAACTCTTTATATTTGAGAAGGAAAAATATATAAAAGTCTACAGAAGTTCTAAAATTAAAAAGTCCTTACAAATTCATAACTTTTTGAATACCACATGACTTTTAATTTAATTGAATACCATATGACTTTTGAAGACTCTTTAAAAATCTTGATCGAATATTGCATGACTTTTAAATACTCTCTAAAAGTTTGAATTGAACACCTCCAAACTTTTAAAGTTTATAAAAGTCTTTAAAATTCTATGAAAGTCATGATTGAATACACCTCCTTTAATTATCTAACTTTTGACATTTGATTAAGGATAGATGAATTCCTTTTATTCAAATAATATTATTTAATATTATTAATTAATAATTTCTCATGCATATTCTCAATCCCAAGACACGTAGGTTCTCAACTTCTTCATTCTCAACCGTGTCATAATTTCTTCCTCTTCGCCCACAACTTTTGACTCCCACTCTTCCATCTAGTCCATACAAAATACAGTTTTATCATTATACATCTCTGTTTGCAAAAAATAATAATAATAATAATTAATAAATAAATAATTATACATCTCTATAGGCAACCCCGCTAATTTTAAAAATTTATACTCCGTAATACTTATGAAAATAATCTCGCTCATTTTTTACTTGAATTTTGATTAATCAAATTTTACAATTAATAATTTAGATTTGTTCATAAATTTTCACCTAAAAATGGTTCTCATATAATTAGAATGACAATGGGTTCTCTCTCATACAGTTTAGATTTTGTTTAGCCCATCAACGTATGTTATGATTAGGCTTTAATTCAGTGGGGTTGGAAAAAAAATCTATTGAACCCAGAAACTCATGGGCTAACCCCGATGGCAGGATAATATCGTGATATTGCAAAGCTATAATATGTCAATTTTAATACCATAAAGCATAAATTCTAGTTTATAAATTATGTGTTTCTAAATAAATTGAAAATACATAATATTTCAACTAACAGACACATAATATGTTAACTACATATGTAATTAACATATTATGTGTTTGTAGTTAACATATTATGTGCCTTTAATTTATTTACAAGCACATGTTAATTGCAAGTATATAATATGTTAACTGTAGATACATAATATGAATGTCATTTTGAACTATAATCCACAATGCAAGGTGAACTCTGGTCCATCGTATAATTGGGGATGTATAATACATTGTTTTCTTGGTAACCATTTTCCAATTGCACTACATAAATTTATATAAGATCTATAAAATATATGATATTTCATAACAATTTTTGAAAGAAATTATAGTATAAATAATAACTTTTGATAAAAATCAATACAACTTTTATAGATTAAAAATTTGTGATATATACTTTTATAAACGTTCACATAATCTACAGAGAACACACCCCACACTAAGTTAAACTAGTGAGTAGTGAATATTTGCACTCACTGCGAAATGGTCTGACCAGAGAGAGAGAGAGAAAAAAATAATAAAGAAGAAAAATCATGTCATATTTAATCTAAATAAATAGTATACATTAAGATGGTGACATTACATTTTTGCAATACAAATATTTTATACTCTAGACTTGCATCATATTGTGATGGTTCGTGTTATACTTATTTACACTCAATCCTAACATGACAGGCAAATTATTGTGTGGACTATGAATGCAATATACATTTTTAATATACTAAAAATACATTATTTGTGTACTGAATGTACATTATTTGATAATATATAAAAAATTAATGTATTTTCAAATAATGTACTTTATATATACAAATAATGTACTTTTTATTTATGGTTCACACAAATGTATGGACCATGGTTCATGGAATAATGACTGCAACATGACCCTAGCATAACAAGGTAGGATTTGCAATATCCAGTTTGTGAGGTAATAGGGGACTTTAATTCCACAAAAATGAAATTAATTAATTTAGTACATGTATCACACATACTGTTCTTAATTAAAATCGATTTGATATATTTGAGCACTCAAATAAACTATACAATGAACTTGAACAAAGGTGAATACTTCAAAATTAGAGGAAGAGAGCATAGTGGAGATACATCATCAAAGCAAGAGAGAGTTGAAAAATTAGTTTAAAATGACATTTAAATTAGTTATCATAAGTTATAATTTTAATTTTAAATGGGTCGTCTTTCGATTTGGATTAGTCAAAGTGTACCCAGATTCACCTAAGTGAGATATTTAACTTGATATATTATAAAAAGAGAGGAAGAGAGCATAATGGAGATACACTAGTAAAGGAAGAGAGCGTTGAAAAAATGAGTTAAAATGACATTATTTAAAGTGGTTATTATGAGGTATAATTTTGAGTGGGTCCACTTTCGATTTGAGTTGGTCAAAGTGCATCCGGATTCACCTAAGTGAGTAAGTGAGATGTTTAACTTGATATATTATACACTCAAAATGGATAATGGATGAGGAATGATAAATTGATTCTCAAAAGTGTATGTACCCGTTTGAGTTGAAAAAAAAAAAAACTGTTTGAAAAATCTTTTAAGTAGTCATTGTCCCACATTAGAAAGTAATGTGCGATTGCATTGGTATAAATTCAATTTAACTTTTTACAAATTTTAAATTGTGTAACATAGAGACTATCTTATCCCGAAATGAGCTCAAAAAGCATATTGAAAATAAGAGTTAATTCTGACGCTTCAATACTCATAATCTTTTGAATAAAAATTCCCTTATATCCGAAGGGTGAATATAATAAGTTTTAAAGAAAATGTGAGTGTCACATGTCTTGAATTGAGATTTACTGTGACAAGAATTTGAGAATAATTTTTCAAATAAAACATTTCTTTGAACAATAGTCAACAGAGAGCAATAAGGCTACAACGTTTGGGTCAGGGATGCACACGAGTTTAAGATTTTTGAGCTCATTTTGATATTTAAGTTGCATGTTATTTGTTTTTTTTTTTTTTTTTGGGTCAAACTTTAAGCTAATTTCAAGTTTAAGGTGTTGAATGTGATTTTGGTAAATATTAATTGAAAATGTAACTTTCCACAAACGGCGCTATTGCAGTCAAATTGGCTTTAATTTGCTGAATGAGTAACTACATTTATTGACTTTGTCTATATCTATATTATAAGCTTGGGTAGATTAAACAACTCGATTATTGACAAATTTATCCCCAAATCTAGCTAGAGGAACAGTCTGTCAAGATAGAGTATAATTGACTAGCATTTAACTATATATATATATATATATATATATATATATATATATATATATATATATATATTTTTTTTTTTTTGAAAATATAGGCTTAATTCATTAAATCACTTGCAAGACAGCTTACAAGAAAAAAAGGAGGAGAATCCAATCACTCCCTACAACCTGACACTGAAAAAGAATTAATTATATTTTTACACAGAGAAAAAGAATTAAGCATTCTAGATGCAATCTCACTTTTTATATTGCCCAAAAAGGCAAAATTTCTTGCTCTAAGGGTCATTACACTCTGACATGATAGAATGAGTGTTCTTTTTATTAATAGGAAAAATTATAATGTATACCCTCACTATGCCAATTAATGCCACCCTTGAATTATTAGTCATGTAAATATTACTTCTCAATTTTCAAAACGTAACATATATTGCTCATTCCCTAATAGGAAGAAAGATAAACATTGTCGTTGGCGGAAGGAGAAGTGGAGAACAAATGAAGACAGAAAAACGGACGAAAAAATGTGGTCTTCGAATAAAGAAAACGGCGGATAACATTTACACCACTAATAATTCAGGTGAAGGCAATATATGCCACATTTTAAAAATTGAAGGGTAATATTTACACCACTAATAATTTAGGAGTGATATTGATAATTGACATATTTGTGAGGGCATAAATTACAATTTTCCTTTTTTAATATAAATAATGGCATACTTTGTCACCATTTTTATGCATTTTAACTACACCGAAATTGATCAACTCGATCATGAGTTATATTTTAATTTTTCTTTCTATGTTTTTTTTTTTTGAATGTTACTGACTTCATTACATTGTAGTATCTGTTCATTTTCTTTCTATGTTAATTATCCATCAATGTATGCATAAAATGTATCACTATTAACTATCCATCTTTTAAATATAGATAAAATGTATGCATAACATGACACAGTATTTTTAGAGTACATATTGATTTATATTACTGATAGTAAGGCTACTTGTTGGATGGCTGCTGCAATACTTTCTCAATTTTAAAAATGAGTTTTACTGCAATATCATTGTTGTTGCAACTCATTTTTATTTTATTTGCATCCTTATTAGTAACTCAATTTCAAAACATTATATAATAATAATAATAATAATAATATTTAAATTTATTAATAAAAGGGAAAAGGACAATTTGAAAAAGATTTATAAAACTGTGTTTGCAAATTGCAAGGCATGTAAAATATACAAGTCTTGCAAATATTAGTTTAATAAATGATAAATAAAAATAAAAATAAAAATAAAATATAATCTGGCTTCGTAGTCCCACACCAGAATATAATGTCATCCATGTGCAGATGGTCTAATACAAGTTTCAGGATGACATATTGTTTAATTCTGTAGGGAGATTTTTTTTCTTAATAAAAAGGCTAGAAAAAAAATTAAAAGAATCATAATAATGCCACGCCCACAATGTCATCAAATAGGGCATGCCTAATTACCTAGTTGTAATACTAAAACCTAACTGATAAGAGCATCTCTAATGGTTGTGATTTTTGAGAAGTTTTTGCGTGTGACTAGGAAAGAAAAATGAAAGGAATAGAAAAAGAAAAAGACAAGTCTGCTAACAAAACGAAAATACAAAAGATTTTAAGCGCCCATTGGGTGCGCAAGTTGCCCTGAACGCGCAAGTCTGACACGCCATCTTTTCTACACGGACCCCACATTTTTATATAAAAAATCATACCTCCTGCAAGCAAGAACCTCACAAATTGGACCGTTAAATTTGTGCAAATCTCAATTTTACACTTAAAACCTTCTAGTAACACTAGGGAGTTCTTTTATTTATCATATCAAAGGTAGTATATACTTGATTGGTGTACATAATTAGGTACGGCCTAAGAATTTTATCATAATATATTGGTCTATCATTAGGTATATTTCTAAGGAATTTTGTAAATCCAACATGCTGACCTACTCAACATATATGTTATGTTGTTGTCACATTTACGTAGTATTAGTATGCTATAGTACTCCATAATAAATTGAATAAATTCTACCAATAATATTGTCGAGCCAATAACGTGAGCTTTAATTTTGACACAAGTAGGCAAGTAGCCAATTAGGTGCACTAAGTTGAAGTGGTCCAAGTGGATGGTTAATTTTGGAAAGAAAAAAATGTCAATAATATTATATGCATGTGATTTAAATACTCCGTATTAAGAGTAATTATATTTTTATCATTTGTTTCAATAAAAATATAGTTTTATCATTCAATTTTTTAAATGGATGGAGTAAATAGCATTTAATTGTCTTAAAATAGAAGTTGACAATAGTTCAAATAGTGTGCTTAATGGTTTTTTTTTTTAGTACTACTGACTTTATTACAATATAGTATGTGTTCATTTATATTTTTTTCAACCTGTTGAAGCATAAAGAGTTTATATCGCCTCCATTGAGACTCTCATGACCTCCCATTTGAGAGAGACCACATGCCACACCTCCCATTTGAGAAAGTCACTACATGCCACTTGACCAAGGTCATTGACGTAATCCGAATTGATGGGGATATTTCCCCCATGCATATTCTTGTACAGTGGTTGATTTTTAATAACCTCAGAGTCAGACCGAGCCCGACCCGATCATGACCGGTCAGAATGATTCAGTTCCTTGGCCATGCTGTTATCGTGATAGGCCGAATGACAGTTTTGGAGAGGATCTTCTATGGCTAAGTCACTGGACCGATGAGGTCGGACCGGTGTTTGTAGCTTGGGAGTGTCACCGCAGCAGTGGCCAGGTGGCGTTGGATTGGTCTCCGGGCTTTGGGCCATTACCCGGCCCAGTGCATGGCCTCCACGCGGCACTCATGTCGCAGGGCCGGTACCTGTCCCCTGAAACCCTATAAATATCGCATTTAATTTATTACTTGAAGGGGACAAATATCATATCGCATTTATAGCTAGTAGCTCAGAAACCTCTAACTCATTGTCACGTTAACCAAGCTACATCCATTATCTTTATTAACATTCCCGACCTTGAAACTAATCCGGCCCTCCGACTCGATAGAGCATTTGCGAGGATGTAATTATGTAAATCATGGTAACTAGATCTCTGCTTACACTTACTCACTTCGAAAGGTTGCTCCCACACCATTGCTTACACTTACTCACTTTGAGAGGTTGCTCCCGCACTATCGTCTACTGCTGATGAGACTCGATCCCAAGTCATTGTTCTCAAATTTTACCCAAGTGGTCAACTGAGCTGCCCATATCATTTGAACTCCAAAGAGACTAGTTGATGCACAGAGTGAATAGCGTCTGGCCTTGTGTTTATCATATCATTTGTACTCCATGTTTTCGAGTCTTTGACTCTTCAGTTTGGGGGATCTGAGCCCTTTGCATGTAGATTTAAAATGTTGTATTAGTGATTTTATGCAAAATAATAATAATAATAATAATAATAATAATAAGTAAACAAATAAATAAATAAATTTTACACTTATGATTCATGCAGCCTAAGAAATTCACATGTTGGCCAAATCAGCAATAACCTACCGAACAAGTTATTGTAAGGCTTAATCACACTTTTTCTGAATTCAATTGCTTTATTTGCTCCGGCTTATTTTGAGTGTAGCCCAGAGTTTTCACTGTAAAATATAATGACTAATTTTCTCCTAAATTATAAACACTTCTATTGGGTGAGATAACTGACTTTTTTTCTCTTGAGTACAGGTGAGATAATTGACTTAAAAATTTAAAGTTGTTCTATACTCCAAGACAATGATCAAACCCTTAACCTTAACATTAGTTAAGGATGGATTAGTCTATTTCACTTAGGACTTATTTAACCCATTTTGCAATAATAAATTGTTGGAGAAGTTATTTGTGGTACCAAGTCATGCTAAAACGTGTAAAAATAAGTCAAAACAAATAAATATAGAAGTCTTCCCTTTCATTAATTAAATATGTGAAGCTTTCTGCAGCTAATGAACCTCACCTTCCCAGAGACTTGTTCTTCCAATAAAACCATTTTGGGTATGAGAAATTCCACACTCTGAATAATGCGCCATTAATGGAGGACAGAAAAGCTCACACAATTGCTATTTCTCTAGTAGCAATTCTGATCATTGTCGTCGTCGTCGCTCGCCTGATTCTCAACCTCACCCCCACTTTCTACTTCTTATGTGGGGCCGACATCGCGGCCATTCTCGCCGTCGTGGCGGTGGCGGTGATTCGCCTGCGGTTCAGGAGCCGGCGGCAGCAGCTGGAGCAACAGATGGACGCCGAGGGACGGGAGCTCCGGATCGAGTATAGTTTTCTGAGGAAAGTGGCCGGAGTTCCGACCAAGTTCCGGTACCAGGAGCTGGAGAACGCGACGGATGGGTTCCGGGCACTGGTCGGAAAAGGGTCGTCCGGGTCGGTGTTCATGGGGGTTCTCTCCGATGGTATCCCCGTGGCCGTGAAGCGGATCGAGGGAGAAGAGCGCGGCGAGCGGGAGTTCCGGTCGGAGGTCGCCGCCATCGCCAGCGTGCAACACGTCAATCTCGTACGCCTCCTTGGTTACTGCTCCGGTCTCCCCTCCGGTCCCAGGTTTTTCTTTTTTAACAAAAGTGTTCATCTGACATTCTTTGCCTAATTAGATCACTAAATTTAAAAAGGTGTGTAACAGAATGATCAAACAAGTAAAAATGTGCGTAATTGATATATTTTTAAATTTCTTTCCACTTGGTAGAAGAAAAGAACTCTTTGTACATACTAGGATAATATGATCAGATTCTACAAAAGATTAAAAAATGTTTCAATTGCACATATTTTTGTTATTTGCTAGTTTAATTGCATGTTTATTGATTCAATTGCACACAAATATAAATTTAATGTTATGGGCTGAAGGGGAGAGAAGTATGTTGCTCCAGATAAAGATTTATCTCTGGAGCAACATTAAATGCTAGAAGGTGTGAAGACTGTGAACATTAATGATGTTCACACCCTCTAGGCTCTATCATGATTTTTTTTTTTTTAATATAGGAAAGGAGAATTACATTAGTCTTTTAATAATTTTATATAGGAAAGGAGAATTGCATTAGTCTTAAAAATGTAAAGTGAAGGGAGAAGGGTTGGAGAGAAAATAGGACAGATTTTAGAAAATATGGATGAAATGAGCCCACAAAGGCTCTGTTTGGCAGAGCTTATTTAGGAGCTTATAGCTTATTTTAAGCTACTAATAAGTTATAAGCTCTGTTTGGTAATGTTCTCAAAATAAGCTAGTAGCTTAAAATAAGAGCTTATTTTGAAACGCTACTTGTGGTAGCTTTTCAAAATAAGCTAGTAACTTTTTAACTTTTTTCCATCTTTATCCTTATTATTTTAAATAAATGATATCCTTTACCCCTCTCAATTAAAACCCTTTTTGACATTTTCTTTTTCATTATGTTTGGTCATAATTTCAGTTTGATATTTATGTTTGAACAATAATTTTTGTATGAACTAATCTTATGAATTATAAATTTTTTTTTTACTTTATATATTTTCAAATATATGTTCTTACTTTATATTTTATTTAAATATATTGATTTCATTATTTTATATTTTAATATATAAACAAACCTATTTAAATTTAAAATTATTTAAATTGTATGAAGATGTCATTTTTAGTCTTTTTACATTTATCAACTTATCAAAAAGTTAAATTTTCATAACAGCTCTTCAGATTTCAGCTTTGAGCTTATAACTTTTCAGTTTTCAGCTACTTTTCAGCTTTCAGTTACCTTTTCAGCTAGGTTTACCAAACATAGCCTGAGGATATAAGAGGAGAAGGATTAGTGATGCTCTAACATATCATTTGCATTGCATTTTTTTAAAAGTTACAAATTTTATTTATAATGTTTTGTTAGTAAATGGACGAAAAGTTCTACGTAATGATAATTTAAAACGAATATTGAGCATAACAAACAATTATGAACGGATTATACAATTTAATTTATAACAAAAAAATGTAATTTCTTTCTCTTTTTTATTTACATTCAGTTTCTCAACTTACGCTAACCTAATTCGATTTCAGATTTTTAGTTTACGACTACATCTCCAACGGATCATTGGACAACTGGATCTTCACTAAACGAAACCCCCAATTGCAAGGCCGGAAAAGCGGGTGCTTGTCTTGGGAACTCAGGTTTCGAGCCGCCATAGATGTGGCCCGAGCTCTCTCCTACCTCCACCACAACTGCCGATCTCGAATTCTCCACCTCGACATTAAGCCGGAGAACATCCTCCTGGACGCCGACCACCGCGCAATGGTCTCCGATTTCGGCCTAGCCAAGATAATGGGGAGAGACGAGAGCCGCGTGGTGACCACGATCCGGGGCACCCGGGGATACCTAGCGCCGGAATGGCTCCTCGAGAACGGAATCTCCGAGAAATGCGACGTCTACAGCTACGGAATGGTGGCGCTGGAGATGATCGGGGGGAGAAGGAACGTGAGCGTCGTCAAGGACCCGACCTCGAAGAAGAAATTCCAGTTTTTCCCCCAAATGGTTAGCGAGAAATTGAGGGAAGGGAAAATCATGGAAATTGTGGACCAGAGGGTTGTGGAATTGGGAATGATTGAGGAGAGGCAAGTGGAGAAACTGGCGAGTGTGGCGTTGTGGTGCATACAGGAACGGGCGGCGCTTCGGCCGAGCATGACGGCGGTGGTGGAGATGCTGCAAGGCCGCGACGCGGTGGAGCCGCCGCCGGAGAGTTCAATGTTTATTGTTGATCTGTTATCCAATGATGAAGATAGTGTGGACCCCAGGAGGCCTAGATTGGGAGCATTGCATGTAGCTCAAGTGGACTCTGATAATAACTCTCCTTCAATTGCTTTTTCTTGTGGTATATCTGTACTCTCTGGCAGATAGCACTTGACTAGTTCCTTTATTTCCTTAACTCATCCATATTGGTTTTTGTTTTTGTAAACCAGATACAATATGGTAGTGATGATATCAAGTACAATTACAGTGTTCGGTATGTCTTATATAAGGAATATGAGTAGAGTAGATTAGCTTGGCCGTGTGGTATATGGATATTTTTGTACATGTACAGGTTTAGAGATATATAATATATGTCTAAAGAATGTACATGTATTACACTGTACTCTTTGTATCTCTAGGTGTTTGATCATCATCACACCCATGGATCTCTAGTGACAAATTTTTTGTGACACTTCGTAATTTAGTCACAAATAATATCCTTTTTGTGACAAAAAATAGTTCAACACTATTGTTTATGATAATTGTGATAACTATTTTTTCGGTCACAGATAGTAAGGTAATTGTAACAACTAAGTATTTGTTACAAATAAGTTGTCACTATTACTAGAATGCTAGTGTCGTAACCCTTTTTTTTTTAGCAATGCTAGTGTCGTAACCTAAGTTGTCACTATTTGTTGTCATTGAATGTATGTGCATTTCGATGAGATTATAATTATGGTGGGAACGAATTTAATTGTGACAAAATATAGTGTGGACACAAATTTTGGTATTTTTTTTGTGACAAATACTTGTTGGTCACTTTGGTTTATATATCTGTGACAACTCTTTTTGTCAATAAAAATACAATTAGAAATGAGATACGGTAGTGAGAAAAAAATTTATTATCACTCATATTGTCATTTTTTATGATGAAATGATTACAAATATTTAATTTGTGACGCTCTATAATTTCCTAACAAAAATTACAAAATTGTGACCAATTCAAGTTTTGTCACTAATCTTATAATAATTGTGACGAGTAATTATTTGTTACAATGACTTTGTCACTATAATTAAATAGATGAATATTGTGTGAAGTTATGTTGTAATCAATGTTTGCCACTAAAATTGCATTCAAGTTGGTGCCAAATTAATTTGGTGTGAAATAGATATTAAATACGATATATGGTCAATTAAAATGCAACTAGTTAGTGATTCTTTTTTTTTTTTTGAATACTACTAACTCTATTACAATGCAGTATCTGTTCATAACTACTTTCAGAGGCTTGAACCCACCACCTCCCGTGTAAAGGGAATGGTTTGATGCCACTGGACTACAAGGTCCTTGGCAGTTAGTGATTCTTAAAATAAATGTAATTTTAAAATTACATTTTGTAATCGCTCATTTATTAACTTTCTTTTTGTGACATATAAGTTCATTATCATTTACGGAAGCTATCAAAGAAACAATTCCACAAGTCAAATTGTTTCAAACTTATCACTAATTGGTTTTAAGAAGGATATGACAACCAGATAACCAAAGAATTCCATAGTTAAGCGTGCTTGACTTACATGATGGGTGATCTACTAGGAAGTAAGTATAGTGCAACGCTAAAATCTATCAATTGGTATTAGAGTTGAGGTCACAGGTTAGAATCGATTCGAATGGGACGGGCGTAGGTTGAGCCATGTCTAGTCCTAGGGCAGGGTGGGGGTGGGGTTCTAATGGGGAGCAATAGCCAGTAGGTGCTGGATTGTTGGGTAAGGGGTCGGCGCGGTCGAGTTGGCCCCAAGTTCAACCTAATTATTTGTTACCACCTTTTAGGTCATTGACAACTATTTTTAAATCAACAATAATTCTCACAAATAAGTACAATTATTGTGATTAAAGTGTTGTCACTAGATCATTTTTTTGTAATGACATGTTTGGTCACAGAATATAAATTTATTGTGACCCGTATTGTTATCACTCAAATAGTACTTTTAGTGTAAATAGACATTGTCACAGAAGTCTTGATTAATTGTGACAACTTTTCACTATTGTAATAATGACAACAGGTGACTTTAAAAATTGGTCACTAATTTTATTATTGATCAAAATCGACAGTTTTGGTTACAACTTGTGTTGTTACTAAATGTGAAATTTATTGTAGTAGACACATTGCTAAACAACATAAATATTGTATTTTATATGTTCTACCATTGTTATTGTTTCTTGTTCTCCTCAACGTATTGTGTATTGAGATCTAAAACATTTTGTGATGATAGTATAACCAAAAAAAAAAAAAAAGGAAAAAAAACAATCAGAGTTGGCTTGCTTTGGTTTTGGTGCATTGCATGTATGGTCCCAGAATTTGGGTGTCCAATCCGAGTAAATACCAGTCAAGGTCCTCCGAGTTTGGTGGTTTCGCCACCTTTAGTCCTAAACTTTCAAATCGACCCTTCGTGATCCTTTGAGTTTCGAAATTGACCTGCTGTAGTCCTTCCAATAAGATTTTTTGTCTCAACCATGAAATATAAGGGCATAATAGTCTTTTCATTTATAATCCAGCCAATCCATTCCCTTCTCCCTCCAGGCCCGGCCCTGGGCATGTCTGCCCAGGGCCGTTGCACAGGGCCCCCAAATTTTGGGGCCCATATTTATTTATAAAAAAAAAAAATTTGTGTATGTACTGCGGCATCGGCTAATTGGTATTAGGCATTCCTTTCCTTACTAAAATACAAATTGCTTTCATTTCCTTACTAAAATTCAAATTGTTTTCCTTTCCTTACTAAAATACAAATTGCTTTCATTTCCTTACTAAAATTCAAATTGTTTTCCTTTCCTTACTAAAATTATATTCAAATTGCTAAGTAAAGTTTATATAAGTTATATTATATGTATACAAATCTCACAACTCACAACTAGCCTAGTTAGGTATTAGGCAATTTTTTAATTGATGCAAATATTATCACCAGACGACGAAAGCAGTAGCAAGAAAGGAAATACGCAATTAACGTAGTAGACGATAGACCGTATACGCACTCAGAATTCTTCAATTATTCTTGATTACTCAAGTTCTTCAATTCTCTTAATAGGTAATTAAAATTATTAAATATTTCACAATTCTTATTTATTGTTTTATTTACCTGACTTAATAATTCTGATTTTAGACAAATATATTCAAGAATTTGTTTCTTGATTAATTTTTTATTCATACAGTTTCTAAATAAATTCTTATTTTTTCTTAAGATTTTATAATTATTTCTTCTAAAAAATATACATCTGAGTCTGAAAAGCATAAAAAGAAAAGAAGAATTGTGCAACTAATTCAATCTAAAAAGGGAGTTCTTGAAAAATTCATTACAAAACAAACTCAATGGATTAGCTTTAATCTCCATTGAAAATGAGCTTTTGGAATAAGTTGATATCAAAAGTTTGGTTGATAATTTTGCTGTTTAAATGTGCACGACGCATGTCACTTTTTAAATAAAATTATATATATATTTTTATACAATATTTATATTTTGATACAACATTTTGAACAACTATTATTTATATATAGAAATTACTCGAAAAAAAAAAGGGCCCAAATTAAGATATGGCACAGGACCCCAATTTTTATTGCAACGGCCTGTCTCCCTCTATACTCTTCAATCATCAATCATCAATCATCATCTTCCTTAACTGTTCTTAACAACCTTCTCGCACTAACACTCTCTTTCCACAGATGGGTTGCTTAGCTTCTCATTCTGCTCATGATTTCATTCATCCCCAAAACCAATCTAATTCAGGTTCTTCTACTCGGATTTCGCGAACCCCTCTAGTTCACCACCCGGCTCTCAGGAAAGGGGATACTAGCCATTTCGTGCTGCTCACCTCAGCTCCTCCACCTTTGGCTCGCTTATGTTAATCGACTGCCCCGCTATTCCAAACCCTAAACCTATCCCCAAATTCAGTTATGAATTTGGTGTCCAGATGGAGAAATCCCAAACCGGGTCTGACCTGTTAGAGCCTCTGCCCCCTTACTCAGTTGTCAATATGTGGGAGCTCAAGGAAGGCCTTGATGATGACTTTGTTTTCCATGTAGTCGAGCCCCCAAAGTGCCCATCTTGGAGAGTCACGAGAAAGAAATTTCTTTAACCAAGATGCTGAAATCCTACAAGTTTGTTGAGCACTTTGATTCAGAGTTGCCGTGTAAGCAGCATTCGTCTGAGGAGCCATTGAGCTCCATAGACTCAAATTATAGGATCTCATTGGGCACATTGCTGCCAGATAGTGCGTTTCAGCTGAAGGGTACTGAGGATAAAATTGTTATGTATTATACTAGTTTAAGGGGAATTAGGAAGACTTATGACGACTGTTGTGATGTTCGAATGATCTTAGGGGGACTTCGTGTGTGTGTGGATGAATGGGGCATATCCATGGATTCATCCTATAGGAAAGAGTTGCAAAGTGTGTTGGGTAGTAAAGTTGTGAGTTTGCCACAGGTTTTCATTGGGGGAAGGCACATTGGTGGTGTAAATGAGATTAAGCAACAAAACGAGGCATGAGAGTTGCCTAGGCTTTTGAAAGGGTTTCCCGTAAAGTAAGATGGATTTTTTTATTTTTTTTTGTGGAAGCTGCGGGGCTAGATGCAAGGTTTATGCCATGCCCGAGTTGCAATTGCAGTCAAAATGTGTTTAAAAATGGGGAAAGGAAGTTAGGGAGGTCGGGTACTGAGATGGAAAAGAATTGTCTGAGCAAAATGAATTGTTTTGGCTTTGGTAATAACTAATAAATGAAAAGACTATTATGCCCTCATATTTCACTGCTGAGACGGAAAATCTTAACCGAAGGACTATGGTAGGTCAATTTTGAAACTCAAGGGATCACGTAGGATTGATTTAAAAATTTAGGACAAAAGGTGGCGAAACCACTAAACTCGGAGGAACTTGGCTGGTATTAACTCGTCCAATCCTTATGAACTAGAGAACCACCAACAATGACACAATTGAGGGTTTTTCCCTTACCTTGTGAGTAGTTAGGGTGGAGTGAAAGGACACGGGTTATTGCAGGAAGATGAATTTGAAATTGCTTATGGAACAAATTAATATTTAATAACATAAAAAATTTAAATAATAAATATAACAAAAATTAATACAATTAAAGATTTTTTAAAAATAATTAAAATCAAAATATTAAAATAAAAGTAAAAATAAAATTTTAAAAATGTAATTATATATATATATATATATATATATATATATATATATATATATATATATATATATATATATATATATATATATATATATATATATA
>NC_044928.1:2941323-2967847 GCF_003576645.1 Ipomoea triloba
TATATATATATATATATATATATATATATATATATATATATATATATATATATATATATATATATATATATATATATATATATATATATATATAAACAAAACAAACAAAAAAAAGAAATTGTGAACAAGGCTGCTATTTTTTGATATGGTAAAAAGAAATGGTAAAATTAGCTTTTTGATAAGCTGATAAATGTAAAAAGACTAAAAAGGACATCTTCATACAATTTAAATAGTTTAAATTTAAATAGGTTTGTTTATATATTTAAAAATAAAATAGTAAAATCAGTATATTTTAATAAAATATAAAGTAATAGCATATATTTGAAAACATATAAAGTAAAAAAAAAAAATTATAATCCATAAGATTAATTCATACAAAAATCAATGTTCAAACAAAAATGTCAAATTGAAATTACAACTAAACATACTGAAGAAAAAAAGTCAAAAAGTTTAGCCAAAAAGGTTTTAATTGGGAAGTGTAAATGATGTCATTTGTTTAAAATAATAAGGTTAAAGATGGAAAAAAAAGTTAGGAAGCTACTAGCTTATTTTGAAACGTTACCTTAGGTAGCGTTAAAAAGAAGCTCTTATTTTAAGTTATTAGCTTATTTAGAAACATTACCAAACAGAATTTATAGCTTATTAGTAGCTTAAAATAAGCTATAAGCTCCTAAATAAGCTCTGTCAAACAGAGTCTAATTAGTCATGGTTCAAAATTTGAATTTAGGTCAAGAAATTTGCCTTGTATTATTTTTGTATAGGTCAGTGTTTGAAAGATGCTATAGATATATTAGTTGAACTTAAGGTCAAAATATAATATCCTTTCATTAAAAAAGAGAAAAATGCGAAAATGAGGATATTGTTTTATATTCAAACATTAAAGAAAATAAACTTCAAAAAGAGAGAGATAAGTAAAAGACAAAGTGAGTAATTGAAAAAAAAAAAAAAACCTCTTTTAATTTTTTTCATATTCAAATTAAAAATCAATGTTGTACAAAATATACTCCGTAATAAAAGTTATTGCAAATTTAAAATATTCAATTGAGCAAAAACAAAATAAAAAATATTCATTTCAAAAAAAAAATCAAAATTTCAAAAATTAAAAAGGTTAAAAATATTCAAATGTTTTAAAAATAAAAAATAAAAAATTCCTATCATCCGGTGGTTGCAAAGCTGGCCACATGCTTAGCCCTTAATAAAAAACGAAAAACGAAAAACGAAGTCTGATCTGTTAAAACTACTCGTATTATTTTTGTATAATTTTTATTTTTTATACAACATTGAATATTCTATAAACTTGATAACGCAGAATATTTTATTTTATTTTATTTTTAAATACTTATTTTATTTTATTTTAAATTTTAGTCCACGTACATCCAGTTGTAGTACTAGTAGGGATTGGAGATTCGCGTGAAATCTAGAAGAAATTATACTTTTTGAAACCAATAAATTATAATCTAGTAACTATTTTTGTGTATCAAAGGGCTAAAATAGTTACTTATAAAAGTTACTCCGTACAACGCATTTCTATTTTCTAGTCGTTAATATATATGAGGACAAAAATAGTCATTAGTGTGACTAATTAAGTGTCACATTTATAATTTAAGGTAATTAAAGGCTAAATTTCAACTTGTTTTATAATTTAATGACCAAAAATAAAAAATTTTCTCATGTATTGCCAGAAAACTAAATACTTCGCGACCAGTTCGGAGTTGTTATACCATGGACCAGGGTCCAGTTTGCTTAAGGCAAAATAACATGATGTGTTTCACTTTGTTCTCCTTTTCTTATTTATCTTTTTGTTCCTTCAACCAAGATTTTTAGTGTGTGGCAGGTACGAGTCCAGTAACCCTTGCAACCACACATATAAATAAAAACCTGCTTTTGGCTAGTATTTTAATTTGTTGAGTTGAACTTAATTTTTGTGCAAAGTTTCCAAAGACAAACACTATCACTGCTGGTAGAAACATGCGAATACCAAGAAACATTGTTAAAAACAATAATAAATAATAAAGGAATCTGTCCAAAATAATAATAATAATAACAATCACTCAGATCTACCTCTGCAATTGTAATTGGTGCTCAATGCCCGCATTAATTAGATTCACATAAAATAAAATAATCACTCAGATCTAGATAGATCATATGCGAAAGAGGGATAGCGTTAAATCTCAACCATTAATCTAGCTCAAATTAATGTTTCGGAATGAATAAAAGGTTTATTTATTTATTTATTTATTTATTTAAATGCAGTGACATTATGCTAATTTTGTGTAAGTAAGTTCATATAGTATTTGTCTCTGAGTGCACATATTTCATTCTTCGAGTGCATATTTTTTCGAGTGCATATTTTCCTTTCTTTTAGTGCAAATGTTTTGTTTCAGTATATAGTTTCTTCCTTCGAGTGTACATCTTTGTGCCTTTGAGTGCATACTTTTGGCTTTCAAGTGCACAATTTTGTGCCTTCAAGTGCACAATTTTGTCTTCAAGTGCACAATTATGAGCTAATGTTTATTATATCGTTTGCCTTTTTTTTTTTAAAAAAAAAATGTATAACTAAATTTCTAAGGAAATTTGTGTGATTTACAAATGATTTGTAAGGGTAATTGCTCCAATAAAACTTTTTTTTTTGGTAAATTTACAGGGTCTTTCTCTCCGTCCGTTTAACGGTCCGGGGTCCACCCACGTTCGCTCCGGGAGGCATGGGAGCTGGCCCAGGGGGAATCGTCACTTGTAAGAATTGAACCAATAAAACTTTAGTTTAATATATAACTCCTCTTTTTTCCGCCTAGGCCTAGTGTACCATCCATCAATATATATATATAGATATGAGACTTTAATGATGTAAGAACAATTTTGTGAGGGAAAAAAATAATAGTTCAATGTTTTTAAAGTAATATAAACTTTACCAATATAGAACTACAGACAAATATTAATACTATAATGACCTAAATCATTCCCAATAATGCAAAAGTATAATTAAAATATTGAGTTTTGTTCTAAATAATCAAAATAAAATTAATTAAACGAATAAAAAAATGAAAAGAAGAGAAAAAACTTAACATTGATTTGTTTAAAAAAATGCAAGAAAATGATTTTCAAGGTTCCACATTTGTAATCTTTGATGCTCAACTTTGAATGCTAGGTATATATATAGTCTAGCTAATTAATTGATCAAAGTTCATGTTAAATTTTATATTTTATTTTTTAAATACACTCTAACATATTCATAGTATATGTTCAATAATTATGTCGATTCTAATTGAGGTATGGTTCGAACCTAAGACCTTCCTTATGAAAAAGGATGAGTAAGTTATGAATATTACATAATATTCTATTACTAGAGTTTACACTAACTAGTTAATTAATTGATCAAAATTCATGTTAATTTTATATTTTATTTTTTAAATACACTCTAAGATATTCATAGTATATGTTCAACAATTATGTAGACCCTGATTGGGATGTGGTTCGAACCTAAGACCTTCCTTATGAAAAGCAATGAGCAAGTTATGAATATAACAGAATATTTTGTTACTAAAGTTTACACTAACTGAATGTGTGATATTTAGAAAAAGTAAATGATACGGAGTATAATAGAAGATAAGTAAAATAATAATAATAATAATAATAATAATAATAAAATCAAAATAATACGAAAAGTAGCATTTCAAAATAAAATACTTTTTAAAGCTCCATATATTTTACTATACCAAACAAAGTGTATAGTATATAACTTAAATTAGTTATAAGTCAATCACGATACCATTTAATGTACTGAAAATATATTTTTATTATACTACTTAAAATTAGATATTTATTGGTCGTGCACATTACAATATATGTGTTTCATGGTGAGAAATGCTCTGCATGCATGGGTCAAAGGTAAACTAAAAACGGATAAACATGATTCGGGGTGGCATCAACATGCAATCAATCCTTATACCATCTATTAGAGTTCACGGTACACTATGAAACCCCAGTACATGTATATGTGTCTTATATTGTTATGTATATGTGTCTTATATTGTTAGTTTTCGTGTTTTGTGTTATAAAATTATATACCTTAAGAGTATAAAGTCTATATTTGAAACAAATTAATAATTGTGTCTTATGCTATGAATTTCTGTGTCTTATATTATGAAATTCTGTGTCTGTGAACATAAATTATATATGTACCTAAACCAAATCTGAAAAATAAATAAATATATAACATGTGTATGTGTATTATGATGGGGAATAGGCTAAGGCTTGGTACTAGAAGCTTGGCATAAATGGAAAGGAAGACCGACAAGATGCGGAGAGAATAGGGCGAGCATGGCGGACTTAGAGAAAGGTGCAATGGTACGACGAGGGTCGGTCGGCCGAGGATTTTTTATTGAGGTGACAAAGCAGTTGAAGATCTTAGACTCAGAGTGATTGAACAGTGATATTGAAACAGTTAATTACCATGGAAGAAGGGACGGGCTAAAGAAGACGAAGGAGAGGAGTCGGTCCAGACCGATCTAGAGGCCATCACCGAGGCAAAGAAGGCGGTGTGAGAAAGGTGGTTATGAGAGTTTCCTAAAAGAGTCAGGCGGCGGGAAGCGGAGGATATAGAAGGAAGATCAAGGTAGATTAGAAAAGTGTCTAAATGTAATAAGGAAAGAATTCCTAACTTGAATATGGTAGTTTAGAGTTTCCAAAGGGAGAAATCCCTCTTATCTTGTATAAATACGGGTGTAAAACCTTGAAGAGGACAAACAATTTTACGCACTCAATAGGCAATTTACGATACAAATAGGGTTGAGAAGTCACTCTAAATTCCGATCGATCAAGTGTTTAGTCGATTTTTCGATGGTGTTGGTCTGCCGTTCGACCATCCGTGGTTGATAAAATCAACATATTGTGTTGTGATTTTTTGTGTCTTGTGTTATGAAATTCTGTATCTTACGAGTATGAATTATGTACCTCGTCATTTCGATACAGGGTTCATAATGCTATATAGACTCTGGTCCATCATATAAAATACAACAATTTATATCATGGTCCCTAGACCAAAACAACGTCATTTTGATATTTAAGCTTTAATAGATTCTGTAGTTTCCCGTTTCTCATGTTTCAACACAAATTTTAATTTATTCTAGGTACAGAATCAATACTCTTAGGGGCCGTTTGGTTCAGGTAATCTGAGTTCGGTAATGTTATATTACCTTGTTTGATTCAAGTTATGAGATTACCTGGTAATGTTATATTACCTCAAAGCTGATGTGGCAGTCATGTTTCAAGGTAATGTGATTACCCCTGTTTTTTTTAAGTAATCTTAGATTACCTTGAATTATTCCAACTTTGCCCTTGTTAGCTAATCCTTATATATATAATTATAATAATAATAATAATAATAACAACAACAACAACAACAACGTAATAACATATATAAAATAAATATATGCTTATATAATCAAATATACATGTGTGTATATTTATATATTTGTTTTTTAGTATTAAGCATCAATACATTCATACATATAAATAAATAAAAACACACAATAAAGACATAAATAAATAAATAAATAAATAAATAAATAAATATATATATATATATATATATATATATATATATATATATATATATATATATAGTACATTATATTAAATTGATCCATATAACTTAAAATATAACCGTTAACCAAACAAAGTAATATTATATTCCACAATCCAAACCAAACACATCGGTAATCTTACATTCTCAAAATCTCACATTACCTTCCTGGAGGTAATCCTATTAGTCTATTACCTGGGCTAATCTAAGATTCCATGAACCAAACGCCCCCTTAAGGTACATAATTTCATGAGACATAAAAATTCACAATACAAGACACCATACACATGTTATATATTTATATTCTCAAATCTGATTGATATATGTAGATAATCTATGTCCTATAGGCACATAATTATATAATACAAGGCATAAATTCGTAAAATAAAACACAGAATATGTTGTGTGTTACACAAATACTAATATATTTTAGGTACAGAATACATACGCTTAAGGTACAGAATTGCATATAACATAAGACACATAAACGCATAACACAAGACACATACACATGTTTTATATTTTCTTTAGTTCAGGTACATAATCAATTTTCTTAAAGCATAGAATTGCATAACATAAGACACAAATTATAAACGGATAACACAAAACACAAAAACGCATAACACGAGAAACAAAAATGCATGTCATATTTACTTTATTTCGGGTACAGAATTCACACACTTAAGGTACAAAATTACATAAATGAGACACAAAACGCATAACACAATGATGGATTTAGTTACCCGGGGTGGTCCGAATTATTAAATCCAATAATTAAGAACCAGTAATGAATTCGAAAATGTAATAGCAAAATGATAATGGAATAAGTCACGGAGACAATTCTATATTAATATAGTGCTATAAGAAGACTACAAGAGGGATTTGAGGTGTAATTGAACTTGTCCCCGTGATAACTACACATAGCTAATTTATACAAAGGAAATCTCAGCTTCCTAGGCTAAACTCGTGGTGGGGATTGATAAATTGGCGCATGCAATAAATTAAAGTGAATGGGGTCAATATTTTTAATTAAATATTTTTCTCTTCATAATTTATAATTCCCTTACAACCTCTAGGATCCCACTTTAATTAAATGCAATTTATAATTAGAAATTAAATCAAGTACGAATCTTTATTTAATGTTGACACCGTCCCAAATAAATTACTTTAAATGGAACGATTTTTTAAAAAAAATATTATATAAACTCTTATTTCTTACCTCTAAGAGCATGGCCATCAGTGAATCAAAGATGATTATTGTTAGCCCAAGAACCAAATCATAAACTTGAAACAGATGTAGAGGATTGGATTTTCATGTTTTGTTGCTCCAACAAAATAGAAGATCATGTCAAAATAAAAAAAAAAATAAAAATAAAAATAAAAAAAGAAATAGGGAAGCAGCAATGCGCCCTTGCGCTTGGGGCGCACTGCCGCCCCAGCGGGCGCGTGCTTCCCACGCGCCCGCTGGGGCGAGTCAGAGTGGCCGCTACCTTTCTTTTTATTTTTTTTTTAGGATCAAATGTCAGATTTTTTTTGTGTTGTTTTTTTTCCCTTCTTTTTTAATCTCCACTCATTTTCTCTTTCCTAATCACACTTACAAAAACTCCTAAAATACCGCGAAAAAACTCCACTGATAAGAAGGCTCTAACTTCTATTCGTCATCACAAATTTTGGAGACAGATACTTTTCTAGGCTCACATAATAAAATATTCTATATTTGGTTGCACCATTTTAAGAGTTTGTAGAAAAAAGGAAGAGTAGGAATGATTCTTGAGCTCTAATATTTGTGTGCGCGAATAAAAGTTAGGAGTAAAAAATGATAGTACACATAGTATTTTTTTAAATATAATAATGTTTATTTTTGGAAAGTGAATAACATTTTGGGACGGACAAAAAAAAAAAGAAAAGTAAGACAGATAAAATGAAACGGAGAGTATTTAAATACTGAAAATATATTATTTTGTATACTATCAAATAATGTACATTTAATACACAAATAATGTATTTTTAGTATATAAAAAACGCACTTTATATTCAGGAAAAATATACTATTTGAGTACTAAAAATACATTATTCTATATAATGTAAATTCAATACATAAATGATCTAATTTTAATATATTTTAAACATATGTATTTTTTTATGGTCCCGCAACGCTATATAGAGCATTGTTCACATAAAAAATTGCCAAAACTAAGTCTTGGGAGTTGGGACAACATATTATTTGTAGTTAGATCTCACCTAACAGGGATTTTTGGATTTCTTTATTGCATATATCTTTGGATACTTTTTTTTTTTTTTTTTAATCGATGAGGGCAATACGGAATTCTTATTGACGTACTATTCTTTTTCTGTGAACTAAACGACGTCAGTTTATGTACTATATAATGCTTGAAAAGGGAATGGCATCGTCATATATCTCAAAGATACAGAAAATGGAGTCATCGCTTATAGTGAAAACTCCAATTGGATTTCCGGTTACTGCTAAGAAATCTTCATTCCCAAGTAAACACTTCCTTCCCTCTCCAATTATATTCAATTCATTGCGTTTTCTTCTTAATTTTTTTTGAATTTTTTGGTAAATAGTTGTTAACTGATTGAGTTAATGACGTTGACTAGTTGATAGCATTATCTGATTGCGGAAAGATGTTTGATAAATTAGCTATTAGCTATAAGTTGATTACATGAAAAATGTTTTTTTTTTTTCAAAAAGCTAATCAAAAAAATTACTTTGAGCAACCTTTTGAATTTTAGCATTTTAGAGCAATTAAATGTTATAAAAATCTAATTAATCAAACACTTATATTGAATGTTTAACCAAATAAAATAACTAATAGTGGTCAAAAAGTCATAAGCGAACTATGCTACTGGCATTTATAAGAACTAATATTAATTATTAGGATTCTAACGGGATAAGAGCTGTGTTTGTGTAATTATTTGTAGTTAGCTCTAACGAGGATTATTATTATTATTATTATTATTATTATTATTATTATTATTATTTATTTTGTTGGTTTTATGCTTCTTCTTTTTCATTTTCTCCCCCAAATTGTTCTTATCTTTGGATTCCTTTTTAATCGATGAACGCAATATGGATTTCTTTGACCAACTTGTAATTATAAAACAAAATTATACTAGTGTATAATTTTGTTACTAAAAATATTTTTTATCAATATTATTGACAATGATACTTCAAAAAAATTATTCTATTATTCAAAATTATACTAGTGTATTATTGAATTATTTCATTATACAATTTGATCCAAAAAACAAAAGTGTCAGCAGCGATAAAAAAAATAATATTTATTACTTTTTTTTTTGTATCTCTACCGAAACTTTTGTTTTTTGGATCAAATTGTATAATGCATGAAATAATTCAATAATACACTAAGTATAATTTTGAATCATAAAATAATTTTATTTTTGAAGTATCATTGTCAACAAGATATTGGTGAAAATATTTTTAATAAAAAAATAATATTTGGTAAAAGTACCAGATATTACATTAACAAATAGATATACAGATGAGAAATTCCAAATCCGTATTTAACGGATTGGATGTGAATTCACTTGAATTTGCTCCATATGCTCCACAATTATCCCTAATAAACACTACTCTTCCCTTTCTTAGTAGTGCCCAACTCATTAATATTATAATTCTGACTAAGATTCTTATTCATTAAATGCAAATGAAGTTATATATTGTTGCATTTTTAGTATAGATTATTTATGGAAAATCCTACTCTCAAATGTGATGTTGACATTTCTATTGTGACCCACCGAATGAAGATAACTAATCATCAGTTATCACATTAAAAAGTAAAAGTATAGAAATAGAAATAGGAAATACACGTACTAAAACTCTAAATTTATTTGGAACTTCAAAAGTACATTACAAGAAAATAGCGAAATTGTCTGCACGAGCTTAGCTCACTAATTCAGTAAACAGTATTTGAGAGAAAAGACCAAGATTCAAAATTTGACAGCACTTTTGCACACTGGTATTTGGCCTCACTGAGTTACCGTGATTTAAATTCACATCTTTTCACACGCTCTGTCGAGTGGGGTGTGGGAACTCTTTGAGTTAGATAGAGATTCAATATTTTGGGAAAGGAATATAGCAATTTTTTTTTTTACGAATTTCAATAATTTAATTATCAAAATTTATTAATAAATTAAATACTCACAAATTTTATTTATTTATCTACAAATTTTTACGTAGGTAAATTTAATATTTTCTACCGTGACTGTAAATCATGCCATGGTGAAGAAAAGCAGTGCGTGGTGCCGCTAAGATTACGAAGGCCGCCGCCGCAACAGCTGTTCACAACGATAGTCAATAAACATGTTGGGAGCATTGTTGTTAAAAACAGTAATGTTTCTTCGGAAAATGTTGTCCCAGAATATGACAGTCATCCATCCAACAACATATGGGAGTCATTTCAAAGGAACTTAGATGTTTTCTGCAGATTTGCACGCATGCATGTGATGTTAGGAAGGGTAAATTTTCAAACTATATTACTCTGATCTCTGTCTGTACGTCTCATTTTACCTGTCATATTTAATATTCATTGATCAAATCAATCATTTATTCTTTACTTATTTCTCTAGTATTTTTTAGTTATTTTTAATGGTACTTTTAATGTAGTTTCTAAACATATAAATTTCATATACTAATACTAAATTTAACATTATGAAAAAATTAAATTAAAATAATTTTAGTTAAGTCTCGTTAATCGAATCATATACATAAAATGAGAGATGAGAGATTGAAGTGAATAGAATTTAAGTCCAAGATTATAGAGTAAAAGCAACACAAATGGTTTGTTTTATTAGTTTTAGCGTCAGAATTTTACATAGTTGGAGGGGAGCCAGGGAGGGGAGGGCAAATTATTGTGTGGATTGTAGTCCTAAAATGATGCCGTTTTGATTTTTTAAAACAAATTATTGCTCCACGTGCCGGTTAAAATAATAAACATTTTGGGGTAAGATAATATATTTTATAAGTTAGAATAATGTACTTTATGTGTTAGAATAATGAAATTTGTAGGATATGATAATGTACTTTATGTGTTAGATCGAATAATGTAATTTTTGGGGTAAGAATGTATGCTATTGTATTTTATGAGTTAAAATAATGTACTTTATGTAAATTTAGATATTATATTTAATTGCAAAATATTGAATACTACTTTAAGTTGGAGATGAAATATATGCGTTATTTATTTCAATGTTTTCAATGTTTAATTTTTATTTTTATTTTTATAACTTATAAACGGAGTGGGGATTCCCTGTCCCCGAATAATCCGCGTAGACATGGGGATGAGGGGATTTTTCCCTCCCCCGACGGGGATTGGGGTGGGGACAAAGAATGGGGAAGAAAGTCGGGGGCGGGGATGGGGAGTATGTCCCTCGCCCCTTCCTTGCCCCGTTGACATCTCTATCTCCCAAGCTAAAGTTGACAAATAAGAACAAAACACTCATTTTGACCACTATGATTGCTCTAGTGGTATATGTCTTTAGACAAAGATAAATGATATTCTCCTCTCAATTATACTTGCGGTGTAACGGTACTGTGAAAGGTAATCTTTGAATTGTTGGAGGTGTAAAATTTGATCTTAGTTTTTGTGAAGTGATTTTTTTGTATGTCGTTTGATTATTGTTTGTTATGCAATTTAGTTCCGCTTTGTCAGATCAATTTTAAAAAATTAGTCATTCAATTGTTTTAAAGTTTCTAATTCAATCCTTTTGTAACTTTAGTGTTAAATAATTGAAAGACTAAATTAGTGTTACATAAGGACTGAATTAACAACCTTTAAAACAATTGAATGATTAAATTTCTTAAAATTGACAATGAGAAACTAAATTACAAAACATACAATAATTGAAGGATTGAATATGAGATTTTTCTTGTTAAGTTTATTTTCCAAAAAGACGTACAATTTAATTTGGCTCGATATTTTTGGCCATTTATATAACTTTCTCCTTTCTATGAATGTTTTTGGCCAACTCACTTTATCTCCAATCATTATTATGCGGATCATACTATCAAATAATGTACATTCAATATACAAATAAATTTATTTTCAGTATATTAAAAATCTATATTGTATTTAGGGAAGTACATTATACATTAAGTACACGAATAATGTACTTTCATCTGCCGCCAAAAAAAAAGGGTAAAAATTAATCCTAAGATTTAACTATCTCTTGCATTTTTTTTTTTTAGTTAGAAATGAGATGGGTTGGCCAAACCGTTTTATATGAGGAATAAGCTCTAAACAAGTGACCAAAAAGACCTGATATATTAAGATTCACACTCTTTTTTTTCGTTAGTTAATTAACAATTTCTATTGAGCAGGACTAAAAACACTACCTGAACAAAAACTATTTGATTAATTTTACACCTGCAATAACTTAGAAACCGATTCTATACAATGGATATAGTTTAGAGACTAAAAATGCTAATTCCCTATTAGACTATAAAAAAATTGTTTTGACACAAGACATTGTGATTGGCGGGTTCAATAGAAATATGTCACTTGGACAATCGACGACCAATCAAAACATATTGCATAGAATGAGATGTTTACATATTTGTATATTATATTGTAAGCTATGGTTATCATAGCTTAATTGTAATATTAACATTGCTTTATTTTTATTTTTTATTTTTTTATTTTTTGCCTTATTGACTGTCTCTTTTCTTTATGTGGAGCAGGTACTGTGTGTAATTTCAATATTTTTACTTGCCGTTGAGAAGATGTCAGATATTTCTCCATTATTTCTTACCCACATGATATTGGTAATATATATCTAAATTCTCATTTATTATTATTTTTTTTTGAGTGACAAGCAAAATTCATAACTACTATTCGAAGGTGTGCATATTTGCCGGCTCAAGTTAAAAAGGTCAATACTCAATAGGCCTCTCATTGAGAATCGAACTTGTAACTTTGTAGTTATTAAGTCAACAATATGATTAACTTGGTTGGGGATCCCAAAACTCTCATTTAGGATCCGTTTAGAAAATTAAAAAATGTTTTCTAAAATATAACTTTTAGAAAATGACTCATCTTTTAGAAAATCTAAAAAATGACTTTCGAAAGTCATTTCTTAAATTTCCAAATATACCTTTCATTTAAATACTTAACTTGGTTTCTAGGTTTAATAACTAAATAATTATGTCAATAACGTTATGGTCTTGTGGCACAAAGTGACTCTTCCAAATGGGAGGATTCAATAGTACTAAAAAAGACTAAATAATTATGGTTTAATAGTGAGAAGATACTAAAATTTTTATGTCATTATTAATCTAAAAACGAGTATCATATCAATCAATCTCATCATCATCAAATTGTCTGTTTGTATTGTTATGAAAAAAATGCATATTAAAATACAAGTATTTAATTTATTATTATTATTATTATTAAGCATTAATTAATCATTTTGATTAACATGTGCATTATAATGAACAATGTAAATGCAGGTCTCTGTTGCTGCAGCCTTTATGAATATATTCATAAGTGGTGTTAATCATTTGTGTGATATTGAAATAGATAAGGTATGTAATATATATAATTTTTAATATTCTCCATATATATAGAGATCAGAGGAAGATTAAGGGAGAACAAGCTCCAAGATAAAAAGTGAGAACTAATCTAATTTATTAATTTGGGTAGAGCAGAGTGATTGAGAGTTGTTAAAAAATAAGAGAAAAATTGGTGATTATTTTTTATAAATATTACATACTTTAAAGTTTGTATAATTATAAAATTAATCTTGTTGATTTTTTTTAAACTAAAACCTTCAACCATTACTTAACCATAATGGACGGCTAAGATCAAGTATTGCTTTTACAGGAGGGGTTGTTCTCATTTGAATACATGTGCCTATCAAGGTTCATTAATGATTGAGCGTTTTAGTAAAAAAAAAAAGGATTTTATAATTATTGTAAATTTTTAGAAAGCAGAGTTCATTTTATTATTATTGCAAGCTTGAAAGTTTAGTAAGTCTAATATCCTAGCCTTTAATTTTTCGAGATAGATGGTGTGGATGTATTTACACTTTTTATGGGATGTGCTAAATCAATTTTTTTTTTTTTTTTTTTTGAAAACATGCTAAACCAAATTTAAAATACTAAAAACCATAAATTTGCATGTATAGTTTAGCTTCTCTCTTATAAAAAATGTGGACACATCTATTAATCCCTTAATCTTTCAGGATAAACAACTTTGATTAGTTCTTAATTTTCTCCCGGACAGCAGTTTCTAGTGATATATATTATTGTATTTTGCATCATGTTTTTCTCTATATATTGCGTTTGGAGTTTTGTATGTTCAGGTGAATAAACCACAACATCCAATAGCGTCAGGCGAATATTCAGTGAAAACTGGTGTAGTCATGGTTGTATCTGCAGCACTTATGGTAATTTATTAAAATTTTGAATAAATAATTGTTTATTCATATATTTTTCTGTTTAGCAAAGAACATCCAATCACATCATAGATAAAATATTAAAATTAAATAATCAATATTATTTAAAGAAGAATATTTCTCATTTAATTAGTGGCGAACAATTTGTCCACTATTGAAATTCTCCCAGACTATATGCACACACGAGTAGGGTTGCATGCGTGCAGAGAACTAGAGTTGTTAAAATCGGCTAGCGGGATAGGGCCTGTCAATAATAAGTCTTAATAAATATTTAAATACATAATGTTTTAATTTAAAAGTTAATAACAAATCATTTATAAAATGTACTAATTACTAATACACTTTTTTCAATATAAATAAATATATAAACATATATTTGATTATATAATTATATAATAAAATAATGTATATATACATTAATGTTAGTACTTAGTAATGTAAATATACTAGGCAGGACCGAATTTTAGGGCGTGCAAGATGTGCAACAACACAAGGCCCCAAAATTTTGGGGCCCTAGTCCAGCCCTGGCCTAATAGTTAGTATATGTATTTGTGTTTATATTGGTCCAAAATTAAATTTTTTACATTTTTCTCTTTGTAATTTTTCTTCAATTCGCAGTTTATTTATACTTTGATAGGGCCTCACTTATTTACCAGCACAAGGTCACGTAAATAAAAAAAACCAGCCCTGATACTAGGCATGCCATAATATTCAAAATCAATGGCAATACAAGATGGGTTAGCCCCACAGGCTAATGTCAATGGTTTTAGTTGCGCATTTGAGCCCACCCTATGTTTGAGAGTTGTTAAGGCCATAATTTTAAATCCGACAACTCAATAGACTAGTTCTAAAATGAATGGGATACTGTTTACAGGACAGCTTAATTGGTTGTAGAGGTGAAATTCGTCACAAGAGAGATCAAAGATTGAGTCTCATCAGTGATAACTTTTATCACTAGTTGAGACTTAAGAGCAAACTATTCACATAATACATTCTTAATTTAATTTGGTCATTTATGTGTAACATTTATACTAATTAATTTTTTGTTGTAAATTAATTGCAGGGTCTTTCAATTCCGATGTTTTTGGGTTCTTGGCAATTGTTTTGGGGTCATATCATTGGGTGCCTCATATTTGGGATTGGTTACTCAGTCGATGTGAGTGTTATAATATGTTAATCATTATTTATTTATAACTAATATGTTCGCCATTATTGCATTGTTTTGTTGAGTTATAATATGTTAATATTTTTTATTTATAACTTTTAAAATATTGAAGCTTATTTGCTATTACAATTTCTACTCGATGGACTTGTGCAGCTACCACTCTTGAGATGGAAGAGAACCTCTTTGTCCACTGCAATCAGCATGGCTATGAACAAATGCACCACCCAAATTGCATTCTATATGCACGTGCAGGTCCCAACTTGTGCATTGTTTTTCAATTCAATTAATAATCAAAATAATTTCTGCTTTTAATCTTACCACTATAGTTATAACCAAATTTAGTTCCATGAAAATTATTTAAAAAATACTAAACACCCATATAATTGTCCTTCATAAATAATCACTTAAAGATGTGATAAAATTCTGAACGTAATTTTTTCTTTTCTAAAAAATTAACTTTAATTTTACTAGTGCTTATAGAATTTTGTCACGTTTGTAATAATTATATATATATGGGTTTTAGACTTTTAGTAACAAAAAATATAAGTTCAATTTATAATTATTGTAAATTTTTAAGTTTGTAATATTTAAAAATTAATTATTTTCTTTTCCCTTTATTTTTAAACCACCTTCAAAGTTTAATTTATCATAATGAATGGATTAAATATGTTCTCACTTTTACGTGAGAGCATGTTCTCACCTAAACCTTCCTACATATTTGGACAAAATTCCTCTTTAGGTTGTAGTTATTGTAACCCCAAGGCTTTAACAAGATGACAAACACCTTCATTTAACCCTAAAATGTCAATCAATAACAATAGCAATTGATCATGTACTCTAACTTGATTACATCGTGTATATTAACATTATGTCAATACTTATTTCTACAATACTTGGTGTTGCACATATGATGAGCGGTTATATCCTATATAAAAAAAAATATATCAGTATTGATCCATGCCTTAAAAAAATTGCAACATTACTAGTATCATTAGCAATTTGTTGTTATTTTTTTCTTGTGAAAACACTTAATTTTTTTTTAATTAAACTAATTTCATTATCGTGCACTGCAGACCCATGTGTTCGGAAGGCCGGTTGTCTTTTCAAAATCTATAATATTTACAGTGGCTATGATAACTTTCTTCTACATTGTATTTGCAATGTTTAAGGTAAGTAATTCTTGTGGCAACTCTAATCAAGTTAGAATGTTTTTTAAAAATCAAAGAAAATAATTTATGAGATATGTTTTTTGAAAAATGAGTTATTTCCTAAAAAACATTTTCAGATCTAGTGTGTAGTTGCATTCTAAAAAATTGTCTTGGTGTTTTTAGTTTATTTTTTAGAAAATGAACATAGTTGTATAATTATATATATATATATATATATATATATATAGAGAGAACTTCTCACTAAAAGTCTTGTTCTCATTTGATCACAATAGGACACATCTGATGTTGCTGGTGACAAGCTGGATGGCATTCAATCATTAGCTATCCTTTGGGGTGAGAAGAGGGTAAGCACAAATGTTTATTTTTACTTTTTATTTCATATTAATTAATAGGTTTAATTTTTTATCTTGAGATATATTGTATTTATTTATGAAACTAAAGTTACTTGATTTTTATAGGTTTTTATGATTTGTGTTTCACTCCTCGAAATGTCATACCTTGCCGCAATGTTGGTCGGAGCAACACTTTCTAACCCTTGGAGTAAATATTTGACGGTATTTACTTTTACCTGCTGAATTGATTTTTTAATCAATTAATGAGTTGCCAATAAATATAAAAAGTGTTATTATCATATCAATAAATAAACAATAAGAGGTCAATTTTCTTTTGTTTTTAGACCTCCTATCTAGTCACACGAATTGACTCTTTCAAATAGAAAGTTATGGATCCGAACTTCACTGGGAGCAATATTAATTCTTTGTCTTTAATGTGTCGAAAAGGTATATATGAACAGATATTACTTTGTAACAGAATTAGTAGCACTAAAAAAGTATTTATTTATATTATGAGTAATTTTAATAGAGAAAAGTCACATTATTTTGCCTTGTTAGTAAACAAAAACCTACAACTACGTACTATTGCTACACTTATAACGTGGACCATAGCTCACGTAGCAAGATAAATCCCGAATAGTCTAATATATGTTATTTTTAGTGTATCACAAGTTAATTTTTAATATATTGCGAGTTTATTTTTATTTAATAAAATAAAAATAAACTTATATCAAAATATAATAAATCTATTAAAAATTAGCATGCAATATACAAAATAAACAATATAATTTGTACACTATTGCGACTTTTGCTATGTATAGCATTTTATTTAGCTATGACGTGAGAGCCCAATTCGTTGTATACATTACTCTGTTCGTGCGATTAGGTATATGTTCATTGCTCTTGTTTGGTGACGAGGGAAAACTCGTAATTACTATTTGAGGGTGTGCTGGGTAAATTAGTTTTTATGTAATAATTTGTAAATTACACTAGAAAAATAAATTGCACTAAGAAGATTTTGTGCGACAAGATTGATTGGGGTGATATTGTCTTCTTATTTTCTATTTATACTTGCAGGTCACTAGTCATGCTGCAATGGCTTTGATACTTTGGAATGGTGTACGATCTTTTGACTATAGTGGTCCAGCAGCGTACAAATCCTTCTACTTGTTCTTGTGGAAGGTAACATTTGAACTCAAAATAGTAATAAAGTTATGTTATAGTTATAAGTAATAGTTTATCAGTATTGGATCAAATGAAAATAAGTATTTAGGAGTGAAATAAGAACGATCCTCAACTTTACATTCATAAAAATTGAACGTATCAGATCAAATTAAAAAAAAAAACATGGCGATATTTTCGTAATTATCACCAATTTTAATATGCAAATTTGAATACTAAAATATGCAATTCTCATATTTTTTCAGGTTTGCACATTTAGTATAACATTGTGCATATTTAGTATTAACATTTTGCACATTTAGTCTTAACATTTTGCATATTTAGTATTAAAAGATTACGCTTACAAAAATGTGAAAGTGCATTATACTTAGGGTAGTTTCGATTTTAGAGTTTATTATGAGTGATTTTTTATTTTATTTGATTTAGTAGTTCACTTTTTACGGCTTACGATCTAGTATTTACGATTTATATATATTTAAAATTTAGTTTTTCGCTAATTTTATAAAAGTTACTAGGTTTACATATTTAGTTGTTAAATGAAATATCAAAATTAGAAAAGTTATAATAATGAAAGACAATAAATTACTAAAATATATATATATATACTAAGCATGGTTGCAGTAGGCGCTAGGCGCTAGTCGAGCGCCTAGCGCCTACTGCAACCATGCTTAGTATATATATATATATATATATATATATATATATATTAGTAATTTATTGTCATTCATTATTATAACTTTTCTAATTTTGATATTTCATTTAACAACTCGCCTAGCGCCTAAGCGGTTCTAGGCGGCGACCTATAAAAACAAAAAAGTAATTCATGTGTATGGGTGTATGTCATATATTATATTATATTATATTATATTTTATATATATATATATATTTATTTATTTATTTATTTATTTATTTATATTACTTCTCTTACTTATATGAATAAATAAATTTAAATATATATAAATATAATAATAAAATTAACAAGGTCGACTCGCTCGAGTTAACTTGGCTAACTCTACCGAGTTGGGCGAGTTAACTCGACCAAAATCGGCCCAATCGGTCACCAACTCGGCCTAGTCGGCCGAGTTAGGCGCTAGGCGGCCGGCCACCTAGGCGGACGCCTAGAGAGCAATTCGCCTCGGTCTAGGAGCGCCTAGCGCCTAGGCGGGGATTTTTGCAACAGTGATACTAAGTCAAACCTAATGTAGTTTAATGGTTTTGTTGCATCATAGACACTATAACTTCTTTTAAAGGTTAATGAGTATATTCCAACAACAAAAACTTAGAAACTAAGGCCACTAGATGAGAATAATTAATGGATTAAAAATGTAGTTTTTTTCCTTAATATAATATGTATGAGTTGTTAATTATATTGCAACATGCCTATTAATAAACTATTTATCAAATAAAATCATAAAAAATGGTATAAAATTATAAATTGTTATGTAAATGTATAATCAAGAATAGTCTTCAGCATGATTAATTATCATCAAGAAATTTACTTGTTAAGGTATTATGATTTGTAGCTCTAATTTAATTTCCTATGATATTATCTTGCAGCTATTTTCTGTGGAATACGCACTCGTACAATTTGTTAGGTGAATGGGCAACATTACTTTGCATGTTGGTACCCCTTGTGTACGCACGTCCCTTGGCCCGTTCAAGATCTAAAAACGAAGCAGGTGGCGTACTCCTTGGTGTATGCCCATCCCTGTATACTTTGCCACTTATTTAAGCTCAAATTGAGCTTCATTTCAATGGTTTTGACCCATGGTTGAACTCTAGACATTTTCTTTTCCTTCCTTTCATATTTTAGGGTTAGATTAGGCCTAGATTTAGGTTTCTAAACATATTTGAAGTTTGTAATCAAGATGGGCTTGAGTTAGGGTTGTATTATCTATCTTGATGCTTAATTTGTGAGTATTGCAAAAAAGGGGAAGAATCTCTAACTTAGGCCGGGTTCTTGAGTTTATGAAGGATTTGTGTTTGTATCTTGCTAATGTTTGATGTACACATTCATTGGCATGTATTTGGAGGATTCTTGGTCTCAATGAGAGTTGGGTCAAGATTCCAAGCCAGCCCTTGCATAAACCCAATTTGCTTATACGAAAATAGGAGAAATTGGGGGTTTAAGATACTAATAGTGTTTGAAGAACTTCGAGTTATTCACCACGAAAATATGGCAATTCCTTATTCTAATCCTTGTATATTTGCTCACATGAGTGACTTACTAGGATTCCTACGTGCATACCCGCTTGATTTTTGGTTATTTGTTCTCTCTAACCCCGTAGGTTGTTGAAGCATCTAATGATAATGCCCCTAACTTGAGTCATATTTCTTTTATTTTAATTTGTGTTTATCTTTGTGTATATGTGTTAGTCTTACTATTTCTTTAAAATTGTTGTTTACTTAGCTTCTTGTTGATTTCCTTAAGCTAGTGTCTATTTGTGATCGCATATTACGTGCCATAAACTCCAATCCCCTAAGGACGACATTTCACACCCGTACACTCACCATCACTTATTTTTGTTACAATCATTGCACCACTAATTTATTTATTATTTTTTAATTTTTAAACTATCTTGATTGCTTCAGTTAAAATTTTTTAATCTTGACATTCCATAATTTTATTGATTCAACTACATTTGTTAGAATACAAAAACAAATGTAATTTAATCTATAAAATAATGGCATGTCAAATGTAATTTTTAAACTTTAATTTTTTTAAGACTTTCTTTGTTGCTCTAGTTCAATTTTCTTGATCTTGAAATGCCATGATTTTATGGATTCAATTACATTTGCTATCGTATTTTAACAAATGTAGTTCAATCCATAGAAATATAGAATCATTGAATGTCAAGCTAAGATCAAGAAAATTGAACCGAAATAACCAAGAAAGTTTTAAAATAAAATAAAACAAAAATTAGTAGTGCGGGTAGCGTTAGTCTCAAGTCAATTTTTTTTTTTTGAAAAACATTTGTCAAACACGTTTGACATATTTTATCGTACTAGACGTCAAACCCATTTCCCAATGCATTTTGATGTATAATATGACAAACAAATTTGTCATATTCAATCCAATCTCAAACTCATTTGGGAGATACGTTTGAATTATTTTTAAAAAAAATCAAAAACTATAAACGCATTTGGGAGATGTGTTTAAGGCCGAATCAAAGGCACAAATTTCATAAGTTTTTTATTTTTGTCCACCCATTTTTAAAATCATCTATTTCAGTTAGAAATTAAACCCACAAAATTTTTTCAACCACCTAAAAAGTTTTTGAAAATTTTGAAAATTCAAAAAGTTTTGCATATTTTTGACTCGTGAACACGATATAGAGGACATGAACCTTTTGCTCGGGTCCCTACGGACGGCGCCATTTTGATGTTGTAAATCTACTCTTGAGTTCATTTACCGTATGCATCTGTAATATATGTAATGTATAAAAGATGATGAACGGATGGAAGTATGTCTGAAAGAGCGAAATGGCCTTCTCTTTTATTGAATCTGGTACAGAGAATTGAGAGCAATTGTCTAAGTGTTGTAGAGAGGAGTTCAGAGAAAAGAGGAAAAACACCTTTCAAGTAAAGTCTAATGACCTTTATATATGTCTAAAATAGTGACTGACTATATGACTTTTGACCCGAACTGTTTGACCATGACCCAACTACAAAACGAGGGTAAGGACCGTAAAGGGAGGTCAAACTTGAGGAATATTCTCTATCAGCACCTAACGTTATAACTAGTTGCACGTTATAATTAGGTACACCTAGGTGCACAAATGTTAACAATGTAAATTACTTGCACTTGTAAGTGAAAATAGGTGCACTTGTAAGTGATTTTATTTGCACTTTTTACTTGCAAATGTGTACCAACTACTTGCACTTATAACACATTTACTTACATCAAATTTTGAGTTATTTACGAAAATATCACCGCATCGTTCCTTAAAATTACATCTGATTCGTTGATCTGGACACGTGGACGGCTGTTAATGGTTCTTATATATATATATATATATATATATATATATATATATATATATATATATATATATATATATATATATATATAAGATCTTGTGCATCCACGTAATATTTTTTAATGATCTAGATTGATTTACACACACTCGATTCGCATACATTTAATCACTGTTCGCACACACTTCAACTTGGAATCTTAATCAATCTAGACCATTAAAATATTTTGAGATTAAATCTTGTACATCAATCTAAAAAATTTTAATGGTCTAGATTGTTTGATACCGCCACTCGATTCGTACACATTTAATCATCATTCGCACACATTTAATCACCATTCGTACATACTTAATCACCGTTTGCACATATTTTATCACCGTTCACACACTTCAACTTAGAATCTTAAATCCATCTAGACCATTAAATTATTACATTGATCCACAAGATCTGATCTCACGATCTTACCTAAACAAGTGATCTCTATGATCCTAACTATATATATATTTCAATAATCAGGTGAGAATCATGCCCAAGTAAGAAGCTGTGAACAAATCCAAACTATTGATCTAGTAGATCTAATGATTGAAAATAAACAAAATTTTATAATATTTATGAAATCATGACATTCCATTTAGGAGAGTCACTTCGTGCCACTAGACCACAAGGTCATTGACAATTTCTTCTATTTATTCTTTGTCATGTTCTCTAATTATATTTCATTATCAAATTTATTTTTGAAGTATAATGTTACTTCTATCAAATCTTATACTATACAATGTAGTTTTATCTAATAACTCTTAATAGAGTCAATGATTTAACTTTAGGAAAGTACTTCCTACGTCTATAATTACTGATCCCTATTAGGCAGCCCAGAAATAAAAAAAGGAAAATTATTTATAGTTAAATATTATATGATTGGTGAATTGGTTATTCAATACTCAGACTAATATCCACGCGCACCAAGTCGGCCCAATTAAAGGGCAAAGTGCTGGACATATTAGTTTCTCCATACAAAAGGGGATCAATCTCCCGACCTCCTCTTAAGGGACAAGAGTGCCAAGCCACTCACGCCAACCAAGCTGGTTGGTTATCTCAACTTATAAGTTAATAAGAAATTAAATTTCTATAATGACACGTCAATGAGTGGTAATTAATACGGAATAGTAATTTTCAGGATCTCTAGCATGATCCTTAACTTTATATGGACTATTCCAACACGTCTAGCGGTTTAGATGGTACAAATTTTAATTCAATAAATTTAGGACAAATGCATTTTTTTCCATATTAGAATATGAGTATAGTTGTTATATTGGAGTAGAATATTTTGAGTAATACTACGCATCTCTTACTTTTTTTATTATTTTATTTTATGGTCTTAAGTAATTTGGTTTTAATTACTCCGATTTTAATAGAAGAGTTACTTTCTAAAAATACATATTACCATTTCCATTTTCCTATTTTCTTGTATATTGTTAAGAATACTAAACCAATAATCTTCCTCTTTCTGCAAGAGTAGTAAAAAAGAAAAAAATCAAAGAATATGAGAAACCAAGTTCTTGATTGCGTGTTAGTCCCACTAGGCCTCTTTGTTATGGTGGCTTATCACCTATGGCTTCTTCGGCAGATTAAGAACAACCCCAACTGCACCGTCATCGGCGTCAATGCAATCAACCGCCGCCGCTGGGTCCGTGCTATGATGGAGGTCTTCCCCTTTCCCTTTTCCATCCATTATTTTCTTTCATTTTATCCTCCATTAAATGCATAGCTAGTCGGGTTAGCACTGCATATATGTGTTGAGCAGGGCCGGTAAAGGACTAAGCCTAGCACTCGGCTGCGGGGTTGTTGGGCGTAGGTAGATAAATGCCAAGTCCAGCACCTAACATCTCAAATATATGATGGCAATTATAAAGAAATAAAGTTAGGCCTTTAATTTATGTCATAAGTGGCAAGCGTCCTAACAAGTGATAAATTAGTTGGTGCTGAGAGGGAAATAATTAACTGGAGATTGTTGGGCGGAGGACAATAAAGAATAAAGGCCAAGTCCAGCCCCCAACATCTCAAATATGTGATGCGACAATTATAAGGAAATAAAATTTGATCTTCGCTACTGGTTATAGCTTTTGGCATGAATGGTAAACGTAAATTAGATAGTGCTGGGAAGAGGAAATTGTTGGGCAGAGGCCAGAAGCCAAGTCTAGCATCCAGCATCTCGAAAATGTGATGGCAAAGAAATAAAGTAGTGATAATTAAGAGCTTGATCTTAATAGAATGTGTCCAAGAATGGGGTTTTAGGAGTTCAGACATTGAGAAACAACATAATGGCATCCACCCTTTTAGCCTCCACTGCAATCATGCTGAGCTCCCTCATCCTAGTTAACGTTCCTTACCGGAAAATAATGGCCACAACAAAGGAGGATCCGAAACGCCCGTACCGGTGTGTGGTGACGTCGGAGGAGTACGTGGGGATGACAGTGAATCGAGGGAGCTATTTTTGGTCTCTGGGTCTGAGGGCATTTTACTTTTCTTTCCCACTTTTTTTGTGGATCTTTGGACCAATTCCTATGTTCTTGTGTTGCGTTGTCCTGGTCTTCATGCTTTATTTTCTGGACTTCACCATGGATTTTGGGTTGTTGGCTTTGCCCACAAATGCCGAGGATGAATGCAATGGGGATGTGGATATATAACAACTTTTACATCCAACCATAGTCTAAAGATAGCTGTAACTCTCTCTTAGTAGCATATAGTAGCATCAAGGGTTTTTCTATTTTTCTATATGAAATGGTATTAAATTTTCAAGTCAATTGTCTCATTCATTATAGGTGTCTGTAACAAAAATCTAAGTATGGTACACCCAAAAATATTCATATTGATGACTGGCGTAGCCTGTCAACAGTTCAACACCTTTGGTCCAATTCAGAAAACATTCATTTTTAGACTTTCAATTACGTAATTCTAATAATTTTAGTTAATGTTTTCTCGTAACTTTAATTTTTATATATATTTACACCTACAATTTTAATAAGAGCCAATAAAATTAGCGAAAGTTGGGGGTAATTATTTACTTAAACGAATGGTTTAATTTTAGTAATTTTTTATGATTTTCTTTCTTTACCCTCTATATATTATATATTTTTTCCCTTAAATAACCCCACATTCCGTTAATATAAACTTTAGTAACGGAATATTCCGTTAACTTTTAACTTACTAATTAATTTCTATAAGAAAAGTCTTAGGTTCGAACCTCATCTCAATCAAAGTTGGCATAATTGTTAAACATATACTACGAATATGTCAGAGTATATTATTGAAAAAGTGAGTACCCCACCCCATTACTCTTATTAAATTAAATAAATTAATAATTACAACAACAAAAATAATACATATGCATTTCTTTAATTTAGAATTCGATGTTTATAATAATGCCTTTATTCAAAAAAAAAATATTCATTATCAAATAATTAAAAAAGAGATATACTTTCATTAGTTATATTGTCTTTATTTTCTACAATACAAATGTCTTTATTTTCTACGATACAAATTATTCATTATCAAAGAATTAAAAAGAGATATGATTTTATTAGTTATAAGAATAAGCGTCAAATAAGCCGCCAAAGATCTTGTGGTCTAGTGGCACCCGGTGTCCCGAGGTCATCGTCTCCAGCCATGGAGATGAAGACCTTCGTCTCCATGGCCCATGGAGACGAAGGTTTCTTCGTCTCCTTGGAGCTATGGAGACGAGGAATTGAAGGTCTCGTCTCCATGGCTGGAGACGAGGACCTTCGTCTCCATGGCCGGAGATGATGACCTTCGTCTCCGGTCGGAAGGTTTTTTTTTTTTTTTTTTAATTTTAATTAATTATTTTATTTAAAATTATGTTAAAATATTATTTTTAAAATTGGTAACCAGCAAAGCAAGTAAAACAAGTCATTTTTTATCAAATTACATGATTTTGTGTAGTTCAGGGACCCAATTGCATTGTTTTTGAGTTCGATGGCTTAATTGCATTTTGGCGTGTAGTTCAGTGGCCTATTTAACCCTTATTCCTTAGTTATATGCCTTTATCTTGTATAATAAAAATTATTCATTATCAAAAAATTAAAAAAGAGATAAAATTTCATTGGTTATATTGTCTTTAATTTCTACAATGCAAAGATTCCTTATTTGTTATATTAACTATTTGGAGAGGATTTGTTGACAAAGAAGACATTCAAATAACCTAATAAATTGAAGCGTAAAACTACCCCGTAATATTTTTTGGACTACATCACAGTTGTTCACGTTAAAGGTAAATCGTATTTCTTTATTAACATGATTTAAAATGTATAAATATTTATTACCAAAAGTAGTATTTATTTATACTATTATTTTTAGACTAAATATTTACACTATCATTTTTACAAAATTGCAAACATTTATTTTAGTGACAATAATATCAAAGTACTTACTTATCGATTAGTTAACTTGGACGAGTCGATTTTGTTAATTTTTTTTAATTATATTTATATATATTTAAATTTATTTATTTATATAAATTATAGAAGTAAGATATATATATATATATATATATATATATATATATATATATATATATATATATATATATATATATATATATATATATATATATATATATATATATATATATATATATATATATATATATATATATATATATATATA
>NC_044928.1:2968582-2972194 GCF_003576645.1 Ipomoea triloba
ATATATATATATATATATATATATATATATATATATATATATATATATATATATATATATATATATATATATATATATATATATATATATATATATATATATATATATATATATATATATATATATAATATGACATACACCCACACACCTGCACTATTTTTTTTGTTTTTATAGATCGACGTCGGCGCCGCCAGACTAGCACCTAGCGCCTACTACAACCATGGCATAATCATTTTTGTCCTCCGTTAATAAAATCATTAAAATAACGTTAAATACGAAGATATTTCGATCTTTTTTTTTACAAAGTGGGTTGACCCACTATATATTTACTTTATTTTTTTAAAATCCTTAATTGAAGATCGAAATGCTCTTGTATTTAAGTGCATTTAAACGGTTTTCAAAAAAAAAGTGTATTTAAACGAATTTGCTGATAAAGGACCAAAAAAGGTTATGCCACAATAATACTAGGACCAAGGGAGATGTTCCGGAAAAAAATTATTGAAAGTAGAATAACACCTATAAATTTAGGATAAAAATGGAATTAACTCATCAATTTGAAATATTGTAGGTACAAAATCTCTAAAGAAAATTATGTTTTAATACTTGTTGAGTAAGCACTTCAAAATGTAGTATTGACTTCATCATCCATGTAAGAGTGTAAACCAGGACACCGAGTGCCACTAGACCACAAGGTCTTTGGCATATTTTTAATATACTAAATATTCATTTTAAATGTATTAAAAATTCATTTTTAGTTATTATTAAAATGAACATGGGATACACTAAAAATAAACATTCAAGTATTAAAGATAGACTTATTTCAGTGATTCATGTTATAATGATTGACCAACTACTCCAATAAGCCAAATTAAATAAATACTCGAGTTGTGTGACCCATTTGTACATATATATGCAATTCGAAATGCATGTTGTTTGTGAATTTTGATCACAAGATTGTGCGTAAAAATATTGTGAAATTTCATGTAAAACTAGAATGGAGTGAGCAAAATTCGTGTTGAATTCATGCTTGCATGATTGCTGTGTTTATTATTCATATATATTACAAGCATGACTATTTGTCTTACTTTTAAATGTATGTTAGATGTTGTTTCTTTCATTGTTTTGTATGGCAAGAAATGAAAATCGATTTGTGTTTGCTTTTTTAATTAATGTCTAATTGAGAAATTGGAGGAAACCAAAGAAAACGAAATTTAAACTGACCAAGAAAAACATGATGTAGTGTGCTTAAATCCTTCAAAGTAAATTTTTGTAACAATAAGTTTATAAACTGGCTAAGGAAAACATTATTATTCCTAGTGAGAGTTATATCATTTACTAAATCATAAAATAAATCAGCACACCAGGAGTAGCATACACAAACAAAGAAAGTTCTCTTAAAACCAAACTTAATTAGAAAAGATGATAGCTCAAGGTACCAAGCTCACCGAGCTTGCTTCAAGTCATACAGAGCATTTTTTAACTTATAGATGTAGTTAGGCTGACTAGAATCAACAAAACCTAGGGTTGCTCCATAAAGACCTCTTCATTTAATGTCCCATTTAAATAAGCATTGTTAATGTCAAGCTGGAGACCACCCTGGAGACAACGCAATTGTAAACACAACCCGGATAGTTACTTGTTTCATAACCGGACTGAAGGTCTCAAAGTATTCTGATGAGTTGTGGTTTTCGCGGGAGGTGGAAAGGTGTAAGGGTTAAAACGGGAAGAAGTTCCCGAGTATCGTTCTCAAAAGGGAGTCGGTAAGCAAGGGATTAGTCACAAGAGCGCCTATTTTTCAAAAGCTAGTCCTAACAAGATGGTTGTGTATGTCATTCTAAAGATGTCTAAAAACAAAGCTAAAGGGTTGTAAAACAATTTATGGGAAGGAGGATTCGGACTAACTCACTAACCTAGCACACACGTAATCTCTTGATTTCCTAAAGTACCAGGGCTTGAAATCACTCATAGGACTCATATGAGACAAGGTCACTCACACCACCGCCACTCTCGTGGTCAATGGACTCACTTCTTAGACCGTAATGTCATCCTTGTGATCACAAGGCTAGAAGAGACATTTTGACAAACACGTTATGTGCCTCTTGTCTTCCACTCTCCCTTTTCTCAAAGGTGAGAGGGAAATGTGGTTGGTGAGGTATTCAAGCAATCCCTATTCTCGTAGATGAAAGCTTTCTACCCTAACTCTCTAGTGCAACTGGCCTAGTTGGCGTAGAGGTCAAACAAACACCCCAAACCACAATCAAAACATCCAATAAGCATCATTCTACCCTAGATATATGATATGAGAACTCAAGAAACAACATGCATGTTCAATTAGTCCAAATCCACAAGGTAACTAACCACACATCTCTAAACTAGACATCATCAAAGCAATTGAGCAAATCTAAACAACTAGAAGCAAATTCAAATCACAAATCAAAGTACAAATCAATTCAACAAATCAAATCAACTCAACAATCAATTCACAAACTAAGAATTGAATAACAAAAGTAGAAATTGGAATATTACTTGGATTGAAATGGAGTTCTTCAAACAATCTTGATCAATTGAAAGTTGATGTGCATAATCTTCTCCAAATCTAGCTAATTGACTTGAAATTTGAATGGAATTGAAGTCTGGAATTGGAGAGAATTTTGACCTAAATCTAGAGAGAGAAATTCTAAACTAGACTAAGATGGAAAAATGAGTGGGATCCCCTGGAAAAATGGCTCTATTTCCTTTTTGATCATCGGTCCACATGTTTTGCCTTGGGCTTGAAAGCTTAGGCAAGTCTAATATATTCATCAATCATATTATGATTAAATACATAATATTTTGATCTTCTTAAAAAGTTTTAAAAACTCTATCCTATAAAAAAAAATGGTATATAATCATTACTCCCAACCAATCAAAATAAGTTTTACAAACATTTTCACAATCCTAAGGAATCGAGGTGTGGGGTCCTTGAGTGTGAGGGATCTTGTCTTTTGTGAGCAATGACAAGTTTTACAAACCCTCTTTTACTATAAATATAATAGATTTTGAAATGGGATAAAAAAAATATTTCATACAAGGGAAGAAAATTAAAACTATAATAGAATTTAAATGACAAGCACCTTGTGCTCAGACGGCATGTAGTGTCACTTCTATATGAGGATCATGAGATTGAGCCTCAGTGGAGGTGATATTGACTACGATTAATCTTTTTAAAATTTGATTTTTTTTGAGTTGGATAATCCAATTACCATTTTTTTGGATCAAAAATGAGGGCCATTTTTTTTGATCAAAAATGAGGGGGGGGGGGGGACCCTGAGATTGAGACCACATTAGGAGGTCACCTCACTCTACGACATTGCGTGACACGCAAGAGGTCATTGTTGTATGCCTCTTCACACTCTGGTGGGCAGGACGAGAATTCTCTCCATTCCACCTTCTGAATATTGTCCAGTAAAGCTAAGGCATTCGCACTTCTCTTTTGCTCCCGATATATATTTCGGATGGAGATGCTCCAGTCCCTCGCACACCAGCAAACAGCTTCGTTCACAAGGTCCCGGGCAATGCCCGAAGATCTCTTTCTCCCGAATCCACGTAATGGCCTCTTTAGCATCAGTTGTA
>NC_044928.1:2972219-3012186 GCF_003576645.1 Ipomoea triloba
ATATCAATTTTAAAGAGCTGCTAAACAACATAAGCAAATGGAATTTCAGAACTACACTTCAAATTCAACCTCAATGACTTATAGTGTTATGTAGTTTGACACCCTTGGAGTGCCTAATGACTTATAGTGTGATGATAATCCACTTCTGTCAGAAATTTATATTAAAAGACTAATATAATAAAAATTTTCCCCATAACATGTAAAAGGTACAAATAGATATGATTGGAGAAATACCTGCTGACAAGATCAATGCCAAAAATATCCTTCACAGTATCTGAAGTATCACTGCAAATTTATATAACAAAGAACAAAGAATGACTGTAATTGCATTGAAAAGTAGGAGATTTAACAAGAACACGCCTTTAACTTTGCAAAAAAGGCACAAAATTCAGGCAAATAGCATACACTTTTACAATACTGAAACTAGAGGAACACAGACCAGATCAACCAGCATAAAGGAGCATAGACGAAGGTGTCAGAGAAAAAACTGACAAACAAAGAGCAATGCATATGCTCTTATAGATCAGAACATTTATCATTTTTAACCTTGCCAAGTCTAGACTAAAGTACCTGGAAACTTGTCTTTTAAGAGACTGAGAAAGGGTGTACAGAAGCTGTGTCCAACATTCTTCAGCATCCTGTTGTCATTTGCAATGTATCAATGGCAGTATTAACAAGTGGAATGTAATATAGTAAGACTTAAGGATTTTGCAAAACCTGCTGCATGAAGACCCCATTGTTGAGCTGGCCAAATTGAGGATATTTCTTACGTAATACCTGTCAACATGACAATAAATGCAAAATAATTATTCAATCATTCCAATTTCTTACCCAGTAACCCTTTTGATCTATCACCTACTGAATTAAATTCTTCTTTTTTGTTGTCTTTTTATTTAAAAAAAAAGGGGGGGGGGGGGGGGGGGGGACCCTGAGATTGAGACCACATTAGGAGGTCACCCTCACTCTACGACATTGCGTGACACGCAAGAGGTCATTGTTGTATGCCTCTTCACACTCTGGTGGGCAGGACGAGAATTCTCTCCATTCCACCTTCTGAATATTGTCCAGTAAAGCTAAGGCATTCGCACTTCTCTTTTGCTCCCGATATATATTTCGGATGGAGATGCTCCAGTCCCTCGCACACCAGCAAACAGCTTCGTTCACAAGGTCCCGGGCAATGCCCCGAAGATCCTCTTTCTCCCGAATCCACGTAATGGCCTCTTTAGCATCAGATTGTATCTCAAGTCTCGGATACCTCTTTCCCAGGCCCAACGCATGGCTTTACCATTTTGCATGTAATTGGATTACTTACTCGACTCTTATTCCATTTAAAACCCAAGATATTATCCTTATCAGTGGGGATATTTTGCGGTTATTGAGGAGTTTTTGTAATTGTGATAGGAAAGAGAAAATAGGGAGAGAGGAATAAAAAAACAAAACAAAACTGAAATAAAATATATATATATATATATATATATATATAATTTATGCTGCTGTCAGGCGTGCCTGAACGCTCAGTGCACACGCCCGCTGGACGCCTTTGGTGCAGTTCACACAGCTTTGCACGCAAACCTTAAGATTCCATGTACAGAGTTTACTGTTCCAATAACTCAGCATTTGGAGATGAACCCAAACGCACTCTTGCACTCTCTCTCATTTTCTCTCAACTCCAAGTCATTGTTTACTTTACCAAAAACCTCATATAATCCATTGATAGGGTTCTCTTATAAAGTAAAATATATATTTAAAAAAATGGTACAAATGAAAGAATATAAATATATAATTCAATTTAATATATTTTGTGGATACCAATCTCGAAAAGAATAAAAATTGTTTTTTCTTATTCGAGTCTTATTCCGTTTCAGCCTTCTGCAAGCAAACTCCACTCTTCATTCTTCACCAAGCAGTAGCAGCGCCTTACTAATGAGTCGACCGTCGTGAAGCAGCAACTCCCCAGGTTGGAATGATCAAATCCTTAACCCTAAATTCCTAAGTTCCATAAATCCTGAATATTGTATGAAAGTTTCTTTTTAGATTTGTCAAAATTAATTTGTGACTCTCTGCATTTCGGATTTCTCTTCTTCATTTCTTCATTTGTGTATGGGTATTTGAATTCTTGGTTAAAAATTGATTCTTGAAGATTGTGAGTTCAAATTCAGGGTATTTTGTCCCTTCTAAGAATTTCAAGGATATTGCTTAATTGCTTTCTCAATTGCAGCGAGATCTGACAGAATTGTGTTATGATACTAGAATATGGACCTAGCTAAATCTTCTTTGGTTCTTCTTCCCGTTATTCCTCGCTCCGCCCCTGCATCTCTTATATGTTTTTCCCCATTCACCTCCGGTAGTGTAATTGTGAATTTGAATGCATTTGTGCACAGTGCATGCTTTCGACTAGTTGGTGAAAAAAGAGTGAGACGTTTGAAGATTTTTCCAGCATTCATCAATGGAGTACAGGAGAATTAAAGATCAGGTTAGATATATTTTTTTCTTCTTCTTTTGTTTTCAACTCATTTCAATTCTTTTCCTGATTTCTATCCCTCAATTTTTGCTGCTAGAATTTTTGTTTGTTTTTCACTGATTATTCGTTCCACTTTTTATTTATTTTATTTAGCAGTAAAACAATTAATCTCACTTAGTTAATTACTCCTATGATTTATAAGAAACCTAAAGTGGAAGTACTCATTATCATAATTAATTTTTCCCATTTCCATGCACAACTCTGCTAGGACAAAAATGATGCAGTTGATGATGATATTGAGAGCTCACACGGGAAAGCTGTTTCAGGTTGGGTATATGTTTATATTAATAATTAATAATTGGATGTCATGGCAAGTCCTCTGTGAGGGCGACTAATCATGTTCTTGTTGATTTATTTGGCTCAATGTTAGTATTTGGTCTTGATTTTGCAGGTTCCATTAGTAATGTGGCCATAGTGGGGGCCAGCTCAGGTGACCGATCTAAGTGGAAGCGCAAGTAAGAAATAGAGCTTTGTTCCTTTTTCTGAGCATACTTTCCCTAAACTATTTGGTGTAATACACTGTTTGTTTCCATTTTTGTTGAATTAGGTCAATAGTCACACTTGCATTGACTGTGCTGACAAGTTCTCAAGCAATACTCATTGTCTGGTCGAAGAGAGCAGGGAAGTATGAGTACAGTGTTACAACTGCAAATTTTTTGGTTAGTGAACCTTTGTGCTAGTTGTCAGCATCAGCAATTTTAAAGTACTACCGTGGATTATGGAGTTGGGAATTCTGATGATGGATGGTTGTTGTGAAATATATGTTAGGCTTGAGCTTCTTCTTTCTTTTTGATTAGGTAGAGGCTTTGAAGTGTGCACTATCACTTGTCGCTTTAATGAGAATCTGGAGAAAAGATGGCGTCACTGATGATAACAGGTTTTTATATTCATATTTATATTTATTATTTTAAAATATTCTTTACTTACTCGTTTACACAGGCACAGCATTTGCCGGGTGAGCAAACCTACCTCACTGCGTACACACTACTAATTTTTTATATACTTTTTCTTTTTCATTTTACACAGTGGTGTTTTTCTTTAATTTGATTTTTCCTTGTTGAAAAAATAAAAATAAAATAAAATAAAATAAAAACTCAGAACTGCATAGTTGGTGTTATTTATATTTTCACGTATTTATGTTTTCAGCAAAGTCTCACATTATTTATATTTGCCTTTGTGTTGTATGATTGTTCAGTTGCAATTTCTGCATTGAAGAGTTTCTTTCCCATGATTTCTGTGAAACATAATTAATTTGAATAAGAAGTTAAAAATGGCAGAGAGTCATATTTGGACACTTTAGCAGGATAAAGGTTTTTGATGGACATGTATATGTAAAAATATGATTTTACTTGAAAGCATATTAAACAGAATAGTTTGGAGAAAATATATTTTGCCACCCTTCAGAGCTCAGAGTATGTTAAACTCAACTGACAGATGATCAGCAATTAGTATGGCATTCCAGGCATAAAGCTTTGGATAGCTTTCTGGTTCTTTTGTTCATGTAAATTGTTGCTGTCAAAACTTACATTTCTAATGGCTGATGGTTATTATGAAAGCAAGTTTGATTTTATTCATTCAATGACTTGATGGTTATTTGCTCCCAAAGTTGTTGGTTTAAATATTGGAAGATTTCCTTAGTTGACTCCTTATTGGTTCTTACACCTAGCCAAAATATTTACAAATATGAATTTTTATTATTAAATCTTCTATACAACCCATTTTCCAATTTTGTTTGAGATTAAACACTTCTCTTTGTTATTTTTTCGGTTGCTATATTTAGGTTAAGCACCACATATGATGAAGTTAGTGTTTTTCCAATTCCCGCTGCACTGTACCTCGTCAAGAATTTACTGCAGGTTGGTTTTGAAATTTTCTGTAATAAATATTTTTATTATTCCAACATTTTTTTTATTTCTGTTGTATAATTTCTGATTAAAATTGTTGGTGTGTCACAGTATTACATATTTGCATACGTGGATGCTCCTGGATATCAGATACTAAAGAACTTGAACATTATCAGCACTGGTATTTTGTACCGAATTATTCTTAAAAGGAAGTAAGCCCTTTTACCACTTACTGGAATAATAATTCTATTTTCTGTGTGCTGTTTGATTCTTTGCAAACTGGGTGGTAGCCCCTTGGTGCTTTTCATGGTGCTTGCTTAAATTAAAACAAATTTTTAGATTCAGCCCCTCATTACTTAAGACTGTAAGAGACAAGATTCTCTCCATTTAACATGGTTCACTGAAAATTGTGTATATGTTAAGAGTTCCACATTGAAAAAATAAGAGAGAACATATGTGTTTATATAAGGCCATGGCCTAGCTAATTGATTGGATTAAGTCTTTTAGTGTGGTTTGGCCCATGTGCATTATAGCCCAGTTGAGTGACCTTGGCCCAATCTTAGATTATAACAATAAGAAATCATTTTTCTTTCTATGTTCTGTACTTAATTGTTTTGTGGTTATATAAACGGCATTTTTTCTTAAAGATATGTTATGTATGACTCAAATTCTTTAAACTACCGAGTATATCTATATGGTGTTTTACTCACTTTTTCATACAGGTTAAGCGAGATTCAATGGGCAGCCTTCATTTTACTTTGTGCGGGATGCACCACTGCGCAACTTAATCCTAGGTGAGGTTTGCCACTGTAGACTGCCAAGGGGTACTAATACTAATTAGGAAAATAGCCATCATTTATTGTACCAGGTTTCTCTGTATCAAAAGACAAATGTGAATATTATTAGCATTGCTGTTTCAAAGAAGGAAAAGTGTTTTATTTTAAAATTACTGATATGGCTTTACTGACTTTCGTTATAGCTCACACTATACATAATCCTAACAGAATTACATTCTACATGCAGTTCTGATCATGTTCTCCAGACTCCTCTTCAAGGTTGGATTATGGCTATTGTAAGTTGCTGATGTTTCAAGACATAAGATATAATATAATCATATAGGTTGGAGAAATAGAGTTCCCTAATTTAATGATACTTTTTATAACCTTCTGCATCACCTTTTCAGATCATGGCCCTTCTGAGTGGTTTTGCCGGAGTTTATACAGAGGTATACTTTTTTAGCATTATATATTGTTTTAAACTTTTGGTTCTAAGGATACTTATAAAATACTTCATCATGAGCAGAGAAATTATTTGAATGTATGGGTAATTGGGTATTTTCTCCATCATTATTGCTCATTTGCTCCAAAGTTATTGTGCATTTGTGCCTGTTTTAGTCTAAGTGTGAGTTATACGACCAATGTAGTTAGGCCTTATCGCACTTGCAAAGAAAAGCCTATAATTTAGAAATAAAACTTGCCAATCAACTTACTTCTTTCTTTTGATTTATTTTACTATTTATTATTTGCTTTCTTTTTGTGCAGGCCATAATAAAGAAACGTCCCTCGAGGAATATTAATGTTCAAAACTTCTGGCTATATGTCTTTGGGATGATCTTCAATGCCATTGCAATAGTCATTCAAGACTTTGATCAAGTTGCGAACAAGTAAATTCACCTTCCAAAATGCCTATTCTTTCCTCTTACCTGTATGGTTTTTCAGTTTTGCTCATGTTTGTATATTTGGCTTCCTTATATTCACAATCTATGAAATAGATGACTAGGATCATTAGGTGTTTCGATTCCATAGAATCCTAGGACCTAAGAGCAAGGATACTTTGTCCCTATTTCTGTTTTCCAATTTTAATTTTCACTTTTCTAAAAGTATTCATTAAAGGACTAGAAAAAGACGTTAACTATTAATGCCGGGAGCAGTAGGAATTGATTAGTGCTGTTGTCGATATGAGTGTTAGTGTGTCTTTTATGTTGGTTTCCCGTTTCTGATGCACATGCCATTTTCAACTAGATAATTCAAAAACATCTTCTATGGAATGCCTTCTTCCTTAAAATTGCGATATGTAATTTCATGATGTCCCATATAGTTTGACTGTTAATACTTATGATCTACAGGGGTTTCTTTCATGGATATTCATTGATTACAGTTCTCATGATTCTCAACCATGCACTAAGGTACTTTGTATTATTTATCTTGGTGATCTTAGTTAATAATGTGGGTAATTACCTGAAAGGGACATATTTCGATTTGGGTTAACAATGATAAGCGTGACTTTCTGTTATATTTTTACGTGTAAAAAATAAGTGAATCACCCGTGCCACCTGTCCCCTCTTTCACCACCCTTTTTTTTTTTTTTTTTTTTTTTTGGTTTTATTATTAGTATTTTTTCCGTTGCTAATTGACATGTTATTGTGTACAGTGGTATAGCTGTATCAATGGTAATGAAGTACGCTGACAATATTGTGAAGGTAATATAAAAACGAACCTGTATAAAGTCAAAATGAACATGTATTATATTGAAAATGAACCTGCAGCATACTAAAAATGAATCTGTATCAAGGGTCCATTTTGCTACGTGGGCTTGGTCCAATGGTATAAGCATCTGAAGTTATCAGGAAATTTATATTTTATTTGCTGCTTTGATCTGTGTAGGTGTATGCTACATCTGTTGCGATGCTGCTAACGGCTGTTGTATCTGTGTTCCTTTTCGGATTTCATCTTTCTCTCGCGTTCTTTCTTGGATCAACGTAAGTCCTACGAAATGCCATGCGATCTTTGACCCTTCGGTATGTATGTAGTTTATGTGCCTCTCGTCATAAAAACTAACGTGCTTCAATGTACATGTGCAGTGTTGTATCTGTCTCGGTGTATTTACACTCCGCGGGAAAGCTCCAGACCCAGAGGTAGCGATACAATATTCCTTCACCCAACTCTTCCCGCTATTGTTTCATTCTTTTCCCTGCCCCAACTCCAGAATTGCTACTCGAAATTTTAGATTCATTGTTGATGCAGAGATGAACGTTTTCTTGATGGACCATTGCGGTCTGCAAGAAATAATGACCCGACTTTTTTTTTTTTTTTTTTAATGATTTCAACAAGATTATGCTAATCGCAATCCAATGATTATGCACATGGAATTAAACAGCTCATTGCTATACCCCCAGAATTATTATATGATACATCTTAGTTTGTTGTACTATTAATGAAACAATCAGGCATCTGAGGCCAAAAAAAGTATAGAAATCATGTTGTGTTTGGAACAACTCTATTTTAAGCATTTAATCAAACCATGTGAAGATGCATCCATGGGCCCTACCAAGTGAATTGTTTTTTTTTTTTTTTTTCTAATTGTATTTCTTTATTCAATTTAATTGTTGGACATCCATTCAAGTTTAATGGTATTTGTATCAAATCTTATACAGCATGTTTTATCTAAGTAACTCAGAATTGAGTTAATTAACTAAATAAATATGAATGATTATAACAGTCAACTTTACACTCTATAAAATCTAGATTGGTATAGAGTTTATTTGGTAAATTACGAGAGGTTAAGCCTCAGCACTATTGAACTCTACGAGGAGCGGCACCTCCGACATCGTTTGCAAGAAGCCGCAATTGAACTCTACATGTCCACTCTACGAGGAGCGGCACCTCCAACATCGCTCTCCGAGAGCACTATTGAACTCTGACATCGTTTGCAAGAAGCCGCAATTGAACTCTACACGTCCACTCTACGAGGAGCGGCACCTCCAACATCGCTCTCCGAGAGCACTATTGAACTCTACGAGGAGCGGCACCTCCAACATCGTTTGCAAGAAGCCGCAATTGAACTCTACACATCCGCTCTACGAGGAGCGGCACCTCCAGCATCGCTCTCCGAGTGCAAGAAGCCGCAATTGAACTCTACAAGTCTATGAGGAGCGGCACCTTTGACATCGCTCGCAAGATGCCGCAAAATCTCCCCTAAGGGGAATGAAGAACCGAAGTCCCCCATTCCTGGCTAAGACCAAGATTAACAACAAGCAATGAAGTTTTCTGAAATCTTGTTTTTCTTCTCATAATTTTTTTTCTCTTTTCATATCTCCTGTACCTAAGAATACTGGATATCATCATTTAGCAGAAAATCACTAAAACTCAGAAATGGTGTGCACTAGTCAAGAGAACTTTGACTGAGACAGGAAGCACAGTTTATATCTCTGTAGTGTTTGAAAGCAAAACAAGACATTGCTTTCACATTTATCGATTCGAATGGAAATGTTCAACATTAGTAGCACCAGGTGCTTGAAACTTTGAGAGAAAGATTACAAGAAAAGATGTACAAATACAAATGAAAATAAATATCTTTCTGGTTCACTACAAACCAAATCTGCAACACCGTGACCAGGAAACCGCTGTTCTACTCTTGGGTCTCAGCAGGGCTGGCGGAGTAGAAGCGGAATTAGCTTTTTCCTGTTTTTATCTGCCTGCAAGGGGAAGAGAACAAGTTCGTGTTAGAGCCTAAAGAGATGTTGGAAAAGGGAATGGTGTAATTAGTTAAAAAAGAATGGTACCTACGGCTTAAATATTCAATGACACCGAGCAAAGCCAAGTTTGCTGGCAATACTAGTTTATAATTAATTAAAAAGGATACCTACAGCATAAATATTCAAAGAAACCATCAGACAAACCCGTGTTTGCTAGCAACACTAGTTTTCTGGTGTTGGTTGCCGGCTCATTCTGTCTTGATGCCTCCTTGCAGCAGTTCCAGCATCAGAATCTTCATTATCATCATCTCTGGACTCAATTTCCCCATCATAGGTCTCACCCCAAAGTCTCCTTGAAGGTCGTCTCCTAAAAGTCACCTGACCCCGCGCTCTTGATGAACCAGACCAGCTGCTGCTCCTAGGACTGCTCCTAGGTTGGAGAATTCGAACAAAGAGGAAAACTGTTAGCAAGCCCCCATCATCAAAGGTTAAGGTGCTGCCTTCACTTTCCTCTTCTCCAAGAGAAGAATGCAGTGTACTCAGCAAATCCCCTAAATCTCTCTGTCGCTCCAACCTCCTCCAGTTACGCTGCCTTTCAGGGTCAGCCTCTGTTGGCCGTACTAATGGGTGAACTGATCTTGCGTGCTTCCTTAAGTCTGTATATGTACCATTGAAGTCACAAGTCTCGCAAGAGCAGCTTCTTGGTTTTGCATTCATGAAATGACGTGCAGGTTCATTAACCATCCACGCATTGACCTGCCCTCTGCAAAGAGGGCATACCATATTTTTCTTTTCATGATCACAAAGCACATCATGCATGGGAGTTGAACTCTCACTTATTCCCCCCTGCAGTGTTGTTTCTGATGTCACAGGGGCAGATGCAATGGGAGAGGTCGACACTGGAACCACCTCCTCTTGCTGAATAGGGGTTTGTGAAGCCTCCTCAAATGATTTCCTAAACTGGTCAAAACAGTTGGAATGCCTGTAGCTTGTGTCACACATATAAGGGCGGCAACCTTTATCATGAGATGAACACACAAGAAGAATGGCATTGTGAGGATGCTCCATACAGACTGGGCATCTTGCTTCTTCCCATTCTTTTACATTTTTTTCACTTTCTAGATGATCTAATGGCAATGAATGCCTTGAGCGACTTGAGCTACATGGGTATGGAAATGCTCTAGTCCTATCTGAGGAAACAGATCTATCTCTTCTCTCCTTAGGCATACTTAGATTAAGATCACAAACAACTGCAACATAGAAAATATGCAGTGAATAATAATTACAGATGCAAATGCATTTTTTCAAAAGCATGTTAACCAATATCAACAGGAGAAACTATTGTTACCATGCATATGAAACCCTGCCAGACAGAAAATGTCATCAAAATCTACTAAACTAACCTCACATATATGAGTGGAAGAACAGTAAGTCGGAAACCTACCCCCACCCTAAGATTTTTTATGAGCCCTACTAATGCATGAACAAAGATTACTATTTGCAAGATTGTAATGCAGAATTCAATCTTAATGGCCTACTATTATAAAAAAAATTCCCAACACAATATTTGATACAGTATAGAAACCTATGTTCAATAAACAATGTGCAATTAAGGCATTGACCACAGGAAAGCTTCACTTGCAATGGAAAGAACCCAGTCTATAACACGAAAGTAAAAGTTGCCAACTATCCATAGAGGGAAGGACTAAAATAACATGTTCAAACTCTTGCTCTAATGTTGATATTTACTCTACACTTAGACTGCAAATTCTGGTTTATCAATGCAAGCACCACAATTATCAATTCAATAACTTCTTTCACAAAGTTCAATTCACAGAAACGAAACCAAACATAAATCTACAAAATCTAACTCCACAATCCTAAAGAAGAATATCAATCCAAGCATACATATAGATACAATTATCACGAACTTCAATTCAAAAACATGGAGCTAAAAATCACTAACGTTTAAAACTCAATCCAAGCATATATTAAGATTCAATTATTGACGAACTTCAATTCAAATACATAAATACAAGAAACCGAGCATGGAGCCTAAAAGAAAATAAGAAAACCTAACTCTGCAAAATCCAAATCAGGCCAAAGCTATTTCAGATTCAACACCATCCATTTCAGTAAATCAGCTCCAACCCCCCAAATCGGCAACACCCAAAGGTCAATCCATATCAGCTAAAAACCCTAACTCCACATACTTATTTTAAAAAACAAAAATCAAACAATCCACTCCCGTACCAAAAATCGATGCAAAGTAGAGCTTCACCACTCCAAAGATGAGCAAGCAAAGAACAAATCAAGATCAGACAATCACGAAATGGGAAAATCGGCGTTTCCAATCGCAGGAATTACCGGATACCGAGCAGGTGGGCTCGATCAAGAGCTGTCAGGCGGCGCAGATGAGATGAATCTGGAAACCCTAGTAGAGGTCGGCGATGAAGATGAGAGAAGAAGATGAAGAAGCAGCCTTTGGAGGCTGCTTTGAGGCAACTGAAAGGAGGACTCGTGAATGACCCGAGAAAGGGAAAGACATCAACTTTGAGTGGGTGGTGGCGTTTATATATGTGGGGGTGGGGGGCGTGCTGACGTGGCGTCAAACTGTTCGCTGGCCGGGGTGCTTTTTGGAATTTCAAAATTTCAAAATCGTCGGGAATGAGTCGGCGCCGTTTTGTGCGTTGTTCGGGAGTCTCGTGAGAAGCTTCACGCGCTGAGCCCTGTGCGTGGTGCTTATGAGAAAGTTGTGGATTTTAGTTTGATTTATAAGAAATAAAACTCTAGAAAAAAACAAAACAAAAAATTCCAAACCTTTGAATTTTGTAATAATTACTACCTAAAAAACGTGTGGTTGCGTGAAAATTTAGTGGCCAATGTAAAGTAAATATATTTGTTTGGTTAATGTGTATAATTCTTAAATAAAAATATATACTGTATATTAAAGTAAAATCCAACTATTTCATTTTTCAGCCCAAACTTTTGTAGTTAATTAATTAAATATTTTATTGGTCAAATAATTAATAAAGCTTATTTGGTAATAAAAAAATGTAAAATGAGAATTAACTAATATCTATTAATTGATAATATTGTTTTTTATATTCACGTATTAACGTAATAACATAATATCGTGTAGAAAATATATATTAATTAGGTAACAACATAATAGCATAATTGATAATATTACGTATGGTATTCTATAATATAATTGGTAACATTATTGTTTGCAAATTCTGCGTGTTTTTTTTACGTTTTTATAATACGGTACAGACAAAACATATTAATTAGGTAATAACATAATAGCATAAATGGTAATATTATGTATGTTATTCATAAATACTAATATTTAATAATCTTATAATTGATTATATTCATAAATACTAATATTTAATATATAATAATAATAATAATAATTTTAGTATATACGAATTGATATTCCTCTTAAAAAAAATAATTAATTTGCACAATAAAGAGTAAATAATACAAGTAAAATGCATTTTTCAAAAAAAAAGTGTAAATAAAATGGAATAAAGAGTGTAATAATAAGTACATTAAATGACAAAATTTTGTCAAAGATCTTGTGGTTAAGCGGCATGAAATGACTCTTCCAAATAAGAGGTCATGGGTTTAGATATGACAAAACTTTATTTTTTCCAAATGAAACAGAACAATAAATATAGAATATGAAAATCAATAATCTATCTATTTCTTCCTTTTCAACTTTAAAAGTATAGATAATTGGTAAGAAAATTTATATGGAAATTAACTAATATCTATTAATTGGTAATATTGTTTCCAATTTCACAAATTATACCTAATTCTCACGGTGGACATAAATTATACCGTAACTCTCACTGTAATAACGTAATTCACGGTAATATACTTTCCAAATTTACAGTAATCGCATTATTATGTAAATACAAATATAAATATTACACACGTGCATCCAGTTGCACTAATCAATAATATTTTACCTATTTTAAAATACTGCTATTTAATATATAATAATTTATATGGTAAGATTTTTTTTTCAGAAAAAATATAATATTAGCGTATACGGTAATTGATATTAGTAATTGATATTCATGGTAAGTTGGTCATTTTTTTTACTATTTAATGTATACAATAAGAATATATTTACCAATATATTACAATATTTATGTTACATAATAATTATCCTCTATTTTGACCAACTTCCATATATAGGGTACATATTTTGTTTACATTTTTTATTTATGTAAATATGGTAGAAATCTGGAATGGAAATCAAGAGTATTTGAATACTTATTATATTTGCAATCATTATTCAATTCTATACGTTAGGGGATCACGAACTAATATAAGCCATTGATATATATATGCTAGTGGATCACGACCGTTACCCAAAATTGAAATTGATGTAATATTTAATAAATACTAATATTTAATATATAATCTATACTATCTATACTATTAATAAAATTAAAATCCTCCTGTGTAGTTTCGTGCACAAACTTTTATTAATAATAAGGTTATTTCGCTTAGGGAAAATGAAAAAGAATTGGTAGTATCAAAAATTTAAAAGGAAGACTGTGTGAAAATAATGAAACCAAATAGGATATTAATAATTAATTACCCAAATTTAATACTATTAAGCTTATTAAAAGAACCAGTAAAATATAGAATTTATAAGAAAGATTCTGTGTAAAGATATAAAACAAATAAAGCAAGAATTCCATTTATTTTAAAATTTGTGTAATTAAACGAAAGATTTATTTATTTTTCATCTTTACACAAAGTCTTCCTTATAAATTTTGATTGTTTTGGTGATATGTGGTTGCAGTAGTGTATGACACTTGTGGTGGGAGAAGACCGCATTGAGACAACTCTCTATGCAGATGGGAAATACATGTGTGTTATTAGGAGGGAAAATGGAAAGCTTTAAGGAAGTGATTTTTTTTTTTTTAATGGAAGGGAGATACATTCTTAATTGTACTTGGGATTAAAAAAAAAAAACTTCGTATATGTGTTCCAAGTTAGAGTTTTGGTCGTCGCGAATGAACATGAATTTAGGGAAGGGGAGAGAGGTATCATTGGTGTAAATAGACAGCACAGTTACGTTATTCTTAACACATTTGTTGCATAGGGACTAACATTGACTAAGATGAAGGTTGCAGTAGATTGTGAAGGTTTCCTTCCCTCTCTCTGCATTTTAAAATCTGAGATATGTCTTTCTGCCTTTTGTTTGTTTTTAAAAGACGTATGTATATCCAAGGCTCTGGAGTTGGATAGAAGAGATGTTGAGGAGAATCGAAATGGAGAAGCATGTGACGAAGGAGAAGGAAGCAATGCATGGTCATGTCTGTCAACAACACAGTACAATCGAACAACTAAAAGAGTGTGGGGAACGACGCGTAGTCATGCTGGGAGAATGGGGATAGTGATGCAAGAATTGAATTGTGGCCATGATGACAATGTGCAGGCGGCGGCGGTGCTACTTTCCCTCATGGAGGAAGCGGCATGCAGAAATAGTACGGCCGGGCAGATCGAACAATAAAAGCAAGGGGCCAGGGAGTCTTGGGAATATAGTCTGCATGCGAAAGCTGCAATATATATATATATATATATGGGTCACACTTGTGTGAGACCGTCTCATGGATCCTTATTCATGAGACGGGTCAGGTCGGGTCGAAGCAACATGTAAATGTCATACTTATATGCTCAAATGTAATACTAAACAAGAATACAATTTTTGTTACTTATAAGAGAAAATGTAATACTTTTGAGGGAAAATGTAATATTTTTGAATTTTGATTTAAAAGTATTATATTTTCCATTAAAAGTATTACATTTTTTATAATAAGTAATGTTGACAAGTGCCCCTTACTTATAAGGGAATATATAATACTTTTGAGGAAAAATGTAATACTTTTAAGAATTTTGATGTAAAAGTATTATATTTTCCATTAAAAGTTACATTTTTTATAATAAGTAATGTTGACAAGTGTCGCGTCCCTTACTTATAAGGGAATATATAATACTTTTGAGGATAAATGTAATACTTTTAAATCGAAATGTAAAAGTAAAAAGTAACAAAAATTTTATTTCTGATTAGTATATTACATTTGTAATGACCCGACCCAACCCAACCCGGGCCTTATGAAATTTTGGCTTGATATATTCAGATATTATTTTTTTGATGATCTAAATTTTGCAAAGTCCGCACAAGGAGAATTGTCACTTGTGGGAATCGAACCCAGGTTCTTTCAAAATTCTTCACAACAAAGAGAGCTCACTTGCCACTTGAGCTACCCCATTGGGTTTATTTAATATCCCACGTGTAATTAATGCATAAGAAATGTTGTATGTAGAATATAATGGTACTCTCATATATCATAATACATAATCAAGTTTGGAGTAGTATATCCTAATTTCCTACAAAATGGATGATTAGGAAAATGAAGGTGATAGTACTAAAAAATAATGAAGGCGAATAGGGTTTTGTTATAGATTAAAATAATATGTGATTGTGTTGAGGCATGAAAGAAAATCATTTTTTTTTAAATTAGGTAATTTTTATTTTAGCATATCTTACTATTTACTATAAAGTCTAGGCAAAAGCATGTGTGACTAATAAATAAATAAATAAGCTTTTTTGCTCTCTATTATTTTCTTCCTATCAACCGTTGATTTCGTTGGTTTATGTTTGACTACTTACGTTAACATCAACAACACTAACAATAAAAACAAAAAATTAAAATAGAAAGAAAAAAAAAAGATGTTTATTGAATTGAATGGTATTTAAAAAAAAAAAAAAAAAAAAAAGTGGCACGCCAACCCATTAGCACACCATGACACCAAGTCAATTGATTTCTCTTTTTTTATTTGATTTCATGTGTGGCTAAATTTGGAATAACGTTTTTATATTTTATGCAATTTATTGATATAATTTAAAAAATATTAAACTATAACTGATAGGGTTTGATGTATGGGCCTAAGAAGCACAAGAGAGGATCCCAAAATTAGGTTGTAAAAGGGTTGAGGAGGAGGGACATATGTTGAGCCTAAAAGGCTAAGGACAAAATGCATAAATTAAAATAAGGGCAAAATCTAGAGCATAAGATGCAAAGGTTAGAGGTAAGGATGTGGAGGAGTTAAAATAAGGAGGTATGGTTCTCCACTAGTCCAAGAGTGTAGTCATAAGCGAATTTGCATTCTTAAGGTCATGATCTAAGCTAGAAACAATATATATAAGTCAGGTTCTAAATACGTTTACAGGTGCACGTATACGTAGCACTGTATTAATTTTGGAGAGCATTTTGGTTTTATATATATGACTGCACTGTACCGTTCTCAAGAAATTGCTCTTAAGACATTATCTCTATCCTATTGTTTACTATGCCTCTGAATAAAACATCCAACATCATTAATTAGTTGTTTTGTGCTATGACATTTTCCAACACTACTCTCCATATAGAGTATGGTAACCATGGCTTTGTTCACTAACACAAATGTATGTCCACTTTATGATGAGTTTGAAGGTAGAAGAGCTAAGAGAAATAGAAAATTAATAATGGTAAGAAGCTAGAGAGAAGGGGGCTGGGGGAGGGGTAAAAATATTTACTTACAAAAGCACAGTTATCGAGTAAGATGACTTACTTACAAAAACACATACAGTTGTGTACTAGGTGGGTATTGAGGACCTTAGAGCTATTGTCGTCAATCCACACTTGTAGCCATTGTACACAAGCCCTTCTAAATATTCTAGATATTGTGGTGGCTATATTCAATCAAATGGGGAGTCAAATGTGTGTCATAGTTGAAAGAGACCCTTAGACATGCTGGGTGTGTGTGGTTGGAATGGAACGTAGGACTCAAGGACTCTATTCTGACAAGTGCATTTTAAAGGGGTCGAGGATTACCCTAAGCTCCACGACGAGAAAACCCTCAATCAGAGGGTTGGGCATACAAGGCAAATCTTCTTCTTCCTCATCAAGGGCCTTAAACAGGTTTAGGGAGTATTCCCTATGCATGATTGCATGTTCCTCGTGAAGTCCAAAGCTTTAACAAAGTCAAGTCTCATAGACTCTCTACTTCTTGGGAGGGAGCGTAAGAAGAGCTAGAAGAAGGGAAATGGTAAAAAATAAACACACAACAAACAAAACAAAACAAAACAAAAAGGAAGAAGAATAAAGATTTTAAAAAATTAATATAAAAAAATGGAGAGATAGGGATGAACAAAGAAGTGATATGTATGAAGAGGTGATTTAATTTTATGGGGTCACAGTACTAGATATGAGAATGATGGTCACCCTCACGAATAAGGATGCGATGTTTTGGTGGGTCAGGGCACATAGTTAACAAAGGTAAACTAAATAGGTGACCAATCAAAACAAATAGGTGAAAATGAAATAAGTAGGAGAGACCCTTACCTCGACACTAGGTGATGACACATGTCAGATCCTATACTCACAGGGGACCAATTGTTTGGATACAACCTCATAAGCCTAAAACAAAACTACAACTAGTATATGTAGGGGGAATAGGAAGTTTGCTCGTATAGTTGATAGTGTATTCCCACCATCTAGGGGTATAGTGAGTTCGCGATGTTGCGGGGCTATAAAAGGAACATATAAGATGGTAACTTGATCTAGTGCTCAACCAATGACAAAGAGTTTGTAGCTCTTTAATTAGATGGTAGATTTAGAAAGATGTCGAAGACGAGAGTCATATATATACTCTACATGAAACCCTAGGCTCTAGAAGTAGATCAGACAATGCGACGAGATTCTAAGAGGAACGTTTCACCTCAAACCGTAGTGAAGCCTTGACCGAAAAGGATGAGAGTGAAGATAATGACATAATGAGCAAAAGTTTTGGGGGAGGAGAGAGCTAGGCCTGCAACCCACATGGGGTATGCAAAAACTAGCCCCATCAATGTGAGCGAGGACAACATAACCGTTCCTGCTTTAGGCCGGGTATGTTATAGCAAGGGTAGCTATCCTGTGGGTGGACAATGGGAACATCAGGTTGCTAGTATTTAATTTGGCTCCAAGTTAAGGTTTGGTTGGGAAAATCAATGGGGTTTTAGGGAGTTTTATGATGAGAACAAGAATGAGGACATTTTTGGAAAAAAAAAAGGCAATAAACTTTTGTGATAAGAGAATGAAAGGGGAGTTTTTTCTTTTTTTTTTTTCTTTTTGAAGAGAGGTATAAAACTATAAATGTATATGGGGAAGTTGGTGAGTTTGTCGGGAAAGTGGAGGATTATGTAGAGGTTGAGGGAAGTTATGGAAGTGCAAATGCAAAGAGATTCAAAACAATTTAAACGAATGGTTCCCATGCTTGTTACGAGGAGTACAGTTCAAATCAATTTTTTTTTTGAGGGAAGTTATGACCAGCACTTTGCCCCTTAATTGAGCTGGCCCGGTGCCAGCGAGGATTAATCTGAGTATGGTACGGGCTTAAAGGTGCCTCCTGTTAGAAGGGCCTGCTTAGGACAGTTCAAATCAATTTGAATGAGTCGTTTTGGACTTCCTATATCCTGGTGCCATGTGTATGTGCATGGGTAGCAAGAGTTATGTAAGCATGCCCCATGCCCAATATTTTTTGGTGGGAGGTAACTATCTTCCTAAGTCTATAAATAGGAGCGTAAATACCATTTCAAAGACATCAATTTCTTTATTTTAACAAGTATTTTTCTAGAAGCCAAAATGGTACTTGTGGCCCACTGTCGCATTAAATATTTGATTGAAAAAGAAAAATGAAACAAATAGAAAAAATGGTGTGGCAACATGCACCTTAGCCAAATTTTATTGGACTATGAACCATAGTTTAAAACGGTGTAATTTAATAAAAAAAAATACTCGTTTCTATAACATATTCAGTTTCATTTTATATATACATTATAGTTTCATTTTAATTCAACTACAGTTTTATTTGACAATATGCACTAAATATGTGAGACATATTATTCAGTTTCGTTTTATACATACTGTAATTTCATTTCAACACAACTAAAGTATTATTTTAATTTAATTACATTTTCATTTGATAATATAAACACAATATGTGAGACAAATTATTCAATTTCATTTTAGAGAAACTACGCCGTTTGATGATAAATAATTAGTTTATTACAACTCAATACAATACTACCGAAAAAAAAAAGATTGAAAAATATCTCACACAAAACTATTCCCAAAGGATGCATTCACCTGCTTTTATGTAAAAGATAGCAACATGTATTCTTCTTGGACCTATTATAGTATTTGCCATATATGATTTGCGATCAATACAATGGAGGTTTTGGAACTGTTCTTTACTCAAATACTACTACCAAGAAGGAAACAACATCCATGGCTGCAATAACAACAAAATCCAGAATAACATAGTTCCAAGCAGGTGGGATTTTAATAAAAACAAAATCTTCACCTGCACCAGCTTTGGCTCTTCCAGAACCAGGACAAAGAACAGAACAACATAGTACTCGTGTGAACAAAACTGGATTCGACATTGGATGGAAAGCCTAAAAACATCCCAACATGTCTTGTTCTCGACTTGGCATTTGGTATTTACATACTGTGAAGCAGAAACGAACTTCCCTGGCTGTTGTCATCACTTGATGTTCATTGACGAAGCCATGGCCCTCAGCTCCTTTGCGATGCCTGAGAAAGCAGGCCTCGCTTTTGGATCAGACAACCAGCACCTCTCCATCAGGGATCTCCATGCTGGATTGCACCAGTTTGGGATTTCGGGTCGCAAACTGCCTTTAATTATACCGCCTGTGGTACAGTGGTAGAAGTGAATTACTAGTGCAATCAATAATTCACTACCATTATTTTTTATTAAAACTTAGGTGATCCCAGTTTTGCCAGACTAATTCTAAGCCCACTGGACCCCACCCCTAGAGCCACTGCGAAGGTAAACCGTGAGTTGCCCATTACCATTTTTTGGCTTTAGAGAAGAGCAGTCACCTATAACATCATGGAAACTGAGTTTTCAATGCTCACAGTAAAAGATCCGTGTTTTAGCCTTTGAAAGTTTCTGTGGGGATAAGTGGTTATTTTCAGAGCTTTTGTATAAACGGCTCCATTTGGGATGTGTAACATCTTATCATCATTAATGGTTAAAGATGTCCCATTGAGATAAGAATGACAGTATGACACTACCAATCATATCTGTGCTTTAAGTATAGTAGTATGTGTTCTTGGTTGCAATAAAGCTAGCAGTGAGGAAACGTACATATGATTTCCTCTGCTCGCATATTTGAATAAGGTTCTTCGCCAGTCAAGAGTTCCCACATGACAATTCCAAAAGAGTAGACATCAACCTAAAAGCCAAAGAGATGAAATGCAAGCAAGGTTAGTTGGCAGCAACCTTGATGGAAATGTTTCAAGAGTTCATTAAGAAACATCGAACCTTTTCTGACACCATGCTTTCACCATTCAGAAGTTCAGGAGCCATCCATGGTATAGTTCCTCGTACTCCTCCAGAAACAAGTGTCCTCCGTTTAACCTTTGACAGGCCTAGATCACCGATCTACAGATAGCAAGAGAAGTAAGACTGTGACACGACAGACAATTTAGGCAAAGAAATGAAAGAAGTGTTTTAATATTCAAAATTTCAAATTGGAGTTCAATTGCCTTGCATACTGGTCGCTGAGGATCCCTCATATTGACAAGGAAGTTGTGAGACTTCAAATCAAAGTGGACAACATTCTTTTGGTGCAAATATTCCATACCGAAAGCTGCATCCATTGCTATTATCAATCGCTTCCGACAATCAATGGTTCTGCACATTATAGATGCTGCATTAAATCGGGCAAAATGATATAATGTAGTTTAGGATCCGAGGAAATAATATGGACTGAGGAACTTGATAGTTGACACATAATCAAGCATATGGCCTGCTATACTAACATGGTTGAGTTATTTATGTACACAAGAAAAATCTATTTCAAGTGCTTTATTTATTTATGACAAATCTAAGGGGGTTGGGGATTGAACAATGAAATTTCATTTCTTGCCATGAATGAATATGCAATCATATAAGTTGTGAAAATCGAAAAATGAAATACTGTAAAAACAAAAGCTATACCTATCTCTCTTTCGCAAAACTTGTTTAAGAGAGCCATTCACCATGTACTCGGTTACTGTTGCCAAATTGTTCGTGGGACCATCTGTAACTACACCATACAATGCCACTATGTTCGGATGATGAAGTCGACCTAATATGTGAGCTTCCTTCCAGAAGTCTGCAACCTACACAAACAGCAAACAGAAAATAGTCAAAATCCAATTCTGAAAGAAATGTTTGATTGAGAAAATGAAATTCCATTTAAACCATGATATAAATGTGCGTCTAGTTGAGAGAATAAAAGACATTGTCTTATTTGCGATTGTGGAAGAATCAAAGAGGTAAGAGTGGCACCTCTTAAGATGTAAAATGTAAATAATATGTTTCCCCTATAAACTAATGAAGAAAGCTTCAATCTGAAAACCATTTTTACATCACAAGTAACATGCCAGCATAAATGAAAATTTATAATTCTATAATTTGGGAAAACTATAGTACTTACCAATCGGTCCTCCACTGTACCTTCAGTGAAGCAGCTTGGCTTTAGCCTTTTAATTGCAACATCAGAACCCTTCCATTTTCCATGATAAACAGTTCCATAAGTTCCTGATCCAAGTTCCTTGACATATTCAAGTTCAGACTTGTTAATCCTCTGCAACAATTCAGAAGCTTGTCAGAAATTCATGCAAAAGCTAAAGGAGAAAATCAGAAAGGGACTAAAAACTAGTGTGACATGCATTAAATTCTCACAGGACTTTAACTATGCCTCTGGCTTACCTGAAGCCCCCTGTTACCCACATGAGTGCAGTATAGAACAACATTAGCAGGAACTGCACCATTTGTCTTTGCACATTTGTTTGTCTCCCCATTATCATCCTGCTAGATGAGAAAATTTTAGTTCATCAGTAACTACTGCTCCCCTTACCTCAACCACTGGCAAAGAGAATATATATATATTTGGTAAGATACCTTTTCATCAGTGCTTAAAGCAGTTGGGGATTTGTCCTCTATATCATTGTTTAGCTTCTGAGAAGCATTATTAACCAATGAGTTAGAAGAAGCTCCATTTGATCCTTCGAGTGGTGGGCCTGAACTCAGGTCTTCTTCATCCATTGGATCCATATCCTTTGATTGAGTCTTCACCGAGGATTTTGTAATGTCACTTCTTGCAGGGGAAGAACTTGGCAGTTCCACATTTATAGATGATGACAATGACAGATTGTTGAGGGACACATCAATAGCAGATGTGGCATTCTCCTGTGCAGTGCCATTCTGAAAAACATTGAAGGGCTCGCACCTTGCCCCTATATCCAAAAACTTACAATTGCAGCTCAACTCTCTTATACTAGTATTACATGGATTATCCAGGAAACTGCTTATGTTAATAACCTCTTGTTGGTTCATCAAGTCAGCATTGTTGCACATACCAGAAATTGATTCACAATTCATAGGAATTCCAAGGACATCTGGAAGGAAACTTTGAAGTTGAAGTTCATGTGTCTTGGTTTTAGGAATATGCGAAAAATCTAACTTAGAACTAGTAGCCCCAGAATAGTCATCCACTGGCAATAAAGAGTCATTAACCATGCTGTCATGAGCAAAATGACATTTTTTATTTCCATATACATGTTCTTGCCCATTCCGCTTCACTAAGACTTGACCACTTCTGTATTCATCATGTTCACAGTTCATCTTTCCTTCCGCATCCTTAATTCTTTGTTGATGTGAAATAGACCACTGTTTCGAGATGTTTTTACTCGACCTCATTCCTGTGTAATACTTTCCAATATACGGTCTTCCATCCAATCCAAAATTGTCAAAATTTTCCGTTTCACTGAAAATATCTTGAGTTCTAGTTTGATAAGGATGAACCCTAAAGTTCCTAGTCTCACTTGAACCAAAATGATGATAACGTATGCATCCGTGATCTCCAACCAATACTCTCCGACTCCCCTGAGCAGGTGGATTGCCACTTCCGTTTAACTGATGGCTACTAGAAACCGATGAAAATCTATTACGTTCCACATTGCTCTTTACACTAAAAGGCATAATATTCTCCCTATTGACATTACACAACACTGCATCCACCCCCATATCAGACACAAGAGACCTACTATCACCATCTCCTTTCTCAAAAATCAAGTGAGCCTGCCCCGAGAAACCATTCGACATACAATTCAACCCTGTTATTAAGTTCCCATTCTTTGGATTCAATGCCTGAGATTTTGACCCGGATGACAGTGAAACTTTCTTAAAATTCCCAGTCTCTACCAAATGCCCATTCCTATATTCATAATCCAACACATTCACCCTATAAAATTCACTACCTGGACTAAAACTTCTAACAATGGAAGAGCTTATATCTATAACTGGAGGCTCACTACTCCCATTCTCAATATCAGCCTTGAAACACCTAATTCTATCCGGTCTCTTCCCTAACAATTGCTGCTTCAACACTAATTTTCTCAAAGAATTATCACTAAGCTTCTTACCTTTTTTAGGTGTCATCAAATTTTCGCCCCCCAAACCCAAACCCTCCCTGGAAACCCCCTTTTGAACAAATCCGTTATCAGAAGCGTAACAATCAAAGGCAAAGCACACAAAAACCCAAAGCCTAGAGGACTTACCCAAAAACTCGAGGCGCTCCAGCTCCTCAACCATGGACCGAACATCCTGGTCCGATGAAACTGAGATCAGAGGCGTTTCCTCGCGCGAATCCGTGAGATGGCACTTCATCCAAAACGGCGACGTCACGGAGACTCCATTGGATTGCATCACAAGATCCGATACTCTGGCTTTCAGTCTGGAAAAGCTCACGTTCCTGTCGACCGATATAATCTTTGTCTCTCCTCCGGTGTACCGCAGTTTCCCGGCCGGCGGTTGGCGACGGAATGCGCCATTGAAGCTGACGAGAAGCTTGATCTTGTTGCTCCTTTTACGCCGAACAACAACAGATGAGTCTTTCATGGGAATTCTAGAAAATGATCAATACGTGAATCTTTCTTTCATGGGAATTCTAGAAAAAAAGGATAAATGAAGCGTATCTTTCTCTTTTTATCTCTATATGTATAGTATATATGTGTGCGTAATGGTAGTGAGAAGCAGAGAGTGAAGGGGAAGCTTTATAGTTTATAGAGATGAAGGACTGGGAACTGGGCATCTCTGATTGATTATATTTACTGAAATGGACTTCTGGGACACGTGTCCTCCTGGAGTTATTTGGGAATATAATTATACATTTTTAAAAAAAAAAATTTGTTGAGATTTTGTGGGGCATAAAAGTTCGTTAATCGGTCATTAAAATAAATACGGAATATTTTTTTTATTAAAAAAAAGAGTCATATTCTCCGCGGTAAGCATATTTAATTTTGACAATCTTGTGGCTTAACCATATAGAAGATTTGTTAAACGATCTTCTTAATGCAGACGCTCATGGCACACCGGCTTTACGGATTAGATAATGCTTTCCTGTGAGGGCTTCTGATGTACCGAAAAAAAATATAGAAGATTTCTCTTTTAAAAAAAAATTAAAAAATGTACTCGAGCTCATTTCCTTCCATGTGGAAGTGTAAATCGGGTGCCACTAGACTACAAGGTCTTTGGTAATTTTTTTTTAATATAAAGTGTGATTACCAGCTATATTTTTATTGAAAAAAATTGTAATTGAAAACCTAAATAACATTGTATTTTACGGAATTTCAATGATTTTATTGATATGGATCAAAGATGGTCATGCCACAATAATACTAGGACCAAAAGAGGATGTTCGTTCTAAAAAATAACTAAAAGTGAATTGCTACCTATAAATCTAAAACTAAAAATAAAATTAATTTTTTTTCTAGAACATCAACTATTGGTCCTAGACTTCTCAAATATGTAATACAATTCTTTTTAATACTACGTATTTAATTAAAAAATATTACTCGTTTCTTAAAAAAAAAATTAGTAAAATTGTTGTACTTGTTGAATTATAAAAATTATTACATTTTTTTCAAAAAAAAAATATTACAAGTCTCACCTGAAACGGTTTCACTCAAGACTAATCATTTAAAGGTTACTCTTTTAATGACCATTTGAAGTCTATTAAACGGAATGAATTTTTAATTACATATAGTTAGATGGACATTGGTCGTTTAATTTGTGACCTAAGAGCAATAATAGAGCATATACTTAGGCCTAAAAATGGATTTTTTTTTCTCGCTTTTTAGAGGTGTAAAAAATGTAGAGTTGGTGTGCATTGTGCGCACCAGTGTTGTAGTGCACACATCCATTGAGACAGTTGGGGTCATCATTACTAATTAAAAAAATATTTTTTTAATTTTATTTTTCTTACTTTTCTCTTTCATTCAAGTGGACTGAAAAACTCAAGATTTTTTTTTTTTACAATATAATATTGCTCTTTTTGTGTGTTCCTCACCCCAAACATACATTATATTGTAACTTTTATAGAAGTATAGTGCAAACAACTTGTACTCAAAAAAAAAAAAAAAAAAAATAGTGCAAACAACTTTGTGAATAAGGCAAGATTGTTGGTAATTTTTTTTTCAACCAAGTAGGAGATAAAAGAAGATGAAGGAAGAGGATGAGGAAAAAAAAAAACATGATAGTCATCAATTGACAACCACTCAACTACAAGTGTCCGATAAGCATTGTTGGTGCATATAACCAGCTAACACTTTTCTTAAAAGACCTTTTTTTTAAAACTTGAAACTTGAAATAAAAAAATTCAATTAGCAACTTAAACTCTCTCTCATCTCTAATCTCTTCCATTATGAAAGGAGTTCTACTATGAATACTTTTAAATTCTACTCTATTACTTCTACTCCCTGATATGGCAAACAAAGATCGGTTATTTTCATCATGCAAGTTCGCAGAAAAATATTTATATGAAGAACTTGATTAAGATGCTCTGATCTAATTGTGTAGTTTAATCTCTATCATCACATCCAATCTATGACACAACATGATATATATTTTGCAGTATATAAGCATCATATGATACCATATTGTCAAAATTTCAACGGTGGCGGCGACATATTCCGAGGTGGGAGATTCCTATTACAAGATTAGGATGGACAGCAAGCTGTACCAGAATGTCAATAGATACCATTTTTTGGCAATATGCAGCAATGAATGATGCAATTAATGAGGTCGTAATAAGTATGAATGCTAACTTTTCCTCCATTATTATTATTATTTTTTTCTTTACTTCTTTTTTTGGATTTTTTTTAATAATTTGATTGTATAGATATCTTGGGCAGCTACTTTAATTCCAGAATAAATTCTGTGCATGCACAGATGCAAACTCACACCACAACTCCAAATTTCACATGTTATTGTTACCTACTTTATTCTATGTTATCAACCCCTCATAACATCTATCTATAATTTACTCGCATGGCCAGCTCAGTTGGTCACAATAGTAAAGTTTGAAAATAATGACTTGAGATCGAGTCTTACCCGTACTACTCTCATATGGAATGTCATGAAATTAAGCATCAAGGCGATATTGACTCTTTATGCTTCAATAGGTTAAGAATGTATAGTTGATCAAATGCTTTGTCGGACCGGGACGTGGGGTTCCTTGAGGTTAAGAATTCAACTTCTTGAGAACAACAACAATATATCCCATAATTTGTATTCTTCCGTTAAAAGATAATGGTCCTGTTTGGTAAATAATCAGCCTATCAGCCAATTTTGGATTATTTGACCACTATTAGTTGTTTGGTTAATAATGTTTTTGTAACTCCAAAATGCTAAAATTCAAAAGGCTACTCAAAGCAGCATTTTCAATTAGCTTTTTGAGAAAAAAAAAATTTATACCAAACAGCTATCAGCTAACAGCTAATTTATCAAACAACTTTCTACAATCAGCTAATATTATCAACAAATCATACCTTCTAATCCAAACAGCCAACCCAATTAGCCAACAGCCATTTACCAAATAGGGTCAATGTAAACCGCAAAAATAAATAATTAAATAAAGAGAAAATGTACAAATAAGCCATCGAACTATTTGGGAATTAGCAATTAAACCATCGAACTCAAATAAGCTCCAAATAAGCCACTAAACTCAGAAAAACAAAGCAATTAAGCCACTAAATCCGAAAAAAATAACAATTAACATTTTTTACAGGTCATTTGCCTATTCCGGCCACCGGCGATGACTTTTCCTGCGACCGTCGCCGCCGGAAGTTTTCACCGGTCACCGGAAAAGTCGTCGCCGGTGACCGGAATAGACAAATGACCTGTTAAAAATGTTAATTGTTATTTTTTTCGATTTAGTGGCTTAATTGCTTAGTTTTTATGAGTTTGGTGGCTTATTTGGAGCTTATTCGAGTTCGATGGCTTAATTGCTAAGTTTTTCTAAGTTCAGTGACTTATTTGGAGCTTAGTCAAGTTCAATGGCTTAATTGCTAATTCCCAAATAGTTCAATGGCTTATTTGTACCTTTTCCCTTAAATAAATAAATAAAGGATAATCAAGTGTAAAACAAGACTGATGTGTGTAATGTAATTAACTTGTCAAAATAAAGGATAATCAATTGTAATTAGGTTTCACAGCCAAATTGGGCACAGCATCTTGATCTTGAGGTCCCACTTTGGCTCCCACAAAGTGGGATGGGTGTTTCAATCTTTATCTTTTGTAGGTGAGGCCCACCGGGTGGTGACAAGGGGCTAGGGATAGAATAAAACGAAACCTCGGCAGAAGCTTTCAAGTTTCAGTCGTGTTATGAAACGTGGCATGTTGCCCTTTCTTGGATTCTAGTTTTGTGCCTTGGATGTCCACACATGTAAATTAGTCAACTTATTCAAATTCCTTTTAATAAGTATTTAAAATCAATTTAATTATTTTCTCATTTAGTTTAAGTTCGAATCTATACTATATATAAAAGCATTATTCTCCTTCCAAACTTTCCCGCCCAAAGTTAGTGGCATTTTGGTAAAATAAGTTATTTTATTTATTTATTAATATATTTATTTATTAATTATTAATTTATTAATTAATTTATTAATTATCCACCTGTGCGTGCCTATTATGGTTAAATGTTGGTGATTGAATAATTGGATTTATTAATTAACCATATATATATATATATATATATATATATATATATATATATATATTCACCTATAATACTATTATATGGTTAGATGTTAAATTAAAATGTTAAATAGGTAATATAATATGGTAATATTAATGGGTGATTGAATGATTGATGATATAATTGGTGTGATATATTTGGTGATATATTTGTAATATATGTAATAGTATAAATAGAATTAATATTATTTTACATTTCTTATAGCCGTATTGAATATTTCCTAATCTTAGCCTGGAGGATTTTGGCTAACAATAGCCTAGGAAATTATAACATATTAATATATTAATTTTATGGTAATAAATTATAACAGTAGCGTAATTATGTTTTTCCTTTTTTTTTTCTCCTACTAATCAGCCAAATTTCCTAAACTACTTCCCCATCTCCACCCCTCTTAATTTCTTACCTTTTTCACCTCTATCTCTCTCTTTTCCTTATTTTCTATATAAACTATTGCTTATAATCATAATTCGTATTCCCTGTGAATTTTGAGCCGGATTTTACCTTTATTTTTCTCTCTCTATCTCTTAAAATCGGTTTCTCCCGGAAAATCAACAACCATGAGTACTGTAAACACAGTGAGGTACCGGATTGGCGACGCGGTGTAGGTGTTGAGCAACAAGGAAGGCTTTGTGGGATCCTACTACGAGGCGACGGTGGTGGGTTATTATTGTTCTAGAATTTGTAGTGCTAAGTATAAGAATTTTTAGTCAATTTCTTACATTGTTGTTTGGGTTATAGGAGTATCTCACTATGACGAATCAATTTCCTTTTCGTTCGGTTTATTACAAAATAATAAATTCAATTCTAGCGGATAAGATCATTTTGTAATTCAGCCTTTAAAAAACGTCAAATTCATATCACTAACTCCATTTTGACTTTTACAAATTATGCTATCAACGAAAAATTAAGGGTTCTAACTTGCTTATCTTTGCAAATATTAGCATCATCCAAATCTAAATAACATTCTTCCTAACAATTTAGAACTAAACGTTTTTTTAAATGTTTTTTTTTTTAAATTTTATAACGACAAAAAGAAAAAGAATGAAAGAAAATAGAAATTAAATAAACTGTGGTTTAGTCACATCCTTAATTCTTAAATATTTATGATATACATTTAGTTGATTTTATAATTTCATTTCCTTAATTATATTTGCTATTTAATTTATTATAATTAAGTGAATTATATTTACAAAATAAAATAATTTAATTTCTAAATTTGTATGGATTAAAGTAGTCCCTAATATATTACGTATTTAGGTAGATTTCTAAATATTTATGATTTTTTTAAAATTAAGAGTATGAGTTTATATAAATTTTAAAATAAAGTTTCTTACTGAGTAAATATATAATTGCAATTAATGTGTATAATTATAATAGTAATCACAAATCTATAAAAAAAATACATATTTTCATACTGTAAAAAATACTATAAATATAATACACACATACACACAAGAGATCATGTGCGGTTATATGACTATGGTAAAAAATTGGGTGAATTCCCAGCCATTGATCTTGCAAAAATCAACAGCATAGAATGAAGGCAAATTTAAAAAAATGCAATTCACCTACTGTATTTGTGATTACAAATTTTAATTATAAAAAAATGCAATTCACCTACTGTATTTGTGATTACGAATTTTAATTACAATAATTATAATTGATAAAAGAATTTTAAATAATAACAGGATTGATTATATTTTAATAAAGTAAAATTGGAATAAAAGGTAAGTGATACCAATTAATATAATTAAATTAAGATAATATAGGAGAGCGTGGTGATAAATATAGGAGAAAATAAATACTTTTTATATATATTTTTAATCGAATGATGATTCAATGGGCAACCAATTTCTGTCAATTTGAGACTCCCTAGCTCATTGTGGTTCAGTCAAACAGGTAGTGGAATTGAGTTTATGGACGACTCACTATTTCAATACCAATGAAGTGATGTTANATTGTTCTAGAATTTGTAGTGCTAAGTATAAGAATTTTTAGTCAATTTCTTACATTGTTGTTTGGGTTATAGGAGTATCTCACTATGACGAATCAATTTCCTTTTCGTTCGGTTTATTACAAAATAATAAATTCAATTCTAGCGGATAAGATCATTTTGTAATTCAGCCTTTAAAAAACGTCAAATTCATATCACTAACTCCATTTTGACTTTTACAAATTATGCTATCAACGAAAAATTAAGGGTTCTAACTTGCTTATCTTTGCAAATATTAGCATCATCCAAATCTAAATAACATTCTTCCTAACAATTTAGAACTAAACGTTTTTTTAAATGTTTTTTTTTTTAAATTTTATAACGACAAAAAGAAAAAGAATGAAAGAAAATAGAAATTAAATAAACTGTGGTTTAGTCACATCCTTAATTCTTAAATATTTATGATATACATTTAGTTGATTTTATAATTTCATTTCCTTAATTATATTTGCTATTTAATTTATTATAATTAAGTGAATTATATTTACAAAATAAAATAATTTAATTTCTAAATTTGTATGGATTAAAGTAGTCCCTAATATATTACGTATTTAGGTAGATTTCTAAATATTTATGATTTTTTTAAAATTAAGAGTATGAGTTTATATAAATTTTAAAATAAAGTTTCTTACTGAGTAAATATATAATTGCAATTAATGTGTATAATTATAATAGTAATCACAAATCTATAAAAAAAATACATATTTTCATACTGTAAAAAATACTATAAATATAATACACACATACACACAAGAGATCATGTGCGGTTATATGACTATGGTAAAAAATTGGGTGAATTCCCAGCCATTGATCTTGCAAAAATCAACAGCATAGAATGAAGGCAAATTTAAAAAAATGCAATTCACCTACTGTATTTGTGATTACAAATTTTAATTATAAAAAAATGCAATTCACCTACTGTATTTGTGATTACGAATTTTAATTACAATAATTATAATTGATAAAAGAATTTTAAATAATAACAGGATTGATTATATTTTAATAAAGTAAAATTGGAATAAAAGGTAAGTGATACCAATTAATATAATTAAATTAAGATAATATAGGAGAGCGTGGTGATAAATATAGGAGAAAATAAATACTTTTTATATATATTTTTAATCGAATGATGATTCAATGGGCAACCAATTTCTGTCAATTTGAGACTCCCTAGCTCATTGTGGTTCAGTCAAACAGGTAGTGGAATTGAGTTTATGGACGACTCACTATTTCAATACCAATGAAGTGATGTTTTTATGGACGACTCACTATTTCAATACCAATGAAGTGATGTTAATCTATAGGTGGAGCTACTTGAGCATATAATATAAAATTATAAATGTGAGGTGGAGCTACTTGAGCATATAATATAAAATTATAAATGTGCGGTGGAGCTACTTGAGCATATAATATAAAATTATAAATGTGCTGTTTAATTATCAATTTAAATTTTTAGTTGAGATAAAGCATATATTGTAATTCACAGTCTTATTAATTTTATGGGATGCTCAGCCAAACATGTATAGTATTCTCAATTTTTTTTTTCTTAAAAGTTGAATAAGTAAACAAGAGGTTTAATAATAACCTTGAAAATAACGGAAAGTAAATAAATGACTTAATAATAACCTTGAAAATAACGGAAAGTAAATAAATGACGAAATTAGATTACGGTTGTATAGTCAATGATTCACATAATTGATTGGCCAAATTAAATTAAAAATTAATTCAAAGTGGTACAATAATTTGAGTGTTAACTGGTCCAGCGGACCACATGTGCTGTAGCCTCAAATTCATTCTTTTGTCCTTACAAGATAACAAATTATAATAATTTGGGAGAAGAAAAGATAACAAATTATTATTAACATAAGTTATTAGTCCACATTAATGACACTTAATACCTTTTTTTACTCACCCTTTTATTGGGAGCCATTATAGTCCTGAATACTGATTCCATTTTATTGATGCAAAATCACTCCGATTACGAATATGTTGCCTAAATATAATTGGCAACATACAATTTCCTATTATTATTCGCACAGATGAGTTGTTAATTAGAAATGAGTTGATTTTAAAAAGGCAATAAAATGCATCCAATATAATCAATAAAATTAGGATATTAAATAATTTTAATATCCCGTGGCCATTATTAGAAATTAGATCTAAATATTTACAAAATTATATTTAGATGGTAAATAGTATATTTACAAAATTGTGCATCCAATATATATATATATATATATATATATATATATATATATAATATGCATCTGAATATAATTTTGTAAATATTTATTCCATATTTTGTAAATATTTATTCCATATTTTAAGAACTTATTTTATTCCAAAAGAATGAAATTCTCTGCAAGAAATGAAATTTGCACAAATCAATGAAATTGAATTTAATTGGCTTTATTCAAATGGGCTGTCAATCAATAATTATAATTATTATTAATCATTTACCATTTATTTTTAAACTTTTCTAAATAAATTTCTTATCTAATAAATTATCATATCACTATATAAATCATACAATCCTTCACCAAATTCCACATCTTTCACTATATCTTAGCACTTTAGCATCATACAAAGAAAAAATAAATCTACCTATNTGGGCAATAAAAGTACGATTAATTCGTCTTTATGAAGTCAAGAACAACCGATGAGCAACCTTAGAATCTGTGCTCGAAGATGTGGAGGTATATGTTATTCACTTATATATTTCTGAATTCATTGATTTATTATTTATTATTTTTTGTTTCGTTTTACTCAATGGAATAAATGCCTAATGTACTGCTTTGACAATTAGGTACGATTGATTCGATTGTACGTGGTGTTAAGGTTAAAAGATTGAGATAATTTTTTTTTTGTTTTGTCGAAAACAATTTTAATAAGCTGCTGTAAATATATATATATATTTTTTTTTTTTTGTTTATTTCATTGGACTTTCTATTTATTCATATATTTATTGTATTTTATTTATTTATTTAGCATTTACTTAGATTAGATGACTAAAATAATAGCAATGATTATCTTTTACATGTATATATATTAAATGACATGTATACAATATATGTGGACTATGCATATTACTAGCATATTTTATGTATGTGTAATTTGCATAATTATGTTTATATCCTAGGCACATTTGATTTATTTAAATTCAAATGTTTTAAAATCACGTGTTGTATCTAATAACATAATATTTTATAATATGTTTTTTTGGTAAAATATTGTGACGATCAATATATAAAAGCAATTCAATATTACAAGAGAACAAATATTATATTGAGTGATATTTTTACACTAATCACATAATAAAATAATTGTACACATTCAATATTAGAATTTTTTTTATTATTCTATCTTTAATTTTATTATCTAAATATATATATATATAATTTAAAATATTTATCCATGCATCGCATGGGTAATTGACAAATTATTTGCTTGAATTCAAGCAAGGATAACATTAGAAAACATAATTGATCCAACCATTTTCATCATTCCCACTATATAATATTGATGTTATAATTTATATAATTATATATCGATCTAAATATTATTAAAACATTATAACAAAATTCATTTCGTGCAACGCACGGGCGAAAATACTAGTTCAAATAACAAAACAAACCAAATTTCGACACCCCACCCCCCCCCCCCCCCCNCCCCCCTCCCAAAAAAAAAAAACAAATCAAATTCAATTTTGTAATCAAACAAATTAATTTAATTATTTTTAATCAACCTTTTAACGATTTTTAATACATTTTATATATAATATAAATATTATATTACAAATTTAGTTATAAAATGACCACAATCCAGATGTAATTTTTTACTTTAGTTATGATATTTACTTTTGTGTAAGAAAAAAAAATATTATTATTATTTTTTTAAATTGAGCTTGAATAACTTGAGTTTAAGTTGAGTTAAACTCAAACTAAAAAATTATAGTTCAACCAAACTCAGATCACATTTTAAATTTTAACTATTCAATCTCAACTCAATCACACTCCTTTGACAATAAACATTTTGTTTGAATATAATATTACTCCATATTAAATTACAAGAGCCCTTGCCAAATATCTTGTGGTCGAGTGGCATAATTGTAGCTTCATCAAATGAAAACTCATAAGTTTGAACCTTAGTGGGAATTTAATATAACATACTTTTTTTTAGTATTCCCTCCATCTCATTTTACATGTCTAGTTCGATTAACGAGATTTGATTAAAGTATTTACGATTAAAAAGAGCAAAATTGACCAATGAATAATAAACCAAGAAAATAAAAGTATAACTTAGATAGAAAGTGATTTGTTACCCTAGTCGAGTCTAAAGGCATCAACTCACAAGACTCAACACCACAAGGCAATTGGGTTTGAAAGAGATTTGGTTCATCCTCTGCACTTTCTTGTATGCACAGAGAGAATATTTTGAGCATGTCCGGTAATCTCTCCACCTACTTCTATTTGGACCTTCAAAGTAACTCATGACGATAATGTCCCGTGAAATTCATAACTCTACCACAAAAGCTATCTGAACCAGCCTCAAATGATATGGCGAGTACCTTTTTTGCCACCCCTTTCTTGCACTTCTCCTGATTCCAGTCGAATATGAAGTCTCTATGAAGATCAAGCTATCTGAACGAGCCTCAAATTATATGGCGAGTACCTTTTTTGCCACCCCTTTCTTGCACTTCTCCTGATTCCAGTCGAATATGAAGTCTCTATGAAGATCGTTGCGCACACCTTTCCCCGCAAAATTTTCTCACAAGTCTCTACTCGTTTATTCTGCAAGATTTGCGACACATAAAATGAAAATCTTAAAATGATCGAACAAATAGTAGATTTGGATAGAAAATAGCATCTATTGTTTCATTGCTTGAAGAACTGATTGCCCCAAATAGTCACATTGCTAATTTTGATTTTCTAATGTAAAACAATATACAGTAGATATCAGTCATTTCCATGGCCTCTCTGCATAATAACTAGATAGAATCAGCATTTTTAGCAGCAATATGTTCCATACATTGATCATATCAAAACAGAGCGATTCAATTCAGGGCGGATTGTACCTGTTATTCTCAAACAGCTGCATTTCCTATACAAGACCGAACCCCAAGCAGTTCAGACATTTCTGAACCCTACAAATAAAACAAGCAGGCAACTCTCAATGTCAGATACCGAGTCAATTGATCTCAATTCTCAAAGGAAAATCATAAAACTGCTCCTTATAGTAAAAATATTTCCCAATATAGCACATTAAGATTGGCGATTTGGTGATAATATCAAATCAGAATGTATTATGATTGCATTTGATTGAACGTATAACTAGTCACAGTAGTTCGCATCAGAAGTATTTTAATTCCCGGAGTCCATATAATATTACTCAAAAGATAAAAACTTTAAGTGCCACTGAAATTGTGAAAATTTGAAGAGAAAAATGGCCTTACTTGTTTCCCTCACAGGTGGGACAAACACATGGGTTAATCACCAAAGGATCATACAATGGTGACCATTGTATTGTACCCTTTGCTTTGCATAACTTACAGGTATAATAGCCTCTTCCTTTGCATACCCCACAGGGTTTTCCATGTTTCTCCTGAATGACCATACACAAAACTCAAACAACAACAATAATACTATTTGCTTTTTCCAATTTTCCCATTGAAAAAATCATGAGTTTTTTCCAATTTTGGTCACTGGACTATGATACCACTCCCAAATTAGGTCCTGACTATCAAGATTTTTAATTTTGGTGCATGACTATTTAATTGCTTCCACATTTGGTCCTGATTCAATTTTCCGGCCAACCTAAGCTGGGAATATATCCCCCGCCCCGCCCTCATACCCGTGCTAGTATAAAAAATTCCCCCCATCCCCACACACATTACCCAAATCGTGCGAGTAGTTTAATACCCGTATGCGGGGAACCCATAGGAGATGAGTAGAATTGTCATCCCTAGTACCTACTTTTCGGCTTGACTGTCTTTGTTTTTATTTTTTACTTTTCACCAACGAGAGATTAAATGTGAAAGAAATTGAATACTCGTGCATCAAAATTTAAAAATCGTGATAGGACCTAATTTGGGAGGGTTATTATAGTTGAGGTATCAAAAGTGAAAAAAGTTCAAAAATCATAGAATAATAGTAGCTGAAAATTCAACAACCAACAATAGTACAATAGCATTGGCTAGAGAAAATTCCACAAAACATGATAAGAACAGACAATTGAAAAGTTCACTCCACAAATTTTACTCGGCATACTTCTAAAAAAAAAAACAAAAACAAACAAAAAAACAATACATTGAATATTATTTGAAAAATCTAATTGGGGAATTTCGTTGGATTACGGAAATTTCTAGCAATGAACAATACAGAAAAAGAAATGAGATATAGAAACATGCTTACTCTTTTTAGAGCGGAATTACGGCGGTGAATGGAACCGGCGACTGCTCCGACGGTATAGAGAGCGCCGACAAGTACTGAGGCGCCGACAGCTAACGCCCGAAATAGTTGTGGAACGCCACCTCCGGCTCCGGCTCCGGTTCCGGCCATCTCACCAATCGCCACTGCACTCACAGAGCAACAGAGGATTAGCCGTGAAAGACGAGTGATTGTGGGTTTAAGACTGGTGAAATGATTGGGCTTCTTACAGAATTGAATTTAGGCTTTATTTGAATCCACAAATTATATCGTGGAAAATGTCCACAATTTATATTATGGACCTTGAACCAAAATGAAATCATTTTACTTAAACTAGTATTTTCGCCCGTGCGTTGCACGGAATGGATTTGTTATAATATTTAAAGAATATTTGGATCAATATACAATTATATATATTATAACATCGAATATTATATAGCGCAATTGATGAAATTGATTGGATCGATTATGTTTTCTGATGTTTTCCTTTGAATTAGAACAAATAATTGTCCAATTACCCGGGCGTGGATAAATTTTTTTTATTATATATTGAGATAATAAAAATAAAGATGAAATTATAAAAAATTCTAATATTGAACGTATACATTTATTTGATTATAAGATTAGTACAAAAATATTACTCAATTAATTGAATAATATATGACTTGTTTGTCTAAAATTATCTTAAAAAGATCTATAAGTAATATGACTTATATAATTATATTATTACTAAAATAAATATGAGAAAATGAGAAATAAATTAATTGTAATTATTATAAAAATAAATTCAACGACCAATGCTTAACTTAATTATCATAATAAGTATTAGGCAATTATTATTAGTCAATTACACTAATATATGTGTAATTATACTTTTATACTTTAAGTATATTCATTTTCCCCATATTGCATTTAGTTTTATCTTCCTCCTTCATATTTGAATGAACTAATTGTAATTATTATAAAAATAAATTCAACGACCAATGCTTAACTTAATTATCATAATAAGTATTAGGCAATTATTATTAGTCAATTACACTAATATATGTGTAATTATACTTTTATACTTTAAGTATATTCATTTTCCCCATATTGCATTTAGTTTTATCTTCCTCCTCCATATTTGAATGAATTAATTTTGATTATTATAAAAATCTAACAACCCATATTCAATTAATTTTTTAAAAGTTTAAATAACTTAGAGTTTTCAAAAGGAAAGTATAATTAACTATTAAAGTTTTTAAATAATTTTCAGTCAATTAGCAATATCATTTTCTTTTCCCGATAAATGATTTTACTTTTATTAATAGTGTTGATACGTGAGTATACATATTATCAATTTATAGATATTAGTTAATTTCTATTTTACATTTTCTTAACAAATAAGCTTTATTAATTATTTGACCAATAAAATATTTCATTAATTGACTACAAAAGTTTAGGCGGGGAATGAAATAGGAGGATTTTACTTTTATATATAGTATAAAATATAGATTACGATCTTTTTATATTTTAAATCAATTAGTAATATCATTTTTCTCGGAATAATGGTCAAATAAACCACTGAACTACACACAAAACTGCAATTAGGCCATCGAACTCAAAAAGAATGCAATTGGATTCTTGAACTATATAAACTCATGCAACTAAGTACAAATTGACATGTTTTCAAAAAAAAAAAGTCCAAATTGACATGTTTACCTACAATTGTGATGACATGGTGGTTACTAATTTTAAAATAAACTTTTTAAATAATTTTAATTAAAATAATTAAATAATAATAATAATAATAATAATAATAAAATTTAAAAAAAAAAAACAGACGTCTCCGGCAGTTCTTCTATTTTTTTTTAATTTTTTTTAATTATTAGTGCTTATTGTTATGTGTAAATTAATATCAGGCAATCTTATCTAGGAAAAAATGAAAAGAATTACGTAGTAATATTTACCTAATTTTCGTTCCATTTTTAATTGATGATGTAGAATATTATTATTGAAATATTTCCGTTTCATTTTTAATTTCCGTTCCTTTTTTAATTTATCTTTAATATTGTTTATAATATGCCTTTATTATTTATGATGTAGAATANAATATATGACTTGTTTGTCTAAAATTATCTTAAAAAGATCTATAAGTAATATGACTTATATAATTATATTATTACTAAAATAAATATGAGAAAATGAGAAATAAATTAATTGTAATTATTATAAAAATAAATTCAACGACCAATGCTTAACTTAATTATCATAATAAGTATTAGGCAATTATTATTAGTCAATTACACTAATATATGTGTAATTATACTTTTATACTTTAAGTATATTCATTTTCCCCATATTGCATTTAGTTTTATCTTCCTCCTCCATATTTGAATGAATTAATTTTGATTATTATAAAAATCTAACAACCCATATTCAATTAATTTTTTAAAAGTTTAAATAACTTAGAGTTTTCAAAAGGAAAGTATAATTAACTATTAAAGTTTTTAAATAATTTTCAGTCAATTAGCAATATCATTTTCTTTTCCCGATAAATGATTTTACTTTTATTAATAGTGTTGATACGTGAGTATACATATTATCAATTTATAGATATTAGTTAATTTCTATTTTACATTTTCTTAACAAATAAGCTTTATTAATTATTTGACCAATAAAATATTTCATTAATTGACTACAAAAGTTTAGGCGGGGAATGAAATAGGAGGATTTTACTTTTATATATAGTATAAAATATAGATTACGATCTTTTTATATTTTAAATCAATTAGTAATATCATTTTTCTCGGAATAATGGTCAAATAAACCACTGAACTACACACAAAACTGCAATTAGGCCATCGAACTCAAAAAGAATGCAATTGGATTCTTGAACTATATAAACTCATGCAACTAAGTACAAATTGACATGTTTTCAAAAAAAAAAAGTCCAAATTGACATGTTTACCTACAATTGTGATGACATGGTGGTTACTAATTTTAAAATAAACTTTTTAAATAATTTTAATTAAAATAATTAAATAATAATAATAATAATAATAATAATAAAATTTAAAAAAAAAAAACAGACGTCTCCGGCAGTTCTTCTATTTTTTTTTAATTTTTTTTAATTATTAGTGCTTATTGTTATGTGTAAATTAATATCAGGCAATCTTATCTAGGAAAAAATGAAAAGAATTACGTAGTAATATTTACCTAATTTTCGTTCCATTTTTAATTGATGATGTAGAATATTATTATTGAAATATTTCCGTTTCATTTTTAATTTCCGTTCCTTTTTTAATTTATCTTTAATATTGTTTATAATATGCCTTTATTATTTATGATGTAGAATGTTTTCCTTTTTTAATTAAATTGCAATGATATGACCATTTCCTTTTTCATTTTAGTTAATTATGGATATTTTTTTTATTTACAGTTAATTATTAATATTCATTTCCTTTTATATATTCAATCAATTAGTAACATCAGATTCATTTTTAGTCGATTTTTTTTTATTTTCAGTTAATTAGTCAATTAGAATAATAGATCCACTGGTA
>NC_044928.1:3012291-3018625 GCF_003576645.1 Ipomoea triloba
TTTTTTTAAAGTTTAAATAACTTAGAGTTTTCAAAAGGAAAGTATAATTAACTATTAAAGTTTTTAAATAATTTTCAGTCAATTAGCAATATCATTTTCTTTTCCCGATAAATGATTTTACTTTTATTAATAGTGTTGATACGTGAGTATACATATTATCAATTTATAGATATTAGTTAATTTCTATTTTACATTTTCTTAACAAATAAGCTTTATTAATTATTTGACCAATAAAATATTTCATTAATTGACTACAAAAGTTTAGGCGGGGAATGAAATAGGAGGATTTTACTTTTATATATAGTATAAAATATAGATTACGATCTTTTTATATTTTAAATCAATTAGTAATATCATTTTTCTCGGAATAATGGTCAAATAAACCACTGAACTACACACAAAACTGCAATTAGGCCATCGAACTCAAAAAGAATGCAATTGGATTCTTGAACTATATAAACTCATGCAATTAAGTACAAATTGACATGTTTTCAAAAAAAAAAGTCCAAATTGACCTGTTTACCTACAATTGTGATGACATGGTGGTTACTAATTTTAAAATAAACTTTTTAAATAATTTTAATTAAAATAATTAAATAATAATAATAATAATAATAAAATTTAAAAAAAAAAACAGACGTCTCCGGCAGTTCTTCTATTTTTTTTAATTTTTTTTAATTATTAGTGCTTATTGTTATGTGTAAATTAATATCAAGCAACCTTATCTAGGAAAAAATGAAAAGAATTACGTAGTAATATTTACCTAATTTTCGTTCCATTTTTAATTGATGATGTAGAATATTATTATTGAAATATTTCCGTTTCATTTTTAATTTCCGTTCCTTTTTTAATTTATCTTTAATATTGTTTATAATATGCCTTTATTATTTATGATGTAGAATGTTTTCCTTTTTTAATTAAATTGCAATGATATGACCATTTCCTTTTTCATTTTAGTTAATTATGGATATTTTTTTTATTTACAGTCAATTATTAATATTCATTTCCTTTTATATATTCAATCAATTAGTAACATCAGATTCATTTTTAGTCGATTTTTTTTTATTTTCAGTTAATTAGTCAATTAGAATAATAGATCCACTGGTATTTTTACCTAATTTCTGTTCTATTTTTAATTAATGATGTAGAATATTATTATTGAAATATTTTTATTCTATTTTTAATTTACCTTTACTATTGTTTAAAATTTAAAATATGCCTTTACTATTCTTATGTTTTTATATATAGTATAGATTAATATTATGCTAATTATGACGTCCATGTATTATGAATAAGTATGGTAATTAAGGAGTATATATTATAATTAAAAAATAATGTATATTTTAATTTCGTTTAATTATGGACGTAATATGTGTATGTTTAATTTTCTTTAATTTTATCCGTAATATATATGTGTATGTTTAATTTTCTTTAATTATGTCCGTAATATGTATACCATTAATTTCTTTAATTGATTAGATAAAATTACGGCAAGTATAAAAAACCGTTTAATAAAAGTATAATGTTTGAACTAATTTCTCAATGACCATAATTATTAAGATTTTATTCCAAAGTAACCATTAGCATAATTTTATATGTGTAATAATCTNTAATATTATTTATAATATGCCTTTATTATTTATGATGTAGAATGTTTTCCTTTTTTAATTAAATTGCAATGATATGACCATTTCCTTTTTCATTTTAGTTAATTATGGATATTTTTTTATTTACAGTCAATTATTAATATTCATTTCCTTTTATATATTCAATCAATTAGTAACATCAGATTCATTTTTAGTCGATTTTTTTTTATTTTCAGTTAATTAGTCAATTAGAATAATAGATCCACTGGTATTTTTACCTAATTTCTGTTCTATTTTTAATTAATGATGTAGAATATTATTATTGAAATATTTTCATTCTATTTTTAATTTACCTTTACTATTGTTTAAAATTTAAAATATGCCTTTACTATTCTTATGTTTTTATATATAGTATAGATTAATATTATGCTAATTATGACGTCCATGTATTATGAATAAGTATGGTAATTAAGGAGTATATATTATAATTAAAAAATAATGTATATTTTAATTTCGTTTAATTATGGACGTAATATGTGTATGTTTAATTTTCTTTAATTTTATCCGTAATATATATGTGTATGTTTAATTTTCTTTAATTATGTCCGTAATATGTGTACCATTAATTTCTTTAATTGATTAGATAAAATTACGGCAAGTATAAAAAACCGTTTAATAAAAGTATAATGTTTGAACTAATTTCTCAATGACCATAATTATTAAGATTTTATTCCAAAGTAACCATTAGCATAATTTTATATGTGTAATAATCTGTGAATTGAAATAATTTACATAATTGTATGGACGTAATAATATGTGAATTAGCATAATAATACGTGAATTGAAATAATTATCATAATTTTGTTAATCTCCTCTAATTATGGATGTAATATGTGTATTATCAATTTCGTTAACTGATTTGATAAAATTTATATTACGAACAACAATATTAATTCATTAGTTGTCATAATTTTTAAGATTTTATTCAAAAGTAATCAAATGAAATGCACGGGTAATTGACATTATCTGAAGTAAAAATATATAAAATTATCGTAAGAATGAAATCTCTATGTTTTAATGACCATAATAAATTTAGATGTTAAATATAGTGTAATTAGCACGGATTATTTAGATGGTAAATAGTATATGGTAATTACCTATACAGATTAGCATATTAAACGATTAACATATGGAACAATGTTATAAAAAAGGAAGGAAGCCTTTTAGATAAAATATATTAGGAATAATATCAATTAAATAAAATATCATAGGAATTTCTCAATTCTATATTTATAATTACCTTTATAAACAGATTTAATAGGAAAATTTAGTTACAAACTTATATTAAGAGTTATGGATTATTATTATTATATTATTATTATTATTAGGAAAATTATATTAAGAATTTTAGATTATTATTACTACGAAGTATTATATTATTATTATTATTATTATTATTATTATTATTATTATATTAACATTATTATTATATTAACATAATAGATTTTAAATCGAGGCTACAAAATTTAATATTATTATTTAATTTATTCAAGTATAGTAATCACCATTTTTTAACTAATAAGTGTGAATTAGTATTGTGCAATTAATGATAAAGATTAATAATAATTGAAATCAACAATCAATGATACAATGACCCATGTTTAGCTTCCAATGCACCATTTTTTATAAAATGAAGAATTGGAATGGTAAAACGAACAATTGGAATGAATAATTGAGGATTTATTCAAGTATAGTAACCACCATTTTTACCAAATTACATAAGCATCCGTAAATGGGGAAGATCAAGATTGCAAATTCTACAATATATAGATGAGCATCCGTAGATTGCTAGTTATTTTGCACAGTACAACTAAAAAGATGGATAGTTAAATAAGGTATTATCATTCAAAATCTTGTAATACAAAGTTACAATACAATGTTTTTCCATTAGAAATTACCAATCAAAGTAATGTGATTAAAATATATAATTATAGAAAACATTTGATTGTTCACTACAATCACTCTGAAAATTGTAATTTTACATACGTGATACGCCCATGGAAAAATTGGCCTAGCTACTTGAAACCTTATCAGCAAAAATTAAAGCATATTGAGCTGTTAAAATCAAACTAAATCACAGTACTACAAAATACTCTATGGAATGCAGACTACACCATAAGGATCTCCAACATGCAGAATGAATCAACTAAAAATTAAATCATACCGCATACCATAACAATTCTACGCGTGTTAAAGTTCGATCTTCGACTTCGTAGAATTACAGATTATAGATCTCTAACTAATAGTGAGAGCACAGATATTGGTACGTTGTGAGAGAAGAGTCATTTCTCATCATTATATAGTGGAGGATAAACATAATATGGAAGATTTTTCAAAAGGAAAGTATAATTAATTTTAATTTTATGTAAATATAGATGATTGACATGTAAAAATTTTACTACAATATTATATAATTTTTTCATTCTAATATAGTTAATTACATGTCAATTATATAAATATATATAGATATATAGATATAGATATAGATTATCATATCACTAATCACCAATCACCAATTAATTAATTAATATCAATATCAATCTATATAAATATAAATATTAATATATAACAATATTACCATATCACTAATCACCAATCACCAATTAATTATTATTTTTTAAAATAATCACCAATTAATTAATTAATATTAGTATATATTAATATATTATATATTAATATATTAATATTAAGAATAATACCATATACCATATTATCAATTATCAATTATATATCACCAATCACCCATCACCCATTAATATTAACAATATTACCATATTATCATATTATCATTATCATATATTACCATAATAATATTATAGGATGGATAATTAATAAAATAATAAAATAATAAATAAATAAAATAAATGATTTTACCAAAATACCCCTAAGTTTTGGGGGGAAAATTTGGGAGGAGGAAATTGTTTTTATATATAGTATAGATATGGCTTATGACCGAGTTTCTTATATTTGGTTCTTAATACAAAATTACCATTTAATATTATAAAATTATATTATTATATTATTTTGTAACCTGCATACTATTAATATGTATGAATAATTATATTATTTATTATTATATTATTATATATTATATTATATATGTAACCTACACATACTATTAATACGTATGAATGGAAGATAACCAATTATAATTAATACATGGTTGATTTAGATAACTAATTATCATGATAACCAATTATAATTAATACATATGAATGGCTAATTTTTATGAATATATTATATATATGGATAATTAATAAAATTAATGGTCTTACTAAAATGCCCCTAACTTTGGGCGGGAAAATTTGGGAGGAAGATATTGTTTTTATATATAGTATAGATTAGAGTAATTTTTTTCCTTTCCTTCTGTTTGATTAACATTCATTTTTATCGTAGATACTAGTATTGTTATAGTGGGCTAGCCTGTCCCACTGCGGGTCTAATTTCGGTGGGTGTAATTTTTGGTGAGTTTTGGCGGGCCAGCCCACCAAGCCCACGGGCCAGCGTTCTCCAATCCTAGCCCGCTCCGCGTGGGTTTGCGGGCTTTGCAGGCCGGCATGTGGGCTTTTCGTTTTTTTTTTTTTTTTAATATATGTGAAATTAAGTAACCCTTAAAAATGACAATATTTAATTGAACTTTGCCCTTGAGAAAAACTCATCATGTACCAACCAACGTAACCAACCTAAAATAGTATGTATCAAATATATATTTATAGGAGCACGCTCTAATGAGAACGGGTGCCCAGGAGAGAAGTAAGAACGATTGTCCACGTGTTCAGATCAACGAATCAGATGTAATTTTAAAAAAACGACGCAGTTATATTTTCGTAAATAACTCGAACTTTGGTGCAAGTAAGTGTGTTATAAGTGCAAGTAGTTGGTGCACATTTGCAAATAAAATCACTTACAAGTGCACATATTTTCAATTACAAGTAATTTAGCTTGTTAACATTCGTGCACCTAGGTGCAACTAATTATACCATTAGGTGCTAATGTACATTTTATTTGCACATGTAATACATTTTACATGCACTTCTGCACATATTTTCACTTACAAGTGCAATTTACATTGTTAACATTTATTAAACATTCATGCACCTAAGTGCACCTAGTTATAACCTTAGATGCAATTACATCTGGACACGTGGCGGGCTGCGAAGCGTACTCAGTTCTCACTTGGGCGCACCGTTCTCATTTGAACGCAATTATATATATATATGTGTGTGTGTGTGTGTGTGTGTGTGTGTGTGTGTGGTAGAGTTCAAGTGTGAACGCGTCTTAACGTGTGAACAGTGTGGCCTTACCACTATGTATACAGATATACACCACTCAGTGTTAGAAAATGCACCACACAAATATGCACCGTTAGGTACACATCACCAAAAAACACACCACTAAGTATGGAATATACGTCACACAGTGTTTGGAAATGCACAATTAGGGGCAGAGGAGTTATGTTGCATTATTTTGGGTGTGTGGTGTGTTTTTTGGTGTTTTTGTGTATTTTCATGTGGTGCGTTTTCTAACACTGAGTGGTGCATTGTATAACATTGAGTGGTGTGTCCGCACTGTCAACACGTTAAGACGCGTTCACACTTGAGCAGATTTATATATATATATATATATATATATATATATATATATATATATATATATATATATATATATATATAAAATTTTTGTTTTAC
>NC_044928.1:3018674-3032600 GCF_003576645.1 Ipomoea triloba
TTTTTTTTTTTTGGTTCGGTTCAGTTTTTAACTGAATCGAACCGAAACATTAAGTTTATACGTAGTATAATATAGAACCAATCGATTTTTAAAAATAAACCAAAATTTAATCGTTCGGTTCGATTTCGATTTGTATAACCCAAACCGAAATGGCACCCCTAATTAGTACTTTATATTAAAAATCTTAGATTTGATTAGATTTTAGATATTTATATTATTGTATAATAATAATAATAATAATAATAATAATAATAATAATATTATTATTATTATTATTATTATTATTATTATTATTATTATTATTATTATTATTATTATCATCATCAATAACAACAACAATAATAATGTAAACCATTTTTATAAATTTGATATTTATATTTATATTTTAAGAAATAACTTATATATTACTTCAATGTATAATGTTTATATATTATTACCATGAAGAAGATAAGAAAAAATATATATTTAAACATCTCACTTAGATTTTTAAATCTTTATAATTTATTTCTAATAATATAAATTTTTAAAAAGAAAACAATTGGCAAAAAGATTTTAAAAAGTTCTACACCAAAATGGTGTAAATGAATAGTAGAGTCATTTCCATTTTTGGTCATACTGTTATTAGAGCATTGTCAATTTTAGTCCACTTCATTAATTTTTGCCACATTGCGACCAGTCTTATTTAGTCATTGTCACTTTTAGTCCACTGTTAAAATTTTTGTCAAATAACCGTCCAAAATATAGGGTATTTTAGTCTTTTCATGCTTTGATCATCTCTTTTACCCTTTGCAATGGTTTTCTTACACATTTTCAACCAATGAAGAAGTCCGGCGAAAGCCATGGGTTTGTAATGTGGCTCACATGGCTTTCGCCGGACCTCTTCATTGGATGAAAATGTGTAAGAAAAACCACTACAAATGGTTAAGGAGATGACCAAAGCAGAAAAGACCAAAATACCCCTGTTCTGGATGACTATTTGACAAAAATTTTAACGGTGGACTAAAAGTGGCAAGGACTAAATAAGACTGACCATATTGTGGCAAAAATTAATGAAGTGGACTAAAATTGGCAATGCCCCAAAAACAGTAGGACCAAAAATAAAAATGACTCTAAATAGTATTACACAATGTAGTGTAACACTATTAATTTACACCATTTTGGTGTAGAATTTGGTGTCTTCCTTGGAGGAAGATTGCACCAAATTTTTACACCAAAATGGTGTTTTGGTGCCTTCTTTGGAGATAGTTTAAAGGCACAATTTATGTAAATTATGAAACGACGTCGTTTTGGATTAGGGTCCATCTTACAACGTGGACTATGATCCACAGTATAAGAATTTATTTGAATTTTTTTTTTTTGACAATAGATTTATTTGAATTTGAATGTTATTTTTGTTTCTGAGTACTATTAAGGCTCGAGCTCACTCCCATCATCCATGTGGGAGTGTCAACCGGGACACCAGATGCCACTAAACCACAATGTCATTTGCAATTTGAATGTTATTTGATTTGTATTAAAACCTATAACACTTGTATTCAGTGTAATAACAAATAACATGCATATTTGTATATTTAATATAAAATATATTAGTGTCAATTGAAAATTTAGCAAAATCTATATTTTATACTTGGAATAGAAAGTTTGTTGATTTATCTTCAACAAAATCTAAAAGTTTATATCTTGTGACAATTATAACCAAAATTTAAAAACTTAAGCATAATAGTGTATAAAATATCACAAATTATTATTATTTAAAAAAAAAAACGAAAAGAAAGGATTTTTTTAAACAACAACATTTTATTCAGAGTGGGATATGAACTGGAATTTTTTTTATTATTATTATAGGGAAACAATAGGGATTTTTTTAAGAAGAAAAAACTAAAAGGTTTTGTTGATATTTTGTGACAATTATATTCAAAATGTTAAAACTTAAGAGTAATAGTGTATAAAATATCACTTTGTAAACTAGAAATTGGACTTAAAATATTTATTCACGAACAATAAATTATTTTAAAAAAAGGAAAATAAAGGATTTTTTTTAAACAACTACAACATTTTATTAAGAGTGAGATATGAACTGGAATTTTTTTTTTTTTTTTTTTAAGGGAAACAACAGTGTTTTTTTTAGAAGAAAAAGCTGGAAGGTTTTGTGTTGAGAGTGGGATTTGAACCCACGCCCTTTCGGACCAGAACCTTAATCTGGCGCCTTAGACCAACTCGGCCATCTCAACTTTCGATTAAGTTTTTTAGTATGTTATTATATATTGTGTTAGTGTTAAAAACTTCAATGGTTTTTTTTGGTGCTGTGAAGAGCAATGGAAAATTTTAACAAAATATCAAATCAATACCAATGATTATACGATACTTTTGAATTTTTTGGAAAAACAATTATTATAAAAATTTGCTAGATATGTTAAGGAGACGATGAAGAATTAAAAAGTTAGGATAGTCTCACGTACAAAGTTGTATGTTACGTTATTTGACCCTTATCCCAATTAATTATAATTGATTTTATAATTATCATCCTATCCACCCAAAACTCCACATGTTATTATTATGGTTCAATGTATGTAGTTTATGATTGATGATCAAATGTGGTTAAATATTTGGTATAAAATAATAATTAATATTGGAGAGGGGGGAAAGAATCACTTGCCCACCAACTTCTAGGAAAACAATAGAATATGATATACAAAGTTTAAAGTGTCTATGGGCTGAGAGTGCACCAAGATTAAATGTTCCTTACTTTTGGGGCACCTTTTAGACTTACCACCTTGCTCGATCTGGATTAGCTTTATATTACCCATGGTTTTTCTTTTCTGCACTCAAACCACTGACAATATATATATATATATATATATATATATATATATATATATATATATATTTATTTATTTATTTATTTATTTATTTATTTATATAGATGAGCGTGCTCCTATAAAATCATTCCCTATGAGATAACTATAAACCAATTAGAGTCATTCATCCGAAAAGATTTATGAATTTGAAGTAACTTAGAGAAAAAAACAGTGTCATCTTTTAAATAGCTCAAATGTGCAACTAAGCTACCAAATGCATCTATTGAAAAATGAGTCATTTATCAAAAAGATTTATGGATTTGAAGCAACTTAGAGAAAAAAAAAAGTGTTTTAAAAATAACTCAATTGTGCAACTAAGTAAAATTGAAAGATTAAAAGTGCGATTTTATGCATACAAATCTTGTTTATGTTGTTAAGACTTAAGGTGACAAAATTAAATATTCTCTCAGGCTTTTTAAGATAATTGCATTTTCATGATTCTTATTTGAGACTTCTAATCAAGTGTATGTTTTAATATAATCCAGTTTTAAAATATATTATAGTTACATATAAATTTTAATATTACTGTTAAATCTTGCATGGCAATTTTTTTAATAATTATTCCACGAGTCAAAATTCAAACTTTTACTTGACTGATGAGTTCTTATTACCAGGTCATTAGTAAAAATGCAAAGTGGTTAGATATAATATGGTGTTTTGAATGAGGAAAAAAAAAAACAAACTTAAATAAATAAATAAAAATTGAGGGTACAAAGTTAGGACTGGAGAGACGTTGGTAATGCTACAAAACCATCAAAACCATTATCCAAATTGTCAAATCTCCCCCCACCCTAATCCTCTATAAATATGTAATCCCACTAACTCACATTCATCACCAACAAACCAACTCTTCTTCTTCTTCCTTCCAAATCTTGGATTTTCTTGAATTTTACAGCAACTTTTCATCATATCAGATCAGCTATGGCGGCCAAGAATGTCAGTTTGGCTTCTCTGGACCAAAAGTTGGCCATGGCCAAGCGTTGCTCTCGTGGTATATATATTTATATTTATACATACAATTTTATTTCATTGGTTCCCCTTTCATTTCCCTGCATTTGGTTCTTTAATTGTTTTCTGGGAAAATGTAAAAGTTTTTGATCATATCATTGTTTGTGCATTGCAGAGGGTGTAGTTGCTGGAGCTAAAGCAGCTGTGGCTGCAACCATTGCAACAGCCATTCCCACAGTAAGCTCATTCTTCTTCTCTCTACCTACTTGATTGTATGAAAGGAAGATTTTATATTTAGACAAACTCTCTACCGTACCATTTCACGGATCATTATCAGTGAGATTGATCGACTTTTTCACAAGTATTAGTCCTCTTAAGTATTACAATTTTTTTATAAGCAACTATTCAATCTATAATATTACATTTTGATTTAAATGCGTCACACATATTTTCATCAAAATATCACATTTCCTCACAAATGTTACACTTTCGTAAAAACTATATTTTTTCTTATAAGTAACAAACAATTTTTAGTATTACGTTTTCTAATAACATAAGCATTGCATTTTCATTTGATCTGACCCATTTCACAGATAAAAATTCCTAATATGATTATTCAATTATTTTTTTTGAAATTTAATATATATGGATGATGATGCAGGTGGCTAGTGTGAGAATGTTGCCATGGGCAAGAGCAAACTTAAACCCAACAGCACAGGCACTGATAGTCTCAACGGCCGCCGGGATGGCTTACTTCATTGTGGCCGACAAGACTGTTCTTGCCACTGCTCGCCGCAACTCCTTTAACACTACTATTGATGCCTGATAATATGAATTCTTGAATATCATATTGTATAATTATATGATCTCCAGATCGATATTAAGACTAAGTTGAGCGTAATATTTATCAGCTTAAACTTGTAGCAGACGCATGATGTATTAATACTATATTTCAGTTTATGTATGATGTATCATCTCTTATCAATCAATAATATAATATTTTGGAGGAATTTTCTAGCTTATTCTTTGATTTAATTCTTTCGTCTATTTCCACGGATCTGCTCCAGGAACGACATTCGAAGGTTATAAACAAGGGATTAACGAGCACTCTGCTCGAAATCTTCATGGATCTGCTCCATGAACGCCATTGCTCGAGGACTAACGAACTAGGAACAACGATGGCCATTAATGAGCGATTTATGAGCTTTGCGCTCATGCTTTCCATGGATCTTCTCCAGGAACGGAAGGCTACAAGCAAAGAATCAAGCACTCTGCTCGAATTCCTCACAAATCTGCTCCATAAGGTGCGATTGAAGACGGCAAACAGAGGATTAACGAGCACTCTACTCGAAATCTCTACGGATCTGCTCCATGAGCTACCGTCTAGGCTTAATGGGACGAACACTGTGCTCGGAGTGAACAACATGACTGTTTTCACCAGATTAACTCCTCTGCGGAGTGAAGATCCTCTACGGATCTGTTCGTCTCTCCGACGACAACGCAGCTCAGCGTGACTCGCCGGTGTCAGAAGCTGCGGTGGCACAGCTCCCTCACCGGCAAGCTCTGATACCATGTTGGAATTGGAAAGTCTGTAATTTCTATACAAATTTTCTTATTTTGTTGAAGGCTTCTTGAATATTATGAATTTTTTTTTATTAGGTAATGAGAGAAACTTATAACCACTATTTGATAGTGTGCAAGGTTATATTTGATGGACAATATTTATTGTCTTTATTATAATTTGTTGTAGACTCCATATATAGAAGTGATACCTATATATACTACGGAGTATTAAAAAAAAAATCTAAAACGGAAAAGTAATTATGAGAATTTAGAAATAACCATTCTAAGTTAATGTTGACCGCATGACCAGCTCAATTGGTTACACAGGTGAAATTTGAGAGGAAAGTCCATAAACAAAAGTTTAATATCTGTGTTCAGCTGAGTTACCATGTTCGTGGAGGCTTGGGAGTTGGGGATTTAACTTTTTGAGAAGAAAGAATATTTTAGGATTAATTATTTTATTGCAAGAGAAGTTGGTGCATATGAATTTAATGTGCAATCTTAAATAATGACGGCAATTTTCCTCATCACCGTAAAAAAGAGGGAAATAAGTAGTATATGGATATACGAGGACTTTTTATAAATGATATGCATTATGCAATGGTGTAAGTTCAATGATATAATATCATATGCTTAAAGAAGACATACATAATACAACTTTATCAAATATAAATATATTTACAGCCGTGCTATATACATGATATTAGGGTAAGAATAACACAACTTGACATCTAGATAAGAATAATATATTACATATATTTTCATTTTCTACTTCTTAATTACTAATTTGACATGTTATGTTATGATTGATTTATAAAAAAAATACTCCGTAGATTATAATTTTTATTCTTTTTTACCCTCATAAAATTTAAACACATGAGAAAAATTTTATTTTCTAAACATACACTTAGCCCGAAAATCACATATATAGAAAGAATTAATTGCACTGCGAATACCCAATGTGATAAGCTAGACCAAGAAAATGTTGACCAGAAACAAACTCGTGATTCTTTAATATAATAAGAATCATGATCCACCCACGTGGCCACTTCTTTCGGGACAATTTTTACTTTATTTTTATTCCCTACTTACATGGCATTCATCCTAAAGAAAAGTATAGTAATCTGCATAGGCTTAACTCACTAGTTCAGTAGAGAGTATTTCGTAGAAAATGTCAAGCTAAGATTCGAAACTCAACAACGATAATGTAGAGATATGTCCAAGGTAGACATGTCTTTTATATGTACCGACAATTGACCATATTTGTTAAGCCACTAGGTCATTATTGCATGTGATTTACATTCTTTCAAATACTCTTGTTAGGTTGGAACTGAGAATTCAACCTTTTGAGAGAAATATAATTTAGTTTATTTTTTCTATGTGATTTGTAAAAATTACAAAGGAATAAAATTTATTTGTACAATCTAGATTGTAACCGTAAATTTTTCTTGTCATTAAAAAAATAAATCATAATTTTTATAACCTTCTTTCTCTCTTTTCAACAAAATCACAACACGTAAAGGAAGTTTTATTTTGAAAATACATATATCATTTTTCTATGATTATTATTTTGATAAGTGTTCGAAATTCGGAACCACTGACGAACCACCTGCCTGCTACCAACTTCGAGGAAAACAATGTACAAACATCGAACATGTCTATGGGCTTACAGTGTACCCAAGTACACCAACTGATCTCAACCCTTCATTTTTGGACACGTTCTACAATCTTGTGGACTTGGTGACTATCCATTATGCGATGGATCCAAACGCACGTGATTGATTATAAGGGAAACACCCACGGTTTTGTGGAGCTACTTTTAACCTTTGTACTTTACCTCCCAAACCACTGGCTCTCTGTACCTCAACTCTTTACATTACAAATTTTAAGCATAAAAGGCAAAAGGAAAAGAATAACATTTTTTTTAATGATTATATATATATATATATATATATAAAATTCATAGTATATGATTTAATTAAAAGAGAAAAAAATGTTATTCTTTTCCTTTTTCTCTATCATCTACTTCATAAAAAATATCCTCAAAAATTGAAAAAAATCATTAATGTGATACTCTAAAGTAATTTAAGGACAATTAAGAAAAAAAAAAGAATGATAAATGTATAGTTGATTGTTAAAATGTGTTATTTCCTTATAATTTAGAATCAAATGTGCCATTTTCTTTTTTGAAACATGTGTTATTTTCTTAACATAAAATTATAAAACATGGGGGACTTATTGTGTGGATCGGTACAAGTATAGGGAGTATCGAATACAGTTATACTGAGTACATATTATTTTTTGTTGTATCTACTACTATTAATACTAGTATCAACCTTGTTCAACACAATTAATTGTATTCAATATTACTTGATTGTGTCAAATATTATTAGCATCCAGACAACAAAAACAATATTGTTTTTCTAGATTTCTCCAGGTGTTTGAATTTATTAGTAATAATAATAATAATAACTAAAAATGTAGAAACTCAGCAAACTCTAGTACGCTGTATATTCAATATTCTAATATTTTTTTTAAAGAATGATTTTTCTATTTTATTTGCTCTTAAATGCTTTGGATAAATAAGGTGCAATAATGCAATCTGCCAATATCTTGTGCAATCTGCACTAATGCAATCTGATGAAACAGCCAACGGACTTCGACAGACTCCGACGTTGGTAATCCCACAAAACCGTCAAACGTTTGGCCAATGTTCTTCAGACCTGAAATTTTTGCCTATATATATCACAACCATTTTACCCATTTATCTCACCAACTCATCATACAAATTAAACAAGCATAGCTTTTTAATTTCTTGAATTTTACTTCAGCTCTTCGTTTGTATCATCAGCAATATAATGGCGGGCAAGAATGTGAGTTTGGCTTCTTTGGACCAGAGGTTGGCCATGGCCAAACGTTGCTCTCATGGTATGTAAATAATGTACAAGTTTCTTCTTTCGTTTTACTGGGTTTATTTCTGTGGGTTTGGAGAAAAAGTGGTAAATTTTGATCATTGCTTGTGTATTGCAGAGGGTGTAGTTGCAGGAGCTAAAGCAGCTGTGGCTGCCACCATTGCAACAGCTATTCCAACAGTAAGCTCATACATTCTTTTTTTTTTTTTTTCTAATGACGTAAAAGATCATAGTCACTGTTCTCTGATGTGTATTGGATAAATCCCGTTTTATGATTTAAGCCAGTAAATGATTACAACGAAGTAAATCAGATTAGGTTGCCCTGTTCTTTCTTTTTCTAAAAATTGACGTCACTATATGTAAACAATTTTACTTCTTATTTTGATATTTTTGATAAAATTTAGTGAAATTTGATACGATTCACTGTAACTTTCAAGGAAATAGGGACAATTTTATAGTTGTGCATTAAATTTTATGATGTAAGCCTGTATATATGCATGGTGCAGTTGGCTAGTGTGAGAATGCTGCCATGGGCAAGAGCCAATTTAAACCCAACAGCACAGGCACTGATAGTCTCAACAGCCGCTGGGATGGCTTACTTCATTGTGGCTGACAAGACTGTTCTTGCTACGGCACGCCGGAACTCCTTCAAGAATGGCTCAGTCTCCGCCAACATTGAAGCCTGATCTTGATTATATATTATTATATGCATCATATTTTATCTGATCTCCCTGCTACTCAATCTCATTCATTTCAAGAAGGGGGCGTGGGGGTAGAATTCTGTTTGAATGTATGAGTAATGAGTATGATGAATACCTGTTGTATGACCAACAACTGTTTCTGTGAATATAAACAAAATGTTGGTTTTTCCCAGATTTTATTGCCTTCTTTTCTGTTGATGTATCAAATGTATTAACCCACTGGCAATGATTCTAAGAATTCTGTATTAACACTATCAGAACAATCAGTATTTACAGACTCAAAAGGTTAAAGACTTACAGCTTTACATGTGCTATTTTCATTGCCTTCTATTGGACGGAGGCCAGTAAAGGCCAAGTCTAAACACCTGGTGACGGGGTTGTGGGTGGAGGCCGATAAAGGGCTTAAACAGCACCCAGTGTCTCAAAAATGTGTGGCAGTATAAATAAAAGTTGCGCCTTCGCTACTAACTATACCATTAGCTCCGAAGGAGCATTAACAGATCAACTTTCTTGGTCTGAGCATTTCACCAGTAGTCCTTACATGAACAAGAGCCATCCTTGAAATGGTGAAACCGACTCCGATCTCTGGCAATGATTTCCCTGTTGAAGATCTTGGATATCAGCTTTGTAGCTGAATGGCAGTTGCTGCACACCCTCAGGTTCTTGAAAATCCTGAGAGTTGTCCCGGGCTTTGTACTAACCAACCCGAAAGAAATGGCCAACTTCTCGCTGTGTTGGCTCAACACCCCTTCTTTCCACTCTTCGTCTACATCTCGATGTACTTGAGATGTATCAGGAACATGTCCTGCCATCTCCAAAAGCTTGTCCACTTCTTCGAGCATCCCATATATTTTCTCGCTCTCTGGATGTGTTCTGTCACTGGCAAGGAACTCGTGAACTATGCTATCCACCTCAATGGAGGTGCAGCCCGGGACTTTCTTCAATCCCTTGTTGTGGAGAAAGGTTCTTATTCTACCTACATCATCCCATCTACCAGCTCTTGCATAGATGTTTGATAACAGCACATACCCTCCGGGATTATCGCGTTCCAGTTCAAAAAGGTTCTTAGCAGCAAATTCACCCAATTCAACTTTTCCATGAATTCTGCAGGCACCAAGCAAAGAACCCCATATAGCACCATCTGGCTCGACATCCATGCTTTGTACGAGGGCCATGGCTTCATCCAACAGTCCAGCGCGACCTAAAAGGTCTATCATGCACCCATAGTGTTGCAACTTTGGCGCAAAATTGTAATCTTGGATCATGGAATTGAAATACTGTCGCCCAAGATCAACCATACCAGCATGGCTGCAAGCTGATAAAACACTGACAAATGTTATGTTGTCTGGCTCGAATCCTTTCTCTTTCATTTCTGCAAAAACCTCCAGCGCTTTATACGCATCTCCATGCATGGCTAGCCCGGATATCATCACGTTATAAGAAGCCAACGTTTTTGTCTCCATTCCATTGAAAACTTGTTCTGCAGCTTCTACATTCCCACATTTGGCATACATATTAATAAGACTTGTCCACAGAGAGGCATTCTTAAAGTCATCTTGATGCCTGTCAATATAAGCATGTATCCATTTGCCAAGATCCAGTGCACCCAAATGTGCACAAGCTGGAAGAATGCTTAAGAAAGTTACATCATTAGGCTCTACCCTAGACCGCTGCATTTGGCGAAAAACAGATAAGCCTTCTTTGTACTTGCCCTTAAGTGTGTAACCTCCAATCATAACATTCCAGGAGATGAGATCCCTCTCCCCCATACTCTCAAACAACCTTTTTGCTGAATCTAAATCACCACATTTTGCATACATGTCTATAAGCCCGTTAATAAGCCGAAGATTTGAACTAAGGCCATGATCTTCAATCCAAGAATGGACCCAAATGCCAAATCCCAGTTCACCCAAATGGGCACAAGCAGAGAGAAGACTCAGCAGTGTGCTCACATCAGGAGTCACATTTTCTCTCTTCATCTCTTCAAACAAAGCCAGTGCCTCTTTATACCGACCCACTTGAGCATACCCGGAAATCATAGCATTCCAGCAAACCACATCTCTAACAGGAATTTCATCAAACAGCTTACGGGCATCATCCAAGAACCCCCTCAAAACATACCCACATATCAACGACGTAAAAGACACCGCATCCCTATAAGAACTTTTATCCAACACCAACCGTGCACAACTCAGTTCACCAGTTTGCGCGTACATGTTAACCAAAGAAGCATGTACATAAACATCACTCTCAAGCCCAACCTTCAAAACATGCCCATGAACCTGTTTCCCAACCCGACCCATCGCCATTCTCGCGCAGGATTTAAAAACAAACGGAAACGTATAAGAATTCGGACGATTCCCCGAGAAAAGCATTCTTCTGTAAAACTCAAGAGCCAATCCCGGGCTCGAACTCAACGAGTATCCGCGAATCATCATGTTATATACAACAACATTTGGGTTTTCGATGGTGTCAAAGATGGATAGCGCATAGGAGATGTCACCGTAGGGGGAAATGGCGCAAAATTGGACTAGCTTGCTAAGCGCGAAAGGGGAGTGATGCAAGCCGCATTTGATGATTTGGGAGTGTATTTGCCGGAGATTTTCGATGGTTCTGCATTTGGAGAGAAGGGATAGAGATTGGTGGGTGTGGAGGAGATTGTAGGGTGGATTGGAGTCCGGGAGGAAGTGCATGGGTGAAGCTGTCACTGGACAGGAAGAAGACATCGCCATGGCCAGTAGCGTTTGGAGACATGTCCGTATTCTAATCTTGATAGTTAATAAAATTTTCCAAAAATTATAAGTTGTAAATTGACACCCAAGCCGTTAATTATATCTGATCTAAAAAAAAAAAAAAACTAGAACGAGTTATAGCAGGTGTCAATGTTAACAATATTTGGTACAATCATGCCTCTGAAGCTTAACATAGTTGAGTTGGTCTGAATTAAAAGGTCATGACGAGAGACGGTAGTGTGAGATTGAATCCACTGAAAGTATGTATGAGAAAAACGTCTAAAAATGTTAGAAGGTCTAGATTGGATCCCTTGTGCGCCCATACAGACTTCAAATCTCATTGAAAGTATGTATGAGAAAAACGTCCAAAGATGTTAGAAGGTCTAGATTTGATCTCTTGTGCGCACGACTAGATTTGACTAGTGAGGGATGATCTTAGTGGTCGAAAGATAGAGTGTGAATGTAATAACCTAACAAATATCCAAATCCTCGATGGGGAGGATCTTAACTTTTGAAAATAATACACAAACCTTGTCTCACTGAGCCACATCCAATGCAAGGTAGTGAATTTTATACCCCTATTACATCTATAGGGACACAATGGTAATCGAACTCTTGGGCATTTTATATGTCAATTCTACCGAGGTACAAGGATAATTGAATTCATTTTGGATATATTTATAAATACGTACCCCAGTTTACTATACTTTAAGATGTCGCTATTAATTTATAATTGGTTTTGATAATCATGTGACGAGAATATATACTCTAAGAAATACAATTAATATTTCTTTATATATGATTGTATATTGTAATAGTACAAACTTGAAACTAGAATGTGATGAGACTGATCTAATATCTAGAGAGCTGAGAAATTAAATTGAAGAATGGAGTCTGGTATGGAGCTGAGGGCGGGGGAATTAATTCCGAGGCATTGGCAATGTGATCGGTAAGTGATACTCTTATATTACTTTTGCATTTACAATGTATACGACGTAATGCTTGCAAAGTGTCTAACTACTGAAGAGATATTCTTATATATTTATTCAATGGATGGTCTATTTGCGGCATATATTGACTAAGACTAAGAGTTGGGTTCATATATTGAATAATATTAATTAATTTTTTGTTTGCTAAGTAATCTGCGAATTTAATAGCTTATTTGTTAGTTGAAGAGACCGTACATTCAGCTGGTTGTAAGAAATGTGTTTTGTATTCTTCCAATAAATCTGATGTAATCTCTCGTGAAACTTGTTAATGAAGTTGGTTTTTTTTTTCTCATAAAAGAAAAAAAAAAGAATTGAGTTCAAAGCTAGATATATGTTTTTTTTTGGTAAATTTACGGGGTCCACCCACGTTCGCTCCGGGAGGCACGGGAGCTGGCCCAAGGGGAATCGTCACTTGTGGGAATTGGACCCGGGTTCTTCCGAAATTCCTCCCTACAAAGAGAGTTCACTTACCACTTGAGCTACCCCACTGGGTTAAAGCTAGATATATGTTGATATTTTACAAGTTCTGATCCTAACTTTTAGGATTTTTAATTTCTTAGGTTATGGCCGTGCACTTGGCAAAAGTTGGGCACAAATTCTATCTTACCATTAAGGAATTAATTTATAATAAATAAATCTTCCAAAAAGTGAGTAGATATTTAATTTTATATCTATTCCTTATTTTGTCTCAATTAAGTCACTATTTTCTTCTAGGGTTCTGAATCTGGAAACCCTAGCTAGGGGGAATGGATAATGGGTAATTATTAACAAATAGAAATGCCAATATGTCGTTTCTCAAAAAAAAAAAAATGCCAATATGGGTTTGTTTCAGATTATTGAACTATCAAAATTGTTACAAAATGAGGTATGAGCGGAAGACATGAAGTGTTAAGTCAGACTAAGATAATAAGAGCAACCTTTTGGTGTTTTCAAAAAAAAAAAGAGCAACTTTTTGGTGATTTTTATAGTGACAAGTAAAAAAGAGGGGGAAGAGAGAAGAGGAAAAAAAATGAAAATAAATTCTGACATCAAAAACAAGAGTAAAATTACATCTACGCACCCTGACATGAGCAGTGCGCCACACGCGTAAGCTGTATAGCAACCTTTTTCCAATTTCTCCGTTCAATATGTCTCACAAAAAATTGGTATTTGAAAGAGATTTTTTTTTTTCTCTAAAAATCCACTCCCATTAACAAATTCCCCCCCCCCCCCCCCCCCCCCAC
>NC_044928.1:3032711-3086379 GCF_003576645.1 Ipomoea triloba
AAATTCCCCCCCCCCCTCCCCACACCCCAATTGCTAAAATCCCTCTTAAAGATGGGTCACACTTGTGTGAGACCGTCTCACGGATCCTTATTTGTGATACGGGTCGGGTCAAAACACCATGCAAATGTTATACTTATATGTGCAAATGTTATACTTATATGTGCAAATGTCATACTTATGTGCTCAAATATAACACTAATCAAGAATACAATTTTTGTTACTTATAAGAGAAAAAGATACATTTTTCATAATAAGTAATGTTGATAAGTGATCCTTACTTATAAGGGCAAATATAATACTTTTGAGGAAAAATATAATACTTTTAAATCGAAATGTAAAAGTATTGTATTTTCCCTTAAAAGTATTACATTTACCTTTATAAGTAACAAAAATTTTATTCCTGATTAGTATTACATTTGAGCATATAAATATGACATTTGTTCATATAAGTGTTACACTTGCATCTTGATCCGACCCGTCTCATGGTGAGACGGTCTTACACAAGTTTTTGTCCTTAAAGATACTCTAAATCTCGTATTTAATTTAAATTTGTGCTATATTCTTATCCTCACCCCTGTATTGTACTTAATAAATAAAAGTAAAAAGGAAAAAAAAAAAAAAAAGAAGAGAGAGAGAGAGGATTTTATCAATTAAGAATGAGATTTCGTAAAAGAAGAGTTTTTGGGTTTAGCACTTTAGCCTAGTGAATGGTTAAGCTCTGTTCTCGACAATTTGCCTTAGGTTCTGAGCACATCTCCCCCATTTTCCATTCATACATCAAATCATAACAATCTCGAAAAGAAGCCCCGGACACATGTAATTTGATTAATTAATCCAAAATAAGATTAACAACTTATTTTGTTGGTTTAAATCTTTTTGGGATCTAGGTCTCAACAATTTACTGATCATCAAAACTTTAGGGTAAGGACATGTGGAGTTTTCAAGTTTGAGATGCAAACCTTAATAGAAGTTATTTAGTAAAGTGAAAAATTAGAGGATTTTGAGATTTTTTTTAGAAAAAACAAGAAATTAGCTAGAGAAGTAAAAAAATAGAAAATGGAAAACTTGTTTCCTAAAATCAATTCTCCAACTTAGCTTTCCATCTCCATTCTTTTGTTTTTTTTTTTTTTAATGATTTTGGAAAATACAAAACCAAAATTCTTCATTTGGAGAATTGAAAAACACACTGGTGAACAATATTATGCTCAACAGTCCTAAGGTATCGACTTTTGTTACCTTTTACACATTTAGTATCAATGTATTAAGTTTGTAAAATAAAATAAAAAAATTAGAGAAATGAAAAATGGGAGAGATGAAGATCAGAATGAAAATTAGAACTAGAAAATGAAAAACAGAGAAAATGAGTGCTTTGTAATCTTGTACTTATTTTTGTGGGTTACGTTGTGTTATTGTAGCATGGTAAACATGTGAGGTTATGTTGGGTGTTGGCTGAGTTGTCCGAATTCAATCCATGTCCGATTCGAAGTGTGGCGTTGTGGCTTAACATGAAGGAATGTGGTTAAATAATTAATGCCCACCTACTTATCACTAATTGATTTTAAGTAGATATGCCAATCAAATAGTAAAAAACTCGATCTGTGGTTAAGTATGTTTGACTTACAACAATCACATGACAGGTGACTCACTGGAAAATAAGCATACTACAGCACTGAGATCCAATAGACGCCATATATACATACATGATCCAATATATGACCCAATGATTGCCAAAATATCCAACTCAAACATTCAAACATTCCCATTTGCACTTCCCAGATGCTGATCGAGGATGAAGAGTGAACTGCAAGTCATCAAAAGGAGCGGTGGCGCGACGAGCAGCCATCATCATAATCATTTTCTATTTTTGCTCTTGTTTTCTGTTTCACTAGTGGTTCAATCACAACACCTCTTTTAATGACAGCCTTCAGATAAGACTAGTTAACATGTAGATGGTGAAAAAGGAGCATCTGTGCTAGTCATTTTCTTGCTTTTGTGAGCCTAATCATTAAATCTAAAGGGTCAATATAATTGGACATATAGAGACATTGTGTTTACTAATTGGAGAAATTTTTTATATTTTTTTGAAAAAAATAGAAAACCAGATAAAAGAAAACATAAAATGTGTTTATTTTTGTCGTTAAAATTAATATGAAAAACCGACCTGAAAAAAAAGAAATTGCACTTCAATCTTGAGGGCTCTCACATGTTCCAACTCTGAAACCTTACTAGAAGAGGTAAATCATGAATGTGTCTCAATGATTTACGAGTCTTATCTCCAAAATATTTAAACCAGCAAAACAGAATTATTAACTCTACTTTAAATTGGTCAAGTTAACTCCAGTTAACTTATGTCCTGTGATAATGAGTTAGAGTTAGAGTTAGAGTTAGAGTTTTCAATCCTTTTTGCTTCTTTGTAGTTTGTAGTGAAGAGACTTGAAATGGAGAACAGAATATTTTATCACAATACTGTAATTAGCTTAGCACACACTGCACAAAATAACTTCCTATTTGCGTGAGCATCATGAAGAATATGTGAAATTCAAAAGCAACGGCTATTTTTCTCATCCTGGATGGGGAGTGGGATTCTGGCAAGTATTATTGAGGAGAATTTTTCCTCCCCTCCTTTACAGAATGGTCACATATAAAGAATAAAGGATGTGAAGCCTTTGTCTGAGGTTTTAATTGTGTAGAATATTCATCTTGTATGGTTAATAATGGTGATTAGGATTCCTCCTTATCAAATCCTAGGTCACCACGCAAGCATCTTTGCCTGCCATGTCAGCAGCCACGTGGTCAAATGACTTCAAATCCACTGTAGGTGTCACTTCCTCTAGGGCCTCACCTCTTGTTTAATTTTTTGAAGTGTGAAGTTTTATTTTGGAATATCTTTAATTTCCCGCTTTGATATCAAGATTATTAGGTCACTATTACTTTCAATCAAGTATTATTTTTGTCACGTTTGGTGTATCGCGTTCATTTTGTTTTGTTTTTGTTTTTGTTTTTTTTTAAACCACATGTAGTCCCTTTAGTCAAATATATGATTGAAAATAGGCTAAAATATAGAATGTATTAAAAAAAAAAAGGCTAAAACATATATTTTCAATCCAAAACCACTTTGGCTCTTACACCTCAATACTTTTGAGGCGAAAATCATATGGTTTTGAAGATTTGGCTAGAAAGATTAAATGTGGTAAATAAATAAAAGTCATACATCAAATATGACAAAAATCATACTTGGTGACTAAATGTGGAAGTGACATAATGGCGGGACCAAAACCTTTTATTTAATGCTGGGTTTTGAAAAAGTCTTACATTGAAAATATAAGAGAGAAGATGTGTTTAAGATAATGAGTTAAATTAGCTAATTGATTCAATTTAGTCTTTCGGTGTGGTTTGACTCATGTGCATTATAGCCCGCGTAACATTGATTTAATCTTACCATATAACATGGTATCAATGGCCCAAGACCATGTGTTAGACGGACTAATTGGTTGGATTCAGTCTAATCAGAAATGTTGGCTAGACAGGTTTTACTACATTGCAGAATTCCCATTCATCTGAGCGCAGGTCACACACAGATGCTGATGGTATAAAGCCACATTGTCTAATCTTTCATGGCACATTTCTGTCAGTGTCATTTTGATGACAGTATAGTGATATTGCAATTAAGATTGAGTTCAAACATAGTACACCACATCCTATATAAAATATCTTCTGAAAAATCAGTGATCTCTATGAATCCCATGGTTCTCAATTACTGGTTTCATCTTTTATCCCTTATTGTAGAACTCCTGTTCTACGTTTTATATCTAAAGGAGGGCCAAACCCGATGTTCCTTCCAATCAATCCACCGGGTCGTCTCATGAAAAACTTGACGATCAACGATCGAAAAGAAATTTTCCCTTTTCACCACACCAGAAATAATCTATCCCCAATGTTTGTTTTACTAACAGAAAAAAAAAACAGAGAAAGTATACTTTTTCAAATTTTCATATGGTCAAATACAGAACCCATCCAAAAGTATATGTCTGCTTTTGTGATAGTGATAAAGGAGCAGATATCATTTTCCAATGAAGTTCAATAAGTATTATCTTTGTTTACTTCAAAGAAGCCTGAAGCTGTTGATAACAGCCCTCCCATTATGGTTTTTTCTCAATTGCTAAAGTGTTTAATTAGAGGTAAGAAGAGACTAAAGAGTGGCAATGAATATGCCCTTCAGATTGCTTTTGAATTATTGAGGGGATTGAAGGAATCAAATCACGAGGGGGAATAGAAAATCTGGATGAATGTGCATTGGAAGAATCAATTCTCATACTGTAAATTTTTTACAAGTTTTTTTATTTTTCATGTTCAGACTTGATCTCAACCAAGTCTACCTGAATGAATAGGCCTACTCATTCTGAGGATGTCTGTGTGGACTTGCACACATGACACATATGCGCGCCCACGTGATGTCTGAGGAGTGCATGCCCTCTTGCATCCATGCCATTGGTCTGCAATGGAACCTCCAACTGCATTTGATGTATGCAAGTCAGCATTGTAATCTGATAGGATAAAACGTTTACCATTACACTAAAAATTATAATTTAAATATGTAGCTTTATTTTTTTTTTTATATGGTCACATTTTCGTGTGGTAGGGTGATAGACTTGATCCTTCAGGCCTTCGCCAAACAATCTCCCTAACCACTAATTACTGGACTTGACCATTTACTGGCCTCTAGCACCAACAATTTTCCTAGTCACCAATTGTTGGACTTCGCCATTTACTGGCCTCTGGCTCCAACAATCTCCTTAGCCACCAATTGCTGGACTTGATTCTTTACTGACCTCTGGCCGCAACAATCCCTCTAGTCACCAATTATTGGACTTGGCCATTTATTGACCTTTACTCCTAACAATCCCCCATCTATCGATTGCTGATTTTGACCCTTTACTGACCTTTACCTGTCTCTAGCCACAATAATCCCCCTAACCACCTGGACATGGCCATTTGCTGTCATATGACCCCAGCAATCGCAAATTATCATGTGGACCCATGCCCACCTTGATTTTGAATGTTGATGTTGTTTTGACTTAGATACACAATTTACATACTAAATGTTTACAATTTACCTTTTAAAAATTTCAATTTGTACACTATGAACACACAATTAACATATATGTAATTGATTATCTTGTTTTGTATTCACAAGTTCTTTTCAAATATTGCAATCACACAATATTAACATATTAGGATTTGATGACCTGTATTGTATTCACAAATTGCCTTCTACAACTTTTATGTGTTTGATTAGAAACACAATTTATATTTTAGAAGTTCACAATTTCAATACTAAAGATAAACAATCTAGGATAAGGGTGGACCCTGGTCCATGATATACAACTCCCAAACAATCTTCCTAACTACCAATTGTTGGACTTGGCCTTTCACTCGCCAAGAACATCCATACCCTCTTTCTTTCCATAATGGATTTACACATGTCATGTAAGCATTTAGTAAGTGGAATGTGCATCTATGTAATGATTATGGGGTAGTTATGCATTTCATATTCTTGCATCCATCTTCTCAGTTAGAGCTTTCCCCTCATAAAGCCTTGCCAGAAATGGATACAGAACAGAGAATAGTATTTGAAACTCTTTTAGAGAAGTATTGGATGGGGAATCCAGTAAAGATGGGGTTTATTTGGATATGTTCCCAGGGTTTGTGTTTCTGTGCATGCACTTAATACAATAATAGTTCATAAATGGCTACTCCTAAGAACCATTCCCATACACTACTTAAGAAAAAGGCAACAGCATAGCAATAAGAGGTAATAATACTTTCTTTTTTCCCAAAAATATTTCTCCTTAGCCTTTTGAACCCATGTTAAGGAAACCTAGGGCCCCACCTCTAAGTTCCTCACAGTATATAAGCCCTCTCAACCCCATTCACCAAAACTCACCATCCACCTTCAATTCAGCTAACAAATTTTCTTCAGTTTCAACTCTGCAACTCGATCGCTTTTCTCATCTTTCGCCTTCTAGGTGAGTACTTCTGAGTTGATGAAATGGTTAAATGGATAGTGTATGTATAGAAAATTATGCACATTTCATGTTTGGTTTTAAATGGATAATTTGTGAACAATTTTTTTTAAACATGTTTGGCAGAAAATGAGCCGGGAAGGGGATTGGATGTGTGCTGCATGCCAGCACCTTAACTTCAAGAAGCGCGATGCATGCCAACGATGCAGCTGCCCGAAGTATGCATCCGCGTCTGATGTGGCCTTATACGGGCTAAATAAATCGGAAGTGTTGGCTGGGGACTGGTATTGCACTGCCATGAACTGCGGGGTTCACAACTATGCCAGCCGAACGACTTGCTTCAGATGTGGCGCCTCGAAAGTGGATTATTATGGCTATGCTGCAGCATATGAGGCAAATGCTGTTCCTGGTTGGAAATCTGGTGACTGGATATGCAACAGGTAAATTCACTAGTACCTTAGAGAGTTTTGGAGGATTAATGAAGTGTCTATGACAGTTACAGATTACCTTAAACTACTCAAATTGTTCAATTTGATGTTCTGATCATCTGCAATTCCTGCAGATATGGATGTGGTACTCACAACTATGCCAGTAGAACAGAATGCTACAAATGCAAGACGCCTCGGGATTATGGTGAGGATAGATTCTTAGCTTGTGCTGGATGATCAGATCATCTGTGTACTTAATAGCATTACTCACTTTATTGTTTGTTTGTTTTATTCTCAGCACAAGACCTGTGATGAGAAAGTGAGGCAAGGAAGAGAACAGAACAGCATTCTATCCCCAGTTCATATCCAAGAATTGCTGTTTTTCTTTAGTTCTTATATATCACTCTCTGTGTTCTCTTAGTCCAATAATATTATCCAATTTTCATTAGCATTGCTATCTTTGGTTAGCCAGAATGGGTTTCTGACTTCATTTTTGTATGATGCAAGTGTTCATACATATATATGAATGAAATCCCATCATATTTTCCATCTCTCTTTCAATGTTAGTTCTTATCTTTGATGCTTAGCTTGTGAGTTGTGAATGATGAGACCTTTACATGGGGTGGTCCATGGAATATCAATAATAATGTGTCCCAAATCCCAATAGCTATCAATCGATTAAAATCTTTTGAACTTAGGACCTTCTTTTTGGTTTAATATATGAAGAATGTGTTACATGTTCAGTTTCAATTAAAAGTTTAAACTAATTATAATAAGGCAACTTCTAACACATTTATACTTTATATATTATATATGTCCAACACAACCAAACCTACTTTTCCCTACAAAGAAAATTCTCAAACATTTCCACTAGTAGAAAAATAACATTCAACATTGGTGTTTTGGTGAAGTACTAATTAAATTATAAACCACGTGGATTTTTTTTTAATATCTTAATTTTGGGCCAAAAATTATTTGTGTAGCATGCCAAAATAGCAAAATGTGAGGGAAGATGCAAAACAAATACTATTGATTTTGACAATAAATATTAGAGGATTGTTTCCCTCTTCTCGATGATAAAATCTCTTTGATTTATGAAAAAGTCATCATCTACTCCTTGAAGATATACTCTGTGTAAAAGTCGCCTTGTGACTTGGCCTAGTCGGTAAAGGGATCACAATGAGCTAAACTAACTTAAATTGTCCATAATTAACCAACTTAAATCAAGAACACCAATTGAATTGACAGCTCCATAAGGAGTCGAGTTTGATGTGATAAGTATCCACAAATAAAACATTAAGGCTCTGTTTGGTAACATAGTTAGCTTATAAGCCAATTTTGGTTTATTTGACCATTATTAGTTGTTTGACTTGGTTAACCAATCAAAATGAGTATTTGATTAATTAACTTTTTGTTACAACTTATTGCTCCAAAATACTAAAATTCAAAAAGTTGCTCAAATAAACTTTTTTGATAAGCTTTTTGAAAAAGTCATTTTACATGTAATCAGCTAATTTATCAAATACTTTTCTACAATCAGCTAATACTATCAATTAGTCAAACCCACTAACTCAATCAGTTATCAGTTATTTACCAAACACTCCCTAAGTATACTAGATTTTTACCATAGTAGGATAGGCTTACTCCTTGGAAATAGCAAGCTAAGCAGCAACAAATGTAGAAGAAGGAGGAGGAGAAGAAGAAGAATCCAATAGAGATTCAGAGAATCTCCATTGACCCAAACTCAGAAAGGGGAGCCTAGCTAGCTAGTTTTGCAGTGATATATAAACATGATTCCTTTGGGCATCAAGAGTTGATGTAAATCTCAATAATTTTGCAGATAAGAACCAGATGCTATGCTAGCTCCACTTTATGAGCCACACAACTGCTGACTCAACTCTATTTTGCCTTCCTTTCTCTTCAGACTTCCAATCAAATTATGTTTCCATGCACTTTTATTACCCATTCCAACATTGCAGCACAAAAGAGGAAGTTAATGAGGAATTAAGGATTTAGTAGAATAAGTGCAACCATTAAGACTTCTTATAAGTGGCAAGTGTTAGATTATAAATGGGGTAACATCATTTTTTTATTCTCAGTTACTCAAAATTTTTGTCGTTTCTAGCTCCGTTGTTAAATATATTATATTCTTCTCATATTTATATTCAAAATTTGTCGTTTTTGGCTCCGTTGTTAACATCATATGATTGTATGTGGCGAACTTGATCTTCAAAACGAATGGAAAGACAAGATGACTTTAAGGTATGTATATGTTTCTATGAGCATTTTAGTACTTTGGGTGTTTATGTTTTGATTTGCTAGTCGGAAGACTAAAAATGCCACAAGCCAACCGTCTTGCAAAGTTAAGGATATGTTTTGTAACTTTTAATTAGAATGACCAATTGTGAATATTTGAGAGAGTAATTTAATTTATATTTTTTAATTTCAATAAATCATGCTTGACCAGAACTTTTCCAAGTCAAAATCTGAACCAAAATATTGGAATAAGTTTTCTACCTTTTAAGTTTTGCTTTAAAACTCCCCAAACTACCAAATGGCCTCTAAAAAGTTTAAGTTTAATTAATTAGTACGTACTTTATAGATACCAATATAAAGTGTATGAGCAATAAGTGTCACAATATAATATATTCAATAGGTAAATTCTTTACAAATTAATTAATTTGTTCTTCCCGTAACGAGTATTAAAAAGATTCTTGCCCTATTATGAGCTGACTTTACAATCCCATAAGTTCAATTGCTTTAATTGATGCTAGACAAGTGGCCCAGTAACTATGAAGGAGCTTCCCCACCATATCTCCTAGCTGCAGAGTCCAAATAACCACAACCAATAGTATTATCGGGACTTTGATTCTTGTCGCAAATATTGAAAGTTTAGGTTTGGATTAGATTTGTGTGTTTTTATGAGCGTTTTAGTACTTTGGATGTTTAGTTTTGAATATATTGACTAAATTCAAATGAAATAACTCTTACATATTTAATTAGTACTTTATAGATACTAATATAAAGTGTATGAGCAATAAGTGCCGCAATATAATTTAATAGGTAAATTCTTAATAGATTAATTTGTTCTCGTATTGAGTACTACTAACTCTGTTAAAATGCAGTATCTGTTCATAACTACTTTCTCAATATACTAAAACACAAAAAGTCAATACTGCCTCCATTGAAACTCAAACTCATAACATTTCATATAAGAAAGCAATTTAGTACTACTAGACTACAAGATCCTTTGCCTATTATGAGCTGACTTTACAATCCCATAACTTCAATTGCTTTAATTGATGCTAGCTAGAAAAGTGGTCCAGTAACTATGAAGGGGCTTCCCACCATATCTCCTAGCTGCAGGGTCCACTTCTATTTCATTCTCTTTTAAAAAAAAAATTGCCACAAGAGTACACTGAATTCTAATGTTGCTATTACGTATAAATTGGTAATATGAGGCGTGGGTGAATGGGAGGAACTCATCTATTCTTAACTAAATATTAAAGGTTCGATTCTTGGATTTAGATATGGGGCAGTGTTAAATCTCTAGATCAATTATCCCATTCAATAATAGAGGGCAATTTATATCATGGACCAGGGTCCACATAGCATTATGGATCTTGAATTGAAATGAAACGACGAGATACAAAATTCATGCTCGTAAGGTGCAGATACATAAGTTGTGTTCAACAATTACTAATTTGTTTCAAGTACAAAATTCATACTCTTAAAGTACATAATTTTATAATGTGAGACACAAAAAATCATAATACAAAACACATACACATGAACCAGGATCCACAGAACATGCCGTGTGAATCCTAATTTATAATAAAGATTGATAATAGAGGTGTTTATCATTCGGGTCCATTCCTCATGCAGCCTTGCAGGCTGCACAAATTTCCAACACCATGCAACTCACTGCAATGGCAGCAAATTCATGCCATACGTTGCCGGCCATATGCATGCATATGACATGAGAAATTTTTAAAATATATATATTTTGGACCGTATCTAACCGGTTATGGTTGGACCTTAAACTGGACCAAGCCTGAACCAACCAATTCTGGTTGTATTTGTTGAAAAATTAGAGTAAAAGTGATATGTTTTAAAACTGCATTATTTTGAGTAAAGATAGAGTCTATTATTACTTTAGGTCCGGTAAGCCTAAATTCATATTTTTTAAGTAAAAATATGAATTTCATATATTTATACACTCAAAACGAATAATGAGTAAATGTGGAATTAATTTTCAAGGCCGGAGTACCATAAAGTTGAAAAAGTAAAACTTATAAAAATTTTGAAAGAGTTTTGTTTCACATTATAAATAAATATATTTATACATTTTGGAAGCATGTGAATATTAAAAATTCTTTTTGGGCGCATGCAGGACTAAGCTAATATATAGGCAAGGACAATAAAGCATGAAAGAGGCCTCTAATATCCACATTAGCTAATTTTGACTTAATAGGAACTTCACCAGCCAGCTTGCTTTTATCACTGTCACACAAAAATGACTTTTAATTACCATTATTTAAGACTTTTAACGCCAGTTTTCAAAAAAAAAAAAAAAAAGACTTTTAACGCCAATTTTTAGTTTTTATTTTTTGAAAGAAACAAATTTTTAGGTATATATTTTTTTTTGAAAACATTTTTAGGTATATATAGTATATGCTACTATAGTAATTTAAAGAAAATAGAAATAACGTCAATTTTGAAGAAATCGTTGCATAAGTATTTAAAAAATAAATAAACCTTTTTAACGGTAACTTTTAATTAAAAAAATATGATGGTTCTTAGTTAAAACTTGTATTAAAAAGGTTTTTAGTAATTTAGAAATTTTAATTAAAAACTATTGTTAGTCCCGAAGGGTTAGGGTACAAGTCTAGAGGGGAAGGGAGATGAATAGACTTGTAGGATTTTAAAAATTTTAACGATTCATACAAGTAAACTGAAAGGTTACTTCAACATTTCGTAGAGTATGCACAACGGAAATATTGTAACCCTTTTAAAGTTGTTTGCACGTAATATTTGAAAGTTATGATTTGAATGTGATAGAATATGAAAGATATGCAATAAAGTAAAGAGAGAGAGAGAGAGAGAAAGAGATCAGAGAGATTTATAGTGGTTCGGCCAACTCAGTCTATTCCACTATTCTCTTTAAAATTCCTAAGGAGGTTTGCACTAATCCCTTTAGTACAAAAACGTTCAAGTCTTGAACACTAAGCCGGCCTTGAATTTCTTAGGTTTTCAACTCAACACTGAGTTTACTCTGTCTCTTTCTACTTTTACCGAGTAGAGTTATAAAGGTTTGAAGAAAATAATTCTTCTATCTCCAGCAAGAAAGCTTGGCATTGAATGATGAACTTGACGATCTTCACGTTTGAGCAGCCCAAGCTTCTAAATCTGGATAAAACTTTATAGCTCTTTGAATCTCTCTCACTGGTCTTATTTTGAACTTGTTAAGAGCGTTTGAATAGCTTGAAATTTTTTACTTCAATAGACCAAGACCTTTTTTTGGTTTTGAATGAAGGTATTTATAGGCGTTTAGAAATGTGTCTGTTGGAGGGAAACCCATTTCAAGCGTCTATTGACCAGTGGGTAGAGACTAGTGGATTCTTCAAAAAGTGACTTTGCGTGTCAGACTTTCCAATCGTTAGACCACTTAATTTGCGTTGAACATATCTTTTTTTTCTGCACAAAATATCTAGGCTTTCTGAGGAAAATCTCTTGGGATGTGTACCTAGGACTATTTTTTGCCTTAGTCACATTTTACCACAAAGCACTATAGTTTTAAGGTTTCGAACTTTTGGCTTAGAGAATGTCTCAAATAGTTCTTTTCGAATGGTTAACAAACACTATTCGAGTTAACTTTTCGAACCTTAACACTTTCCTACTTCTCGATTACGAATGGTTGTCCTTACCATTCGTTCTTTCTAACATTCACTTTTACTCGAAAGATAGGCCCTTCCACCATTCAGCCATTGCAACCTTTCAATCTTGAAATCTTCTACTCTTCGACTCTTCGTCTTGAACTCTTTGAAGCTTTATCTCTGGTTATTTGAAATGTAACCATTCGGGTTACTGTTCAGACTGTTTCGTCTATTCGAAACGTAACTTCTCGAGTTAACATTCATACTATTTGAATTATAGAAAAGAGTTCCTAAGTCTAAAATTAAAGATAAAATAAGTGTCATCAGCCGTAGTGAAACTTGCCATTTCATTCATGGTCTCTACTGGATCAACGCCTTCATGAATGGTCTATAGTACAAAAGATTTTATAATTGACTTAATAATTAAGTATTAGTTTTTATTGCCTAATACAAATTGAAAATTATTAAACATTATTTATGATATTTATTGTGTCCCTTGTAATATTAAAATTATTAGGTAGAATTTTTATAATTAAAATATAATTAAGATAGTACACATAAATTATATTTTCTTTAATAATTAATAATAATTAATATAATTATCTAATATAAATTTACATTTATTAATAAGTATTTATGGTAATTATTATTAGTAGGTATTAATATAAGGGATAAAAAAGTTAAAAAGAAGAATAAAATGAGACTAACGTTAAAGTATTAAAACAAAAGCAATCTTGTGCTACAACAAATAATTATTATCATAAAATTGATATTATAAAATGATATTGTAATCGATATTATAATGATGCATCACCAATCCATTCTATTTACAGGACTGTGGAAGAAGAAAATGAGAGAGCCGCCAAGATATGATTTCATAGAGAACAGGAAGAAGAGACAGACAATGCAAATTGAAGAATTATGATTTTCAAAATCAACAATCAATTGTATTCATAGGAAGAAATGGTGATAATTATAAATTTGTTAATTTTTCAAAAGAAAGTATAATTAATTACTTAACATTTTTAATTATTAATTATAAATGAAATTTTTAATCCTTCATGCATTCTAAATTATTAAAATCCATATTACTCCGTATTAATTATTTTGTAACCTCCATATACATATACGAAATAATAGTATGGATGTTACAAAATAATATTATAATATAGTAATCAGTGTTGCAAAATTCCGCCTACGCGCCGATTAATTCATGCCTAAGCGCTAGGCGTTGGTCGACCGCCTAGCGTATCACCTTAAACGGTGGTCTAGGCGGCTACGCCGGCTGGCCCGCTAGGCGACCGCCTAGGCCGCTTAAGCACCACCTAGGCCGCTTAGGCGCTGACCTCCTATGCCCCTTAGGCACCGACTAGGCCGCCGATTAAATATTGTTCTTTTTTAATGGGTTATTTCACTCAAAACAATATCGTTTTGATTGAAATAACCCTAAATTATACAAAATATAGATATTTTTTATGTTAATATTTAATATTTTAGTATTAACTATTATAGTATTTAGGGCTGTATCTGAGCATGTCTAACATGTGCAACCGCACAGGGCCCCCAATTTTTGGGGCCTCATATTAAAAAAAAAATTATATGTATATAGTTTACAAAAATTTAGGCTAAACGTATAAAGATTGGACCAATTTGTGACAAGATGAAATTGAGCCCAACTGACAATTACTTTAAAAACCCTATATATATTTCCTAATCTAAATCTCAATTAGCAAAGACATTGTCAATTCCAATATATATATATATNTAACTTTTCGAACCTTAACACTTTCCTACTTCTCGATTACGAATGGTTGTCCTTACCATTCGTTCTTTCTAACATTCACTTTTACTCGAAAGATAGGCCCTTCCACCATTCAGCCATTGCAACCTTTCAATCTTGAAATCTTCTACTCTTCGACTCTTCGTCTTGAACTCTTTGAAGCTTTATCTCTGGTTATTTGAAATGTAACCATTCGGGTTACTGTTCAGACTGTTTCGTCTATTCGAAACGTAACTTCTCGAGTTAACATTCATACTATTTGAATTATAGAAAAGAGTTCCTAAGTCTAAAATTAAAGATAAAATAAGTGTCATCAGCCGTAGTGAAACTTGCCATTTCATTCATGGTCTCTACTGGATCAACGCCTTCATGAATGGTCTATAGTACAAAAGATTTTATAATTGACTTAATAATTAAGTATTAGTTTTTATTGCCTAATACAAATTGAAAATTATTAAACATTATTTATGATATTTATTGTGTCCCTTGTAATATTAAAATTATTAGGTAGAATTTTTATAATTAAAATATAATTAAGATAGTACACATAAATTATATTTTCTTTAATAATTAATAATAATTAATATAATTATCTAATATAAATTTACATTTATTAATAAGTATTTATGGTAATTATTATTAGTAGGTATTAATATAAGGGATAAAAAAGTTAAAAAGAAGAATAAAATGAGACTAACGTTAAAGTATTAAAACAAAAGCAATCTTGTGCTACAACAAATAATTATTATCATAAAATTGATATTATAAAATGATATTGTAATCGATATTATAATGATGCATCACCAATCCATTCTATTTACAGGACTGTGGAAGAAGAAAATGAGAGAGCCGCCAAGATATGATTTCATAGAGAACAGGAAGAAGAGACAGACAATGCAAATTGAAGAATTATGATTTTCAAAATCAACAATCAATTGTATTCATAGGAAGAAATGGTGATAATTATAAATTTGTTAATTTTTCAAAAGAAAGTATAATTAATTACTTAACATTTTTAATTATTAATTATAAATGAAATTTTTAATCCTTCATGCATTCTAAATTATTAAAATCCATATTACTCCGTATTAATTATTTTGTAACCTCCATATACATATACGAAATAATAGTATGGATGTTACAAAATAATATTATAATATAGTAATCAGTGTTGCAAAATTCCGCCTACGCGCCGATTAATTCATGCCTAAGCGCTAGGCGTTGGTCGACCGCCTAGCGTATCACCTTAAACGGTGGTCTAGGCGGCTACGCCGGCTGGCCCGCTAGGCGACCGCCTAGGCCGCTTAAGCACCACCTAGGCCGCTTAGGCGCTGACCTCCTATGCCCCTTAGGCACCGACTAGGCCGCCGATTAAATATTGTTCTTTTTTAATGGGTTATTTCACTCAAAACAATATCGTTTTGATTGAAATAACCCTAAATTATACAAAATATAGATATTTTTTATGTTAATATTTAATATTTTAGTATTAACTATTATAGTATTTAGGGCTGTATCTGAGCATGTCTAACATGTGCAACCGCACAGGGCCCCCAATTTTTGGGGCCTCATATTAAAAAAAAAATTATATGTATATAGTTTACAAAAATTTAGGCTAAACGTATAAAGATTGGACCAATTTGTGACAAGATGAAATTGAGCCCAACTGACAATTACTTTAAAAACCCTATATATATTTCCTAATCTAAATCTCAATTAGCAAAGACATTGTCAATTCCAATATATATATATATATAATTAGCAAAGACATTGTCAATTCCAATATATATATATATATTTTCTAACCCAAAAACATTGCCAATTCCGTTCGGTAATTATATTTTATAAATCATAATCCCACATCTCAATTAGACAATTAATATTTTATAAATCATAATCCCACATCTCAATTAGACAATTAGCAAAATTTCAATTCCCAACTCTATAAAATACGGCAATACCGTAACGAAATTTGACAATATGAAAATTCTCAATTCACAATTCGGTAATTTCGTAGATTGCAGACCGCAACTCAACTGATTCTTTAATTATTTATTCATATAGTTTCTAAATAAATTCTTTTTTTTTCCTTAGGATTTTATAATTATTCTTCTAGAAAATATACATATGGGTCTGAGAAGTGTAAAAAGAAAATAAGAATTGAACAACTAACTCAATCTCATAAAAGAGCTCATGAAAAATTCATTACAAAACAAACTCAAATAGATGAGTAAATAGATGATGCCAAGGAAAAATTGTTAGATGCAATTTTGATACAACTTTTTAAACAACTATTATTTATATATAGAAATTACTCAAAAAAACAAAGAGGCTCAAATTAAGATATGGCACAGGGCCTCAATTTTTATTGGAACGGTCCTGACAGTACTATATACCCCCTCTGTCCCATTTTACCTGTCCTATTTACTATTCATTGGTCAAATCAACTCTTTATTTATTGCTTTTTTTTTATAGCAATTTTATATTATTTTTAAATTTAATTTTTTTGTGCTTAATAGTACTTTTAATGTAGTTTCAAAATATATAAATTTTATATATTAATGCTAAACTTAATATTATGAAAAATTAGATTAAAAATAACTTCAGTCAATTCTCGTTAAATGAATCAGACAACCAAAATGGGATGGAGGTAGTAGTTTATAATTATTAGTCTTTAAAAAATTAAAAATACTTAAACAAATTTAAAAAAAAAATACATGAGTGCCTATGCGCCGATTAATCCCCGCCTAGGCGTCATAGGCGCTAGGCGCTCCCCGAGCGCCTAGCGATTTTTTCAACCATGATAGTAATATAAAATAATATATTTTATATATATAGATTAGAATATATTTTTCATAGTTTTTAAATGATAATTAATACGTATGAATGGTAGATAATGCAATATATTAAACATAACAAAACATGATTTGATTTGATTAACAATAATATATATGTTTACTGCGTGGGAGAAGGGGTGGTAGATAATTCAATATTACCAATTATATAATTAATACATATGAATGGTAGATAATGCAATATTAACATAATAATATTATAGGTGAATGAAATAGGTATGTTTTCTTACCAAATTGGTTGATTTTATGAATAAATATGTATGGATAATTAATAAAATCAATAGTCAATAGTTTTACTAAAATGCCCCTAAGTTTGGGCGGGAAATTTTGGGAGGAATATATTGCTTTTATATATAGTATAGATTCTTTTTATTAAACAGTCAAGTATTACAAACTTGCAATCACATTTGAAAATACAATGGCTTTTAATCGTTGTCTTATATATAAAAGACAACAGTTAAAAACCATTAGTTGTCTATTGAATGTTGTTGAAATCGGTGTTGTTGTAAGTCACACTCAAAGACAGTGGTTTTGAACTGTTGTAGATCTTATATATCAAAGACAATGGGTAAAAACTGTTGTCTGATTTATTGGGTGTTGGTGAAGCCGATGTTGTTGTAACTTGTAAGTCACGCTCAAAGAGAACAATTTTTAACTGTTGTCTTACATATAAACAAAAACGGTTAAAAATCATTGTATTTTTTCTCATGTTTATAGACAATGGTTTAAAACTGTTNAATTATATTTTATAAATCATAATCCCACATCTCAATTAGACAATTAGCAAAATTTCAATTCCCAACTCTATAAAATACGGCAATACCGTAACGAAATTTGACAATATGAAAATTCTCAATTCACAATTCGGTAATTTCGTAGATTGCAGACCGCAACTCAACTGATTCTTTAATTATTTATTCATATAGTTTCTAAATAAATTCTTTTTTTTTCCTTAGGATTTTATAATTATTCTTCTAGAAAATATACATATGGGTCTGAGAAGTGTAAAAAGAAAATAAGAATTGAACAACTAACTCAATCTCATAAAAGAGCTCATGAAAAATTCATTACAAAACAAACTCAAATAGATGAGTAAATAGATGATGCCAAGGAAAAATTGTTAGATGCAATTTTGATACAACTTTTTAAACAACTATTATTTATATATAGAAATTACTCAAAAAAACAAAGAGGCTCAAATTAAGATATGGCACAGGGCCTCAATTTTTATTGGAACGGTCCTGACAGTACTATATACCCCCTCTGTCCCATTTTACCTGTCCTATTTACTATTCATTGGTCAAATCAACTCTTTATTTATTGCTTTTTTTTTATAGCAATTTTATATTATTTTTAAATTTAATTTTTTTGTGCTTAATAGTACTTTTAATGTAGTTTCAAAATATATAAATTTTATATATTAATGCTAAACTTAATATTATGAAAAATTAGATTAAAAATAACTTCAGTCAATTCTCGTTAAATGAATCAGACAACCAAAATGGGATGGAGGTAGTAGTTTATAATTATTAGTCTTTAAAAAATTAAAAATACTTAAACAAATTTAAAAAAAAAATACATGAGTGCCTATGCGCCGATTAATCCCCGCCTAGGCGTCATAGGCGCTAGGCGCTCCCCGAGCGCCTAGCGATTTTTTCAACCATGATAGTAATATAAAATAATATATTTTATATATATAGATTAGAATATATTTTTCATAGTTTTTAAATGATAATTAATACGTATGAATGGTAGATAATGCAATATATTAAACATAACAAAACATGATTTGATTTGATTAACAATAATATATATGTTTACTGCGTGGGAGAAGGGGTGGTAGATAATTCAATATTACCAATTATATAATTAATACATATGAATGGTAGATAATGCAATATTAACATAATAATATTATAGGTGAATGAAATAGGTATGTTTTCTTACCAAATTGGTTGATTTTATGAATAAATATGTATGGATAATTAATAAAATCAATAGTCAATAGTTTTACTAAAATGCCCCTAAGTTTGGGCGGGAAATTTTGGGAGGAATATATTGCTTTTATATATAGTATAGATTCTTTTTATTAAACAGTCAAGTATTACAAACTTGCAATCACATTTGAAAATACAATGGCTTTTAATCGTTGTCTTATATATAAAAGACAACAGTTAAAAACCATTAGTTGTCTATTGAATGTTGTTGAAATCGGTGTTGTTGTAAGTCACACTCAAAGACAGTGGTTTTGAACTGTTGTAGATCTTATATATCAAAGACAATGGGTAAAAACTGTTGTCTGATTTATTGGGTGTTGGTGAAGCCGATGTTGTTGTAACTTGTAAGTCACGCTCAAAGAGAACAATTTTTAACTGTTGTCTTACATATAAACAAAAACGGTTAAAAATCATTGTATTTTTTCTCATGTTTATAGACAATGGTTTAAAACTGTTGTCTTTAATCGTAAGGATAACAATTTTAAGTTGTTGTCTTTTAATATGGAAAACTGTTGTTCATTAGGATTTTTTTTATTATTATTATGACAAACACCATAAATACAAAAGCAAAGAAATCATATGACAAATAAGTAAAAAACTAATAATCATAGCCGTTCATGAGAGTTGATTATTCACATAATGTAATAATCATACATTCATATGTAAAATACCCTTTAAATAAAAATAATTCTTTTGAATTAATTCTACTTTTTTCTAAATTTTTAGGTGACGATTCACTTTTAGTCCTTTTAAAAAAAAATATCGATCTACCTTCGATCCTAGTATTATTGTGGCATGATCATTTTTTGTCATTCATCAACAAAACCGTTTAAATTTCGTAAAATACAAGGGCATTTAAGTTTTCAATTATGAAGTGTGTGTATGTATATATATATATATATATATATATATAGTCAACACACTTTATATAAAAAAAGATTGAAATGTTTTTGTATTTAACATCTCAACAATTTTATTGACTGAGAATTAAAAATGATCATGTCACGCCCACAATAATACTAGGACCAAAAGTATAGTAGATGTTTTGAAAAAGAAAAATTAATAGTGAACTGCTACCAATATATCTAGGATCAAATTAAAAATGAAATTAACTCAAATTTTTATTAAATATACATTTAATGTTGACAAAATTATATATAGTCAATGGATTAAATATATTATTTTTAAATCTGTATTTTTAAATCTGTCTTTATATAGTCAATATAATGCATTAAGTTTGGGAAGAAATCTGTCTTTCCTTAAAAGGCGACCTCGTATATTGTTGATTTGGGAGTCGTGGAGGCATTTAGATTTCTCTATTAGCCTCTTATAGAAAAGTATAATGCAAAATGAATTCAATATGCACATCATCAGAGTTTTTTAAGATTGACACCACAAAAAAGGAAAAGAAGAAGAAGAAAGAAAGACCGGTCATATAATGATCCTGTTTGATAATGTAGTTACTCTATCAATTAATTTTAGCTTGTTTGATCACTATAAGCTGTATGATTTGGTTAAACAGTTAATATGAGTGTTTGATTAATTATTTTTTGTAACAACTTATTTCTCCAAAACATTAAAGAATTTTAAAAAACTGCTCAAATTTTTGAAAAAGTCATTTTACATGTAATCAGCTGTCAGCTAATAACTAATTTACCAAACATCTTTTCTACAATCAACTAATGTTAAACACACTAACTCAATCAGCTAACATCTATTTACCAAACACCCCTATGACTTTTCCAGCAATCGGTTGGCTCAAACTCCTTCATCCGACCAAGTTTTATTGTAGCTAAAATGCTAATCCACACCGGACACAATATTAACAATCATTTACATGAAGGAAGTTGCAGGCTCTCATTTTAGCGATTTCGGACTTCACAAAGAGTATGTACATTTTCGAGTAGTGGTTACAGACTTTTTCGTAAACCAAAAAATTTGTAGGTTCATGTCGTGATTGTCAAAACTGCTTAGCCAATAGTATGTGCTCCTTTACACATTATATATCATAAGAAATGAAGTTGGATAAAATTTCATATATGCCCCTAATTTAACACTAATGTAACCGAAATGTTAACGGATAACCGGAGTAAAAAATTTTGTATTCAAATGACAAGGTTGAGTAATTTTCAAACTCTACGACAAAAATAGAGAAAACAATATATTCAATGGACTAAATTATTAGGTATTTTTTAAAAAAAATTGTAAAAGAATATTATATTTTGTCTAAATCCAAACCTAAAAATCCAATTAACAATATCTTTTGGTAAAGTAAACCCAGTGAGGAAAATAGACTGCCCAGGATAACAAAGTGTCAATTATTGCAAGCTGCAAAGTTTCACCATCATATCACATGAACAAAATTGTTAGGGGCAAAAAAAAAGGTGAGGAAAATAGAATTTGATGTAACCCATAATTAAGGAATAAGTCAAATGTTAATTGCCGCATGAATCTTGGATGTCCACAAGATTATTATCATTAGATGGTCATCCTAAAACAAATTAAAGGAAAACCATGATTATAGATCCATGCAATTTGTTTCACCATTCAATTCAATAAAGCCTTGTACTATAAATACAAACACCACAAACCAAGTTAAAAAAGCATAACTACATACAAACAAAGCAAAAACAATAAGAAGAAATAAAAAAAGATCCGAGAATGGCTGCCAACCAAAAGTTTGTTGCCGTGTTTTTGATGTTTATGGTTGCTCTCTCCTCTATGCAGGTTGTCCCTGTCTCTGCCAACTTTATGGAATCAAGATCGACCAGTTTTGAAGCATCTGCCAACTTTATGGAATCAAGATCGACCAGTTTTGAAGCATCTGATCTTGAGGGTGCGGGGACCACTCTTGGTGCGTCTAAGAAGGTTGCGGCAGAACAAGATACAGTGGTCGATCCAATGATGTCAAAGAATACTTAAAAATTAAGGGGAAGAACACCAACCACAAGACATACATGTTTAAAATTAAGGGGAAGAACACCAACCACAAGACATACATGTTTTAGAATAAAAATGTGCTTAGTACATACCAAATAATTATGTGTTATTTTCAATTTCTTTGTAGTCTTATATATATTACTATAGGTGAGTAGGTGCTAAATTATACTCTTATATATATTACTATAGGTGAGTAGGTGCTAAATTATACTCAGAAATGTAATAATCACAATGTTCAAATACATTGTCTAATCAATAGAATAATATTGGCATGCAATGATTCATCTCCTTGAATTCCTGTTTTAGATAATGCCAAATGCCAAATGCCACCAAAAAAAAAAAAGAAAAAAAGAAAAAATAAATTTCCAAACTTATTACAAAAGAATTTCTTCATCACCTAGCCCTCTAACCTGCAGATCTGTTGGAAGATACACCAAAAAATAAATGTCTCCACTAACGCTGAATCGACCACTTTGGATGCCTCCAAGGGTGCCGCAACCCATCTTAGTGCATCCAAGAAAGTTGAGGAAGAAGAAAATTCACTAGTTGATCCAATGATGACCCAGAATAAAAATTAAAGGGAAGAGCACCAAAAGCCATTAGCCACTTAAGACATGCATGTTTTAGAATAAAAATCTTCCTGTACCCAATAATACTCCTAAATGTAATGACAATGTTCAAATACATTGTCAAGTATGTAGAATAATATTGGCCTTGAATGTTCATCTCTTCTAATATGAGATTTATTGAAGTGAATTCTATAGTATAATATAGTTGAGCATGAAAGTAATTCTTACGATAATTTTTTTCTTTTAGACCACATTTAGTTGCTACTTATTGCCATTTGTATTAAAATAAAAGTATAGTTTTTTTTTTTTTTTTTTTGAAAAGAAAGTATAGTTTTATTATATACCAATTGATTAATAACAAATAACAATATATATTAAATATAGGGAAAAGGGTCAAATAGACCCCTAAACTTTAAACCATAAGTCAATTAGATACCTAAACTTTTAAAATGGTCAATAAAACACTTTAACATGTCAAATTGAGGCAATGAAGCCCAATAACCGATAACTGGTAATCATTTAAGTTCCGGGCGAATGTTGACAAAACTACAAATATATATATATATATATATATATATATATATATATATATATATATATATATATATATATATATATATATGTGTGTGTGTGTGTGTGTGTGTGTGTGTGTGTGTGTGTGTGTGTGTGCGCGCGTGTGCGTGCGTGTGTGCGTGTGTGTGTGTGTGCGCGCCAATATGAACCTATACTACAATGTAATAGAGTTAGTAGTATGGGAATTAAAAATGCCCGTTTTAGTATATATATATTTTTTAATGATTTTTCTTCTTTACCCTCTGCTATATTATTTTCCTCCTTAATTAAACTCACATTCTGTTAGTATAAACATTATTAGTAAGGAAAATTTTGTTAACTTTTAACTTACTCATTAATTACGTTCGAACCTCATCCCAATCAGAGTTGGCATAATTGTTGAACATATACTATGAATATGTTAGGGTATATTATTGAATTGGGAGAAGAGTATATTATTGAAAAGTAAGGACCACTCAATTACACTTATTAAATTAAATAAATAAGTAGCTACAACATAAAATAATACATATGCATTTCTTTAATTTAGAATTTGATGTTTGCAATGCCTTTATTCAAAAAAAAATTATTTATTATAAAAAAATAAAAAAAAATAAAAAAGATATAATTTCATTAGTTATATTATCTTTATTTTCTACAATGCAAAGATTACTTACCTTCAAATTCATTAATTAAAGGTAAATCGTATTTATTTATTAATATGATTTAAAATATATAAATTTTTATTAGCTTATATAATATTATTCTTTAAATAAACTAGGAATTTCTCTATTCACAAGAATTTATTCAACTATAATGGTTGAACCAAAAGTATCTCGGACAAATTAAAACACCAAAAGGACTGGTATTCTTTTATGCTGATAATAACATTTAAATGGTAATTAGATCATTATCTTAGGTAGCTATATTTAAAACTCATTATTAAAAATGTCAATGTAGAGCAATAAAATACTATTACACACTTGACGAAAAGATGTTGAGACTACAACATTGCTGGAATCAATCTTTCAAATTCACAAAATGAAGAAATTTTAATAATAGCTACCATTGCAACATTCATTAATCATGTATGTAAAATACTTATTGTACATCCTTTAAATACTCGTATATTAGAACTAATATAAATTTACAATTCATTTCATTTTCTACACTCAACCTGTTTGGATTAAAGACAAAATCAACATCAATCTTGACAACAAAAATAATTTATATATATAGGATGTAGCCACTGTACTGTTTAAAAATATTTGTGCACAACGCTAAGTGACAAACTATTTAACTGCATGCATTGTGGCAGCAGTGGGTACTCCAAGATCAATATTAATTCGACAAAAGAAATTTACAAAAAAAAAAAAAAAAAAACACACACACACAAAAATAAAGTTTTACAAATATTCATACTAATTCTAAAAATATGAACTTCAAAATGAACAGGTGCAAAATGGTATATTGCTGCATCAGTATTCAGACTAGCTACAAAGTCATTTTTGTTACTATCAAGTAACAAGTTATGAAATTAGAACAGAAGGTACTACTCATTAACATTTTACAAATATAATAAATATTAATACTTTCACATGAGAATGTACGGCACACATTTCACAACACATAAAACTTGTAGGGAAAAAACTACCACTGCCAAATATCAACAGGCGCTTTCAAGATCAAGAGTTTATAATACATCTAAGATCCTAGTCATATACGCAAACACGAGGCAAATTCACAACTTCCTACACTATAATCTCATTGCATGACGTTGTCCTCTATACTACCATCAGTAACCCAATTGCAAATGACACATTATCAATAAATAAATATAAAACAAGTACTAAAGATGGATACAATGACAATAATGCTACCTGAAAGAGAATTAAAAAGACTTAGAAAAATTCAAACCAAAAGTACTATTTATTTAGACTAAGTATATTTAGACTAACATTTTTACAAAATTGCAAACATTTATTTTATTGACAATTATAATCAATCTTTCATATATTATCTTACATTCATATACTTTGAATTACCAATTTAAATAAACAAATTCAACATTCAATTACTTATACATGAGCATCTCTTGTATAATATTGTATTGATATACTTTGAAGTACTTATTTAAAAATAAATATTGAGTATTTTCTCATTCTCGCAAGGCGCATAAAAAACTAATGTGTGTGTGTGTGTGTGTGTATGTGTGTGTGTATACACTTATAATAAGAGCCAATAATGTTAGACCCCTAACTAGAACTAATTAAAAAAATGTTAGTGTAATAGTCAGCTATAACATATTGTACTTTGTGTTTTTCTTATTGTGCAACCTCCAATTAAATTCCTAATACATCCTAATCATTTATAGTTTTACCAAATTCTTTCCGTTAAATATAACGGAAGTTTAACATTAAATTCTTTAGGCAATTTGTTTCTTTATTGCAGTTTTCAAACAAATTGGCAATATTCTATAATACAATTCTGTAAAGATTCCTAACTTAAAATTAGAATATTGAAGTCTTAATAGGATTCTATCATACAATTTGGTATAGATTCCTAACTAAACCATTATTCTACTCAAAACAATATAAACCCCTCCCATTCTCACTGGTATTCACCCAAAACTAAACATAACATATTCTGCAACACACCATCTACTTGACATTCTATAGGTATGATTGTCAAAATATTATCATGCTAATTCTATTATTTGTATTTGTATTCATAATGATTATAGTTTTTTTTTTAAAAAAAAAATCAATGATGGTATACTCATTAATTAATATAACTTCAATATTGTTATGTAAATATATCTATTGTATAATCTGTTCATCTATACTTGTATCCTTGTATGTAATGTTGTGATTCTCATTATATTCCTCTATAATCTACACATTTTAGTTACTCCTAACTCACTAATCTATGGTTTCTGAATTTATGTTGTGGTTCACATTATATTATTTCATAACATCCTTTATGAGCATATTTCCCATGGCACAATGATATTAGTCATGACAAATGCAATAAAGTTAATTGATATTGACACACAAACTGTGGGCTGAAGTTGTACGGTTCATGTCATTAAGAAAAACGAATCAAAAAAACGCTATTGGAACGCTTGAGAAAAAGTATATGCTCATCGTCCTTGAGGATGAAATTGTAAGTAAATAGTAAAAAATTTCTCCCTTTCATTATTATTATTATTATTTTATTTTTATCATTATTAATATTATTATTATTATGAAGATGATCTTATTCACTACCAACATCATTGTAAATGCTATATCTAAATGCAAGGAACTCGGATTCAATCAATAGTGTTTGATAATGACATTGGAATGTATGATATCACTTTACAAACCAACAAACGGTACATCATCTCAAATGTCATTGTCAAACCTGTTCGGACGAACTATAAAGTACTTGATCACAAATATAATTACAGATGGATTTTAAATAGTCGGACCGGTGTCCAAACAAGTGACAGTGATGACATACCATTTGCTCCCATGTAAGTGATTTATTTGTTTCTACTTACTTTAGTTGTAATTTAGCTATTTACAATTTCGTTATGTTTTATTAAAATATATAAGTATCGAGACTATTTCTTTGATTTTTATTAATTTAGTATTTTTTTCTGAATAATTTAACCAATTAAGGAACACTAATTTAAAAATACGCATTGGGCATTGGTTTAATCGCGCAACGCGCGTGTGAGACGGTCTCACACAATTTTTACTATCAAAATTTTGATTAATTACTACTGCTACTTATATGTGGTGGATCAAATGCTGACATGGATACGTCAGTCGTCAAGCTATAAAATGGGTAAAATACAAAATTAACAGGATGGACAAAACATGGGGGAAATTTGACATTTTAACTAAAATTTATTTAGAAAATAATATTATATTTTCTAAATTCAAACTTAAAAATCCAACAATATTATTTCCTAAAGTAAACCAGTACTGATGAGGTAATTAGATAGACTGCTTAGGAGAACAAAAGGGCAATTGCAAGTTGCAAAGTTTTATCGTCACATGCCCAAAATTGTTAGGTGCAAAATAATATTACTTATTAATATTATGGCTAGATCAGTTAGACCATATATGGCTACTTCAAAAAATTTTATTTGAAACAAGTGTAAAATAGATCACTGAACTTATAACTTTTGTGCAACTAGGTCACTGAACTTAAAGGTGTGCAATTGAACGCAAAATATATGTAATTGAGACATTTTTATGATATCTTTTAATACAATTTAATTAAGGTGAAAATATCTCAATCTTTTAGACAAGAGAAAATAGTGAATCTTGGTACATACCAGGTAAGTAATATGATTGGATTCTACCGAGAAAAATTAAAAAAAAATGCTTAATTAACATATTTTACTTGTTTAATGATTCAATGACACACTTTTTAAGTTTAGTAATTTAATTAATTGCACAGAACTAATAAGAGTTTAGTGGGCTATTTGACACTTTTTTTTTTTTTAAATTTTGAATCAAACCAAAAAAAAAGTTTTTACTTCCTAATATAAAAAAATACATTAAAAGTTGTATTCAAAAGTATTAAAAAAATAAATTCGAAAATTATAAGAAGTTTTTTTAAAAGAAAAGAATGTGAAGAAAAAAGAAATTGATTTAGCCCATAAATAATGAAGAAGCTAAGTCATATTTCAGTTAGGTTGTTGCATGAATCTTGGATGTTCACTAGTTTCTTTACAAGGTTAACATTAGAAGGTCATCCTAAGACAATGGAAAACCATGAGTTATACATCCATGCAATTTGGTTTACCTTTCAATTCAATAAATCCCTGCACTATAAATACAAACACTACAAGTCAAGTTAAGCAATCAAGACTACATACAATCCATCAAAACAAAAACAATAAGAAGAAATATAAAAAGATCCAAAAATGGCTGCCAACCAAAAGTTTGTTGCAGTGTTTTTGATGTTTATGGTTGCTCTCTCCTCTATGCAGGTTGTCCCTGTCTCTGCCAACTTTATGGAATCAAGATCGACCAGTTTTGAAGCATCTGATCTTGAGGGTGCGGGGACCACTCTTGGTGCGTCTAAGAAGGTTGCGGCAGAACAAGATACAGTGGTCGATCCAATGATGTCAAAGAATACTTAAAAATTAAGGGGAAGAACACCAACCACAAGACATACATGTTTTAGAATAAAAATGTGCTTAGTACATACCAAATAATTATGTGTTATTTTCAATTTCTTTGTAGTCTTATATATATTACTATAGGTGAGTAGGTGCTAAATTATACTTAGAAATGTAATAATGACAATGTTCAAATACATTGTCTAATCAATAGAATAATATTGGCATGCAATGATTCATCTGCTTGAATTCCTGTTTTAGATAATGCCAAATGCCACCAAAAAAAGATTTCCAAACTTATTACAAAAGAATTTCTTCATCACCTAATTAACCCTTCTAACCTGCAGACTCTGTTGGAAGATACACAACATCATAAAGTAGTGCATGTCTCTAACGTTGAATCGACCACTTTTAATCTGATGCCTCCAAGGGTGCCGCAGCCCATCTTAGTGCATCCAAGAAAGTTGAGGAAGAAGATTCACTGGTTGATCCGATGATGACCCAGAATAAAAATTAATGGGAAGGGCACCAAAAGCTATATTAGCCACTTAAGACATGCATGTTTTAGAATAAAAATGGTCCTGTACCAAATAATTATCCATTGTATTATTATATATTACTAGATGTTAAATACTCCTAAATGTAATGACAATGTTCAAATACAGAATAATATTGGCCTTGATTGTTCATATATCTTCTAATATGAGAGTTATTTAAGTGAATTCCATAGTATAATATAGTTGAGCTTGAAGGAAACAAATTAATAATTTCACAATAACATCAAAATTTTTAGGATAAAAAGAGGGGGTTGTTTTTCCTAACAAGTAATTGTTTCTTATGGGGCTAAAGTGTCATTCCACACCATGAACGTCCATTTCGATACACAAACCATTAAATTTTTTAAGTAAATCCCAAAAATCAACGTCCCAAAGCATGGACTGGCAGCAAGTTGAATGATCAAAGCATCGGTTGCTTCCACTTGTGGCCTTCTTCGAGCGCCTTTACACCAACATATCAAGGAACCCCCCTCTTCCACAAGTAGGTGGAGACCAGGAGGGTCGGAAACCCCAACGGGAAACCTTTCACCGCGTCACACGATTCTTAACCAGTGCTCACTAGACCAAATCACCAGCCCCTCCACAATCCATTACTTCTCCCCTCCCATGCGGCAGCGTGCGCCGAGCCCATCGACGACCTGCCTAGGGGTGACCGCGGTTCGTTCCGGTTCCGAACCGTCGGTCCATGGTTCCAAGGTTACACAAACCAGAACCGGAACCTTATATAAAGGTTCCGGTTCCTGTTCAACATGAATTTTTTTTGTTTTTTTAGTGTATATAGTTATACATAATATGTTTTGTTATTATAAAAAACATATTATAAATTATTATTATTATTATTTTGGCTACTGCCTGCTGGCAGTAGCTAAATATAATTATATATATATATATATATATATATATATATATTTAGCTACTGCCAGTAGCTAAATGCCTAAATATAAGATTTTTTTTTATTTTATGATTTCGGTACCGGTTGTTGGGTTGGAGAAGGTTTAGAAGAAAACAAAAAAAATTCAAAAAAAAAAAGAAAAAAAAAAGTCCAAGTCAGCATAGATTACCTATAACTTGTAGGTAACCTGTAAAAATTACTAGATGAAAAAAAATTAATGGTTTGTGTATCGAAATGGACGTTATAAAAGTTTAAGGTGTGGCATGAATAATCCAATATAGTTCATGGTACGGAATGACACTTTAGCCTTTCTTATGGTAATTTTTTTTTCTTTTAGACGACATTTAGTTGCTACTTATTGCCATTTGTATTTTTTTTTTAAAGTATAGTTTTATTATATACCAATTGATTAATTACAAATAACTATATATATTAAATATATTATATTTCAGTTCTTTGGAAATGTTAAATCTCTTGCCTCTAGTCCAATACACACAACACTCTAGTTGCTGGGACTCAATGGACAATAAATCCTTATGTTTATAACATTTGGTTTCAAATCTTTGTATACTCATTTGTCTATACAAAATTCTCCCCCCTTACTATACTGAAATATCTAACAAAAAAATATTTATTACATATACATTGAATGTTGACAAAACTAGAAATATATATGTATTTAAGCTTCTAACCTACACATTTAAGTTGGATTAATATATATATATTTTTTTAACAAAGAGAATTTTATTGATAATTAAAACCTAGGGGATGAAAATCCCCGCTGATCATACAAAAGAGCCAGTTTGACCTTTATAGGTAAAGAAGTACAAGAGTGAAAAAGAGCGGGCGAGCTACTGTTAAGTCCTTCTGAAGCAAGTGCGTCAGCCACCTGGTTGGCCTCCCTATAGATATGTGTCAGGGTTGAACCCCACAAAGAAAGGCAAGAACGGATGTACTGAACTGCTTCCATTATCTTCCAAGGAATCTTTACTGTTTGGGAGGATGCAGTGAGAGCAAGAGAGAGAGAATCCACTTCAATTATGAATGGAATTGTGGCTGTAAGCTCACACCATTGGAGGGCAAAGCGCAAGGCCAATGCTTCTGCCTCCAGAGCAGAAGAAGCCACCAAAGGGAAACGAAGTGCAATAATGAGACTTCCATTTGCGTTTCTAAAGAATATTATATTGGTTGTGCTTTGGAACTGCAAAAAAATAAAGTGTCCTAAAGCTTCAGACTAACGCACCTTAAGAAGGGAAACAACGCACCTTAAGAAGGTAAACCACACACCTAAAGCCTTAGGCCAACGCACCTTAACTTTCAACAACTGACGTACTTTAACTTTCAACAACTGATGCACCTTAAGCACACAAGCCACACACCTTAAGAAGGAAAACCACACACCTTAAAAAGAAAAGCACGCACCTTAAGCTTCAGGTTGACGCACATTAAGTTTCAACAACTACTCACCTTAAGCAAAAAATCGCGCACCTTAAGCAAAACAATCACACACCATACGCAAAAACCACGCACCTTAAGTTTCAAAAACTACTCAGCTTATGCACACAATCCACGCACCTTAAATTTTGATCTAAATGCAAACATTACCAAATTGTCACCGCGTTTTTTTTTTTAATTTTATTAATCATGGACGTTGATTTAAGCAAGATCGATGGCTCAGATTTAACCGCACAACCACACGGGATATATATATATATATATAAGAGCCAATATGAACAGATACTACAATGTAATAGAGTCAGTAGTATGGAAACTAAAAATTGCCCGTCAAATTATTTGATAAAATGAATGGTTCAAATTATTTTGATTTTAGTATTTTTTTAAAAATGATTTTTTCTTCTTTACCCTCTATTATATTATTTTCCCTCATTAAATAACCTCACATTCCGTTAGTATAAACTTTAGTAAAGGAAATTCCGTTAACTTTTAATTTCCAACCTCATACCAAACAGAGTTGGCATAATTGTTGAACATACACTATGAATATGTTAGATCAGAGCATATTATTTAAAAGTAAGTACCCACTCTATTACAATTATTAAATTAAATAAATAAGTAGCTACAACATAAAAATAATATATATGCATTTATTTAATTTAGAACTCGATGTCTACAATGGCTTTATTAAAAAAAATATTTATTATAAAAAAAAAGAGATATAATTTCATTAGTTATATTATCTTTATTTTCTACAATGCAAAGATTACTTGTCTTCAAATTCATTAATTAAAGGTAAATCATATTTCTTTATTAATCTTTAAAATATATAAATTTTTAGTACCTTATCTAATCTTATTCTTTAAATAAACTAGGAATTTCTCTATCCAGAAGAATTCATTCAAGTATAATGGTTGAACCAAAAGTATCTCGAGCAAATTAAAACACCAAAAGGACGCTATATTTAAAACTCATTATTAAAAATGACAATGTAGAGCAATAGAACACTAGCTATGACACACGTGAGAAAAAGATTTTGAGACTACAACATTGCTAGAATTAATCTTTCAAATTCAAAAAATGAAGAAATTTTAATAATAGCTACCGTTGCAACATTCATTAATCATGCATGTAAAATACTTATTGTACATCCTTTAAATATATCAGAACTAATATAAATTTACAACTCATTTTATTTTCTACACTCAACCTGCTTGAATTAAAGGCAAAATCAGCATCAATCTTGACAACAAAAATAATTGATATATATAGGATGTATCCACTATATTGTTTAAAAATGTCTATTCACAGAGTGGCAAATTCAAACTAAATTCAAAGTATATAGGATAGACAAAACATGGGGAAATTTGACATTTTAACTAAACTTTATTTGGAAAATAATATTATATTTTCTAAATTCAAACTTTAAAATCCAACAATATTATTTCCTAAAGTAAACCAGTGAGGTAATTAGATAGACGGCTTAGGAGGACATCATGATGCACACAGCTCTGTGGATCATATTATCAAATCATGTACATTTAGTACAAAAATAATATACTTTTAGTATATTAAAAATGTACATTGTATTCGGGGGATGTATATTATTTATGTACTGAATGTACATTATATTGTATAATGTACATTCAGTATACAAATAATGTACATTTAGTATATTAAAATGTACTTTTTGTTATGGGTCACTGAACTTAAAAGTGTGCAATTGAACGCAAAATATATGTAATTGGGACATTTTTATGATATCTTTTAATACACAATTTAATTTGAAAATATTTCAATCTTTTAGATAGAGAAAATAGCGATTCTTAGTACATACCATGTAAGTAATATGATTGGATTCTACCGAAGAAAAAAAATTAAAAAAATGCTTAATTACACATATTTTACTTGTTTAATGATTCAATTGCGCACTTTTTTAAGTTCAGTAATTTAATTAATTGCACAAAACTAATAAGTTTAGTGGGTTATTTGACACATTTTCTTTTCTTTTCTTTTCTTGTTTTTTTTTGCATCAAACCCAAAAAAAAAAAAAAATTTACTTCCTAATATAAAAAATACATTAAAAGTTCTATTAAATATTTAAAAAAATCGAAAATTATAAGAAGTTTTTTTAAAAGAAAAGAATGTGAAGAAAAAAGAAATTGATTTAGCCCATAAATAATGAAGAAGCTAATCCATATTTCAGTTAGGTTGTTGCATGAATCTTGGATGTTCACTAGTTTCTTTACAAGGTTAACATTAGAAGGTCATCCTAAGACAATGGAAAACCATGAGTTATACATCCATGCAATTTGGTTTACCTTTCAATTCAATAAATCCCTGCACTATAAATACAAACACTACAAATCAAGTTAAGCAATCAAGACTACATACAATCCATCAAAACAAAAACAATAAGAAGAAATATAAAAAGATCTAAAAATGGCTGCCAACCAAAAGTTTGTTGCAGTGTTTTTGATGTTTATGGTTGCTCTCTCCTCTATGCAGGTTGTCCCTGTCTCTGCCAACTTTATGGAATCAAGATCGACCAGTTTTGAAGCATCTGATCTTGAGGGTGCGGGGACCACTCTTGGTGCGTCTAAGAAGGTTGCGGCAGAACAAGATACAGTGGTCGATCCAATGATGTCAAAGAATACTTAAAAATTAAGGGGAAGAACACCAACCACAAGACATACATGTTTATGAATAAAAATGTGCTTAGTACATACCAAATAATTATGTGTTATTTTCAATTTCTTTGTAGTCTTATATATATTACTAGGTGAGTAGGTGTTAAATTATACTTTAGAAATGTAATAATGACAATGTTCAAATATATTGTCTAGTCAATAGAATGATATTGGAATGCAATGATTCATCTGCTTGAATTCATGTTTTAGATAAAAGCATCTCCAGAAAAAGAAAAAGAAAAAAAAGAAAAAAAGAAAAAAAAAAGGATGATATCCAAACTTATTACAAAAGAATTTCTTCATCACCTACCTCTCTAACCTGCAGACTCTGTTGGATGATACACAACATCATAAAAGTGTTTCATAAAATTTTAATAACTTGATAACCGCAAGGTTCTAAATTCGACTGATTTGAGCCGATCAGGGCAAAAAGGTTTACCAGCCTACCTCGTTATTGACGGCCGGTTTCCCTCCTCATCATCAAGGGACACTATAGCTAAGTTAAGATACACCCTCAAAGATCTAAGACATATATATATATATAAGACATATTTAATTGCATGCATGCAAGCAATTAACTAAGTGATACTACTGATCTATTATTATTTGTTTAGATTGGTGGGCCCATTTGATGGCTGATCTGGCCAAAGCATCCATGGGGTCGATGCATTTGTTGAGAAGAGGATCGTCGCAAGGCAAAAGGCCTTGGAACTCATCTGCTGCGAGGATGACAAGGTTCACACCTCGTACTAGAAGAACCTGAACGGCAATCCTTAGAAGATTCCTCGCCCCTTCCATGTCCTTCTGCTTCAGTGCTTCCATCATCGGAATCACCATATGCTCTGTCGTCGGTTTGTCTGCTAAAATGCACTCCAACCCCTGTATATACATATATATATGTTCAACACTCCAACAACTAAGACGTAGTCTGTCTTGTAGCTCTTTTGGCCAGTTTTTCAATTATCTATAAGCCTAGCTAATCATATTTGGTTGTTAATAAGGTTATTTGTGATGGAATTAGTCCTCTTAAGTGAGGAAGGAAACACTAATTTTGACTGTTAAATGCTCTAAACTACAACTTTTTAATATTTTTTTTGGTATATTAAAAGTACTTTTCTCCCTAATTAATAAAATCGATTTTGTAGTTTAGTGGAGGTTGATTATATTATTAAACATGTAGAGAAGAATGTTGCACAATTAGCAAAATAACGTTGAAATGTAGAGTTTTGAGCATTTAGCAATCAAAATTAAAGTTTCATAACTTTAGAGACTAGTTCCGTCACACAGATATTTGGTTGTTAATTAAGGTTGTGATAGAATATATTAGTCCTTAAGTGAGGGAAGGAAATTAAACATATAATATAATTTTGACTGTTAAATGCATTAAACTACAACTTTTTAATGTCTTTTTTTTCCTTTTTGTGTATTTAAATTAAAGTACTTTTCTCCCTAATTAATAAAATTGATTTTGTAGTTTAGAGAATGTTGATTATATTATTGAACATGTAGAAAAGAATGTTGCACAATTTGCATAAATAGCGTTGAAATGTAGAGTTTTGAGCATTTAACATTAATCAAAATTAAAGTTTTCATCGCCTTAGATACTAGTTTCGTTACACAAATAATTGAGAGGCTGAGTAGTCTATTTGCCTACTATTGGAGGACTAGATCAAACTGTCATTTTCCCTTAAAAAAATTTTGGTACATAATTATGATTAAGCCGGGGCCAAGCTATTAGATTGCTCTCTTTATAACTAGAGACCTTATTTAAGGAAACCTAGATTATATTCCTTTTGGGAGCTGAGGATGGTGGATTTTCTTCTAATTATATTGTTGATTAATAAGGTAGTTTGGAGTTATAAAATGATGTTTTAATTTGGTGTACCTGAGAGTGAAGTTTGTGTTGATAGAATGTAGCAACCAGAGGTGAATCTGCAGCAGCAAGAACACCAATTCTGACATTACTTCTCCCAGCTTCAACTGGCTTCAGATTTGCCTCTTTCACCTCTGTGGCAACACACTCACTCACATCAAGAAATGGCACAGAACACCCTTTGGAGACATGTGGGTACCACTGGTGACACATATGGCAAGGCATGACAATGCAGCCCGCCCCGGATTCCTCGAGGAACAGCCTTTTCTGCAGCAGATTCTCAGCAATGTTGTTGTTCTTCCTTGTTGCAGGATCGCTGCAGACGATGAAGGGCGGGACGTGCTGTTGTTTCGCGTTTCTTGAGCTCCAGAACTGGAGCTTTTCCAGGAAGGTGAGAGTTGCCATTGCAGACAGGCCAGAAATGATGCCTATGGTGTTTTCCTGCTGAGACATCAGACAGGAATCTGGGCTTTTGCACCTCGATTGCAGGACAGAAGGCGACAGCCGTTTTGTCGCGATTGATATATTAACTTTGGTGGTCATCAAATCTGCCCTTTTCTTGTATGCATTCCCTCTGTGTATTGGTGAATAATTGAATTTCTGCACAGATATAGTTTCTAACATTCCTGCAGAAATATGCTGATGTGTTCTTGAGAAAAATAAAGAACCAAAGAATCAAATTTAAATCTTTCTTGCCTGTTCAAGAACCCAATTTAATCCCTTGAGAACCTCAAAATCCTGTTTTGAACCATCCCCACAGATCCAATTCAAGAAACCTGGTGTTTCAGCATCATAAAAGATCTGCAACTCTGCAAGAACAAATAAAAGTGGTGTTTCTGCAGGATAACATGACTTTTCTTGATCAGCTTGCAATCTTGAACTTGATCTTGATCCATCAGAGAGGGATTATTTCATTAATTCCTTGAAACATTTTGGTGATGAGCAAAGGGCAGAGGTTTTAATCCTTAATTAAGGATTAAGGAGGACAGAGTTCTTCAGGTAACTGGTTAGAGTCTGGGGGAAGGGTTAAAAGGTTTTGTGCTTTCTGCTATGGCCCAATCATGGAATGTTTTTTGGGGATTCTGAAATATGAATTCTCTCCCTATCATTTATGCATAAAGATATTGGTTAAAATGGATAAATAGTATTTACCATGGTTATAAAAGAAAGACCCATGAAGTAAGTGCTTTCACTTTAAGCAAAAGTTTCCGTTCAAACCTTAAAACCTTGAATAAGATTAGCTGTCTTAGTTGACTGGTCCAGAAAACTTATAATCGGACAAGAAACTTTTTAATTGTGTGTGACTGGATTGATCCGCTACGAGGTAATAAATAGTCGACATAATAATTAAATATTAAAAGAATTAATGACGCATTAGATGCGTAAATATTAAGCATTCATAAGTAGATATTGTCAAATTTAATCATAAAAATTTTTAAATAGAGAATAGAAATTAAAAAGAGAGAGAAAAGCCATATAAGGACAGACATTTATCTATCCGGTCTAAGTAATTCATTGTCCATTGAAGAAGGGTGACAAGGAGTGCACATGACAATAATCACAAAGAAACAAAAAAAAAATAAAAAAGATAAAAAGATAATAATAATAATAATAATAATAATAATAATAATAATAATAATAATAATAAAACAATCTGTATAATATTATTTCATCGTTTAATATATATATACCGGTGCTGAATCAGAAAAAAATAAAATTAAGTAGGGTGAAAATACATAATTGTTAAATTTCAATCTTTAGAACTCTTTAAATGATAAGATAATTAAAAACACTAAGCCACCTTAACATTTTAGATATAATAAAATATATTATCTAATTCTATTAAAAGAGTTCACTAATATATATACATACATACATAATGGTGTGGGTGGGGTGACTGGTAAGAGAATATAAAGTGTTGGTCTGTGGTGCATTAATAGGAAAATAAGTAGTGGCATTTTGATAATTTTTTTTGCACCATATATATTTTAGTGGGGCATTGAGTGTTGGTTTGTGATGCACTAAAGTGAAAAATGAGGTGACATTTTAATAATTTCCAGCACCATATCCATGTATATTTCGGTTGTGCACTAAGTGTTGTGGTGGATTTTTGAGTGAACGGCGGTGTACCATAAAGTGTTGGTCTATGGTGCACTAATGGAAAAAAAAAATAATGGCATTTTAGTAATTTCCTACACCATGTATATTTCGGTAGTGCACTAAATGTTGAGGTGCAGTGCACATATACTGATAACTCTGTGGTACATCTATGATTGTCATGTGGTCCACTTGAACTCTTGGAGTAGATGCACCACCAAGTATATGTAAATGCACCAAGCCGCACAACCGCACGGAAAGGTTGGCCGCCTATAAACCAAACCCTAGCTATATATATATATATATATATATATATATATATATATATATATATATATATATAAAAGTAAATGTCTTCTGCCAACTTCTCAATGAATGGAAATTGACAAATGGAATGAAAATAAATATTATCAATAACTCAATGCCCATGTTCGTACGTTACAGAATGATTCTGACATGGAAAGACATGAATTATTTTTGTCTAACTCACTTACAGCACCTTCATACATTCATGAATTTATCAAAATAAAATAAAAACGTCTCGAACATAACTCAATTAATCAACCAATCTTAAATACGAATATATTAAGAAACTTTGCATTGTTAACATACGTATGACGTAGGGTTCAAATGGACTCAATTTTGTTCTGGACACCAATGTACAAGTATATATTTGGAATTTGTAGGCACTAACTTTATTGTGGGTACTAGTATACAAGCATTTTAAAACTCATATGTCAGTTGTAACACAATTTATCTCATTCACTAACCTTTAGAACAAGAATAGTGAGAAGTGTTTAAATTTGGGATTCAAACTTATGAATTTAACAAAATTTTATTACCTCTAGATAAATTTTCAATTTTCGATCATCAAATGAAGAGTTCAACACTGTTTTACACAAACACATTGAGGGATTGGATTTCAACGAATTGTTGCGTTTAAATATCCACCCATTGTCCCATTAGTGTCATGTGAGAATGCAAGTTTGAATGTAATAGGTGTAGACAGGGCTGAAAGGATTAGATTCAAGTGAATGCATGTCTTTTAGTGAATAACTGATAGTGCATCAAGCTTATTTGCATGATAAGGTACACTAATATGTTAGATCGCAACAAGTTTAAGTGCACTATTAGGTATCCACCAATACATTCTCATATTTGTAATAATTGCCAAAATACATCGCTTTATTTTTCTCTAAATTCTCAGCCTTTTATTCATCTGATCATCCCATATAAATAATCAAGATTCTTTGTCCACATTGATATTTAACTTTGTCTATTGAGCTACCGTAATTTACATCCCATATAAATAATCAAGATTCTTTGTCCACATTAATATTTAACTTTGTTTGTTGAGCTACTGAATTAACATAATTTACATCCTCTAATGTGGTCTGTCGAGTTAGAATATGAAAAACCTTGGAAATTGGGAATTCAATTTTTTTAAGAAAAAAAAATTGTTCTATATTTTTTAACAGGAAGACACTTGTCATAGTGTTTTGTCGATTCTTACTGTGCAAGTGTTTGGAATCTTGGATGGACAACGTCGTAGTGTCTTGTCGATTCTTATAGAAGTTTAAATGTCCCCCTCAAATCTCAAATCATAACCAGAAAAATGTCACAGTGAAAACCCTCACTCTTTTATTTTTATCTATAGATATTAATTATTAAATGCCAAAAAACATATTTCTTCAATGACTAATCATCCATGTCATTCTATAGTACGTAGCTGGCAATTGCTTTATTTCAACGGTTCAGCTTCAACCATCCGTAAAATCTTGTCACTATTAGAATTTAGAGAAGAAATGAGGAATAGAAGAAGACAAATGACTTGGGTCATTGTTACGTATCCTTGGAATGCAAGATGACAACTAATGATATGTAGTTGAGTAAAATAAAAAGCATCAATTCAAATTGTATAAATAGAGTAATAAGCGTTAAAAAGAGCTCTCCATATAAGCATATAAATAGAGTAACAAGTACTAGAGACTCCACGTGTTAGATTTAACAATAACCAAGATTGCAAAAGGCACTATGCACTAGTCGGGCAGCCGGGAGACGCATAGCGCCTAAGCGGCCGAGTAAAATCATAATAATGTGTAGCCACTTTAAACCCTTGAAAAAAATCTCGGCTGAATTAGGTGCCGACTTGGTCGAGTAAGGTACCAACTCGGTCGAGTAGAAGCTGACTCGAACAAGTTGAGGGCCAACTCGGCCGAGTTAGGAGCCAACTTGGCTAGCCGACTAAAAGTCGCCTAGAGTTGAAATCCCCTCGGCCTAAGACCTAGGCAGCTACCTAGGCCGGTTTTTACAACCCTGACAATAACTCAAACACAAAACCTGATGGGTATTATTCTTAGAACTCACATAGTTCCATGACTTCCATCAAGATACAGAGATTGAAATTGCTAAAGAAATGAATTACTTACTGTATGTAGGGCATTGGGGTTGTGCAATGCAAGGCTAGGTAGCTAACTCAAAGCATCTGCACCTGGAACTGTTTATCAAAATTGGATCTTCCATAGACTTTGTTGCTCATTCTGTGATGGCAAAACAGAGCTTTGCCTCGTCCCAGGGGCCATTAATCTCAAACTTATACTCTTGAAGTTGAAGCAACCAATAAGGACATACCAAATCGACAAAGATAAGCACAGCCAACAATAAAAGAAAGAGTAGTGTGTGCAACTGGTAAATGAGAACTAATGTCAAGACCATTAACCCAAAGGAAAAACACAGGTGCAATCTGAACGAGTACTTCTTCACACAGTAGGTGACCAATGGAGCGAATAGAAAAACTTGCAAGGAGAACAGCACAATGGCAAATACATGAAGCCTTGATGGAAGGCGAGAAGCAATCAAAAGTGAAGCCACTATAGAAGCATTCAGAGAGATATTGCTTGTAAGGGTAGGATTTTCTAGAGTTCCGGGAGCTTTTACAATGGATCCTGAGTAATTGTGCAGGAAGAGATGGATTATGAGGAGAGAAACCGTTAGTGCCCATATAGAATCTGAGCTTATTGACCGAGTAAGTGTATGGTAAATAGGAGACAACATATACAACCCAGTAATAAAGAAGGAAATCTTCAGAACATAACTGAGAAGAAGATTGAAGGAGAGCATGTCTGCAGTTAAGAGAAGAGTGAAAAAACCCAGTCCAAGAAGGCTAACATTTAAAACTAAAAGTGAATTCTCATTCAAGGGGGATTTGAGAGTATAGGTCCAAACCAAAACCACAAGACAAACAGTGCAAATATACTGAGAAATTGAAACTGAATCAAGTATCACCTTTAGCAAGTCCCTTTTGACAACATTGGCATTCATAATCATATCTTCTAGGAAAGATTCATCTGTATGATTGTCATCAAAACCAGGTTGCATCCCTCCAAAAGCAACTTTTCTCCATTTAGGTTGTGTTGGAAAAGAGGTTTCACTCATGATACTCTCCATGTCATATAACTCAAGAAAATCTGTAAACCATAATTGAAAAGATTATCAACATGTCACTGCACGGGTCTACACTAAAAACAAATGCTCTTCTGTAATTGTCACAGAAAATCCAGTGTAATGATCAAAATAAAACAATAAAGTAAAAACAAAATAAAAGAATATGTAAAACAATCATGTTTGATGCAATTCTTATCAATGTATCACACAGAAACTGGATTTTTTAAGCAGTGATACCAATTCTAATCAAACAAAGGCCTGGCTCTTATAGCACTTCATGGTTAGCACTATGCCTGCTATTAGCTAAACTATTAAACTAATGGAGTAGTGAAAAATAACCACCTCACCTCAGAAGTGAAATCTATACATTCAAATATTATACAAAACTCTGACGTTATATAAAATAAATAAATAAACAGAGAAAAAGAAAAGAATAGAGATACACAAGACTTTGCTAATCTATATTAACAACAATAACTTGCAATTTGCAGTCATGTGAAGTCCAAATAAGATAGAAAGACAGAAAAGGTAATATGACACAAGATAAGAAAAACTATCAAAGTGTGGAAAATGCAAAGCGATAAATAAACAGATATGTATGGAACTATGAGGCCACTTGGCGGTGCTTTTCCACCAATTAAATTTCTGGGAAATTAATTCCAAAGAATGTATTTACCGGGAACAACTTTGTTGGGAAATTTAGTTAGCATGTTTGGTGTAACTCTAGAAATATAAAAATTAAATTCCATGCAAAGTTATTTCAAGCATTTGGTTTGTCTAAAATATTTAAATCTCCAATATACCCTTGCCACATTCAAACAAAAAAGGGAAACAAAGGACAAAAAAGTAATTGAATAAATTTTATACATTCCACCTACTTAGGAAAAAGAATTCCCAAGTTAGGATTTACTTTCCTTGATTTCAAGGAATATTCCCATTGACCCAAACTTTCCCAAGTCAAAATGTGCATAACTTCTCACGAATCTCACCTTTTAAGTCCCCAAGAAAATTTGAACTTTCCCAGCTACCACCTCTACAGGTTTCAATCCATATGTCAGATGAGTTAAAGCTATTTTAAGAATTTCCAATTGAAGTTTTCTAGAGAAGACACATCTAGAATTATACAAACTACGGAGTAATAAATACACAAAATATGAAGATACCGTAGATTATGCAAACTAAAGTACTTGCTATATTTTTGGGAATTAGCTCCATTTCAAAGCTCATCAACAAAATAACTTTTTAAGGTAATTAAGCATTTCCTAGGACGGACCTAATCCATGGTATAAAATGTCCCCAATGCATATATCCCAGACTCCCAGTACCCCACAGTGCTTGTAATGGTAAATTGGAATACTATCATAAATCAAGCCAACTCACAAATGAAAAGGATCATTAAGTTACTATTATCAGATTATGATCAGGTAGCAATACTTATTGTGTCCCTTAAATTAAGCATTAACATAACATCTATTATAGAAAATAAGCAATCCAGCACTGCCCCCTGCTCATGTCAAGTAGCAGTACTTATTGTATTTCTTGCACTGGCCCCCTGCTTAGGAGTGCATATTTTATCAATTAAACTAAGCCCTAATGTAAGATATCAATTAAACTAACCCCTAATTTCAAAATTATTCACATTTAATTTATTTATTTGTCCCACTTTATTTGTTATATTTCTGTTTTCAGTCTCTCTTAATTCCAAAGGTCAAATCTTTGGTAAAATTTGCAGAATTTCACATCACTATCATGTTCATTATACAAAGTCACAGAAATATCTCTCATCATCACCTACTTATGCCATCCCTGATCTGATGTACTTGTATGGTACTGAGCAGCAGTGCATCTGAATCATATGTATGCCTACTTGCCTAGTAGCAAGTACTTATCTTTCTTCACTATTGAGTCATATAACCGAGTTTCAAGCTCTAATCCCACCAATTTATCTCAATCAATAAGCGGAAGAAGAGGGGAATTGAAGAGCTCTACTTTATTTAAAGTCTTAAAGAGATTCAATTTAGCTTGGGGCTTGAAAATTATTACTCTAAAGAAAGAAGAAAATTCATCCTGATAACGAGAGTACATAACAGACATTAATTTTTAAGAAAGAAGAATGCATACCTAGTTTGGTCCCCACTGGAACAATGAGTACTGAAGGTGCATAATCTCTTAGCTCTGGAACCCACTTCTCCGACATAACAAATAGCATAAAACAAGAAAAGAAATTATGATCACTTACATGATCCAAGAATTTAATTCAACTATTCTGTCGGATATGATGGAGACCTTACTCCACTAAAAGTAAGGAAGAAATTCATTTTCAAGATAAGTTTTCATCCTAATCCTAAACGAAATTAAGAATTCGAAACAGAGCTGAGCAATATGATCACTAACTCCAATTCAAAATATGAAATCTCAAACCTCAAAGCTTACAGAGCTTAGAATTAATAGGTATGGTATATACTCTATAACCCCCTCAAACAGACTAATTATGCTAGAATTGATCAGATTCAACACAACTAAACTTAATAAAAAATATATAGGACAAAACTTAATTGGAATATTGGCAAAGTTGAAAAGTTAAACTACTGCAAAACTTTCATAGTACGTATGTCGTTCATGCTCCTAAAAGGAGATAAATTAGCAATGCATAAATGAATTGGCAACAATAAATTCACAAAGCTGTAAGAATAAATAGGAAGCATATAGGATCTAACCTCCAGCCATAGTTAATTGTTTGTTGATGCCTGAATTGCTGCAGAAGAGTTTTTGTCTCTCACTTTCACAACCCTCTTAGATGGTGTATGAGTCTTAATGTTGTGCAGTGAGAGGATTATAGAGCCTTTTTATAGATGCAGTCCATCAATGCACTATTCCAATTATTTCCTATTGTTTAACTGTTTGCACCACTTATGAACAGGAAAATGGCATTTCATTATAATGACCTTTCAGAAATCATAGTGGAATTCAATATCTTAATAATGAGATAATGAATCCCTGATTTTAAGGGGATAGTGGATCCATGTTTTCTGCTAGTGGATCCACTTTCCTAATGAAAGTGACATTTATCTAACATTCTCCCACTTGGTGCAAACATCAAACTCAAAGTACAAGATAACACTAACCATAATGATATGTCCTCATTAGTGCGAGTAGTATCCATTATGATCAAATGTAAATTGCCTTCAAGCACTTAATTAGGAAATAAAACTTAATGAAATAAACCATATGTTTATTTCTAATCCAACTGAAGTATTTTCTCAATAAATTAAAGTGTACACACTTGAGAAAATTTCCAAATGCAAAAGAATTTCATTAAAATTGAATGTATATATACAAATTACAAAGTGGACGAAAGTCCCATTTTTCCAACAAGATCCTTGAATTTAAATGGAGGCATGCCTTTAGTCAAAGGATCTGCTAGCATCAACTCAGTACTAATATGCTGAATGACCACAACTTTCTCTTTAATGCGCTCCCTGATAGCTAAAAACTTAATGTCGATGTGTTTACTTCGACTTCCACTTTTATTATTTTTAGCTAGGAAGACAGCAGCTGAGTTATCACAGTAAACTTTTAACGGCTTAGATATAGAATCCATGATTCTAAGCCCAGAGATGAAATTCTTTAGCCATACACCTTGTGAAGTTGCCTCAAAGCATGAAACAAACTCGGCTTCCATGGTAGAAGTGGCAATTAAAGTTTGTTTAACACTTCTCCATGATATAGCCCCACCGGCCATAATAAAGATGTACCCTGATGTTGATTTTCGTGAATCAACACAACCGGCAAACTCTGAATCAGAATACCCAATGACGTCCAATAGATCCGTCTGCTTAAACACGAGCATATGATCTTTGGTACCCTTAAGATACCGCATAACCTTCTTTGCAGCTCTCCAGTGGTCTAAACCCGGATTACTTTGATATCGACCTAGCATTCCCACAGCAAAGGCAATGTCCGGTCTGGTACAGACTTGGACATAACCAAGACTACCAACAACTGAAGCATATGGAATATCCTTCATGGATTCTCTTTCAAAATCATTCTTTGGACATTGATCCAAACTCAACTTATCTCCCTTCGCAATAGGAGCAACACTTGGTGAGCAATCCTTCATCCGAAATCTTTCTAAAATTTTGTTAATATAGGCTTCTTGTGATAGACCCAAAACACCACGTGATCTATCTCTATGGATCTTTATGCCAATGACATAAGATGCCTCGCCCATATCCTTCATATCAAAATTATTAGAAAGAAATTGCTTTACCTCATGTAGCATCCCTTTATCATTTGTTGCAAGTAAAATGTCGTCCACATATAAAACAAGAAAACATATTTTACTCCCACTTACCTTTTGGTATATACAATTATCTATTGGACTTTCAACAAAACCATATGAAGAAATAATCCCATCAAATTTTATATACCATTGGCGGGAGGCTTGTTTTAATCCGTAAATGGACTTCTTGAGCTTGCAAACCAAATGCTCACCTTTACTAGAAGAGAAACCTTCAGGTTGTTTCATATAAACCTCCTCTTCTAGATCACCGTTAAGGAATGCTGTTTTCACATCCATTTGTTGCAGTTCAAAATTGAAGTGTGCAACTAAAGCCAAAATGATACGAAGTGAATCTTTCTTTGACACAGGAGAAAATGTCTCTGTGTAATCGATTCCTTCTTGCTGAGTGAATCCTTTAGCAACAAGTCTAGCCTTGTATCTTTCAATGTTGCCTAATGAGTCTCTTTTGGTTTTATAGACCCATTTACAACCAATAGCCTTGGCATCATTAGGCAACTCTACAAGGTCCCAAACATCATTGCTCCGCATGGAACTCATTTCATCTTTCATGGCTTCATACCATAAATCAGATTCCTTACAACTTATGGCTTGTGAAAAGGTTTCAAGATCATTTGTTTCTCCAACATTGCTTTCTTGTAAATACACTATATAATCACTAGGAATTGCCGATTTTCTAATTCGAGTANTTCGCTTTCCACATTGGTTCTCAACTTCAGTCTTAAAAGTTTTGAAGGCATCCAATGCTTCATATTTATTAGAAAGCAAATACATATATGTAAACCGTGAATAATCATCAATAAAGGTGATAAAATATTTTTGGCTTATCATGTCCATATCCGGACAACATATATCAGTATGTATGATTTCTAATATGGTAGAACTCCTTGTGGCACCTTTCTTAGACTTGTTTGTTTGCTTTCCCTTAATGCAATCTATACAAGTCTCAAAATCAGTATAATCAAGAGTACTAAGTACCCCATCATTTACTAATTTCTTAATTCTTTCAATAGAGATGTGACCTAATCTCCGATGCCATAACATATAGGAATTCTCATTAATACTTGGTCTTTTAGTGCCAGTATGAACATGTAAAGAATTATATGTAGAATTGCTTTGTAGATTAATGCGATAAAGACCATCAGACAAAGTACCATTTCCAACACAAGTTGATTTATTAAAAATCACAATAGACTTGTCTTGAAACTTAAATGAAAATCCTAATGGTACAAGCCTTGAAACAGAAATCAAGTTTCGTGAAAAACTTGGTACATAAAAGGTCTTTTCCAAAATTAAAACAAAGCCACTACTTAATACTAATTCACACGTTCCAACCGCTTCAACTTGTAAGCCCATCTTGTTTCCGGATAAGATAGTCTGCTCACTTCCCACTGGCTTCCTTAAGGCTTGAAGTCCCTGTAAGGAATTTGCAATATGGATTGTTGATCTAGAATCAATCCACCAAGTATTAGTGTTAACTTCAGACATATTAGATTCATAACATAGATTCATAACATACAAATGAGGATAGATTACCTTTGTTCTCAAGCCATTTCTTGAATTTGATGCAATCTATCTTAAAGTGTCCTTTCTTTTTACAGAAAAAACACCTTCGCATCTTCTTTATATCAGCTTGAGGTTGGGTTTTTCCCTTAGCCTTAGTGGTACTACGAGATTTGCCCTTTCCTTGCGGTATGGAAAGCATAACACTTTCACCCATTTCCATTGAAAGCCTTTCCTCCTCTTCAACACACATGGTCATTAAATCAACGATAGACCAATTTTCCTTATGCGTGTTATAAGAGATTTTAAATGGCTCATAATGATGTGGAAGTGTATTTAACACATGATGTACCACAAAGGTATCCGGCAAAACTACCCCGAGTTTTTTCAGTTGGTTTGTTATATCCTGAAACTTCATAATGTACTCACGTACACCTTTAACAGTGTTTAAACGAAGGGAAGAAAATTTCATAATAAGGGTGCTAGTTAAAGACTTCACTGAGCTGGCATATTGAGCGTCAAGGGCCTCAAGCAAGGGCTTGACATCTGTATATGCGTCAACAATACCACGAACTGAATCCGAAACATTAGACTTGATCAAAATTACACTGAGCCGATTGGATCTCTCCCATCGCTCATATAGTGCAATTTCATCAGGTGTACTTGAATTTGTAGGGATTTGTGGTTTATTGTTATTGACAGCATAGTCCAACTCTTTCCACCCTAAATTCAAGAGAATCCTTTCTTTCCAAACCTTATAGTTGTCACTACAGAGTTGGGGAATTTGAATGGTCAAATCAGTATGAGTAACGGGTTGAGATGCTGTAAAGACCAAAACGTTCATATCAGTTTTGAGGCACACATAGAACCGAATTGCATACATTACCAATGTAAATGATGCATAAGATAGACTTGAATGCCATAAAAATTACATGTGGGCTAAATTTTTACGCATAATGAATCTATCAAAACTTAATGGTGGAAACGGAATGGGTACGATTATAGTTTGATTTTCCACACATAATAACAAAACTACCAAACTGTATGCCGATACATAATTGCCTGTGGGCGAAATTATGATCACAGCTCAGTATTTTATTCCAATTAATCATACAAATGTAACAAAATTGCCTGTGGGCAAAATTTTATTATATTACGTATGATTGATCGCAATTTATGCCTAAACTTTATGTGATTTATTAAAACTTAATATACAATCTCAATTAAATTAAGGATGCTGTGGCTACTCCTTAATTAACTAAAATCGTATTATCACATCGGCATAGATTTATTTAAAGCCTAACAAACAAATTGTACTGACATATGATAAACAATTCCCAAGTATACTCCCAGGAAAGTTGGTAGGTGCTAAGGCTCCTTTAAAAACCAACTCCTTAGACAGAGTAGGGTCGCAAGGGGACTAGTAGCAATATGGCTGAAGGCACTATGGCAATTTCAGCCAGCAAGGCGTTTGAAGCCAGGGCCATAGAACTAGTGTTCCTCCCCAAGAACTTTCCCTGGTTCATGCATTCTCACATTCAATGTACAATAGTTTGGAAGTCCTATATGAATGTAAATTCACTTACAGTTAAGGCTTTAAATAGGGTATACTATCCTTTTAGGATTCTTTAATGTGCCAATAATTAGACACAATTGAAGATCGATAATATGCCTAATCTATCCTTAAAAGGCACTAATTCACCTAAAAGGCACTATATCATGCATAATAAATATTTAATTCAGACCTAAAAGGCTCTAAATTCATCCTTAAAGAACATGCTTTTCTAAATGTATAATTATAACAATCAAATAATTATTGCAATAAATATACAAAGCATGCTCAAATTATGCATATTAACAAACTCATACTTCACAATTAAATTGCAATACTTAAACAATTTAATGTACACCTCCTTAATATTAAATCAAAATTCAAATGGAAAATGTAGAACTTAATATTTGCTACAAATTGAATAATGATTTAAATTAATGAGAGATTAGCTTGAACAAATCAGGATATATGAAAGCCTAATATGATGAAGAGAAAATTTCTTAATGGATAGGCCCAAAAGCTTTGAAATTAAATAGGCCTTGAATTTGAATTTAATCCAAATAACTCAAATAAGCCCAATTAGTTTTAAAAGAAGCCCTTAGCCAAAATGGGCCAAACATAGCCCATCCTTTCAATCCCTTTCCATCAGATTCTTTAATTAGCCATATATAATGTTCAAACCATCCAAATCCAAACCTAGCTGCTTTTATTCTTCATCTTGCGCAGCCAGACAGTGAGAGAGACACAGAAGCAATGTTTAATACTCAATCTCGTCGCAGTCATCTCACCTCGACATCACCTGCCGCCCACCGCTCCAGTCGACGGCGTCACCATCTCCGTCACCGGTCAACAGAGAGCGACAAATCGGAGACCAAATAGGGGCATATACGAACGACAGTAGAACGGTAGTAGAAAGTTTGTTTATAAATTTATATTTCGAAAATATTTATAACATATTCCAAAAATATTTTTAGAGAGATTTGTATATATATATAAAGTCAAAATACATATATGCATACACTGTAAAATTCAATATATGTACATCTCAGGCATATATACATACAAATTAATCAACCAAGCAGAGGTTTTATGGGCTCTGATACCAACTGTAAGAATAAATAGGAAGCATATAGGATCTAACCTCCACCTCCAGCCATAGTTAATTGTTTGTTGATGCCTGAACTGCTGCAGAAGAGTTTTTGTCTCTCACTTTCACAACCCTCTTAGATGGTGTATGAGTCTTAATGTTGTGCAGTGAGAGGATTATAGAGCCTTTTTATAGATGCGGTCCATCAATGCACTATTCCAATTATTTCCTATTGTTTAACTGTTTGCACCACTTATGAACAGGAAAATGGCATTTCATTATAATGACCTTTCAGAAATCATAATGGAATTCAATATCTTAATAATGAGATAATGAATCCCTGATTTTAAGGGGATAGTGGATCCATGTTTTCTGCTAGTGGATCCACTTTCCTAATGAAAGTGACATTTATCTAACAAAAGCTTCATTCTGATATTGCCTAATTAATTTGTGCTGCCACGTAAGAGAATGGATTGAGACTTGCTAAACAAATTGAATTTGAACAAACCAAAATACGAAGCCTCTAATTGCTGCCGCCACTGGGATTGAAATTGCCAATTTCTGCACCGCTGAATTGCTTTGAGATTATCTATTGCGCTCTGGAAATCGTTGTTGCATTCGGCTGCCTCCGGAATTGCTCCGGGATAAATTGATGCTCCATGTCTGTGATATCGCCCTCTTTTTATACTCGTTATGTCCAACTTCTCCCCCGCTCTTCCGCTGTTCAATCGGACCATCCACAGGACTGAGTTCGTTGAAGAATGCTGTCCGCATGTCTGGTTCGCAATCCCTTACTTTCGCCTATTGCTCTGACCTCAGGTTTGCCGTAAAAAAGGCTTCGACTAATTCATTATTTAAATAAATCAATATTTAAAAGCTAAAATAAATTAGAATCCATATTTAATTAGTCTATACTTAGTAAACTCCTACTGACCATGTACTGCTAAAACTATATTATCATTAAATTGAGTTAAGAAATTATTGGACTGACAAATTTCATTAACAAACTTAATTTAATAATAAAAACAATCCCAAAAATTAACAATATTATTAAAAACTACTTATAGCAATAGTAAATAAAATTAGATAAAAATTAATCACTAATTGCAGATTAACTATAAAATGATTATTTAAAATAACAATAAAAAAATAATGTTTATCGGTAGGCAGCATTAGAAGTGTAATAATAACAATATGATACTTTATTAGTTGTCTTTGTTTTATTAGTTTTAATTTGACCATAAAACTTTTTCTTAGTGTTAATCACATTACATCAATACTTAGATATTGCATGATTCATGTTATATTACATAATCATGGTGTATGTTTACACTTTACAATACAATATTACACGTCTTTATTCAATTTCAAGCTACATATGACAATTTTTTATAGGTAATTTTAAATTTAAAAAAAATTCCTTCGTATTTAATTTTTAAACCTTTTTTTTATAAAGAGTTTCATTATTTCAAAAAAAAAATTGAAAAAAAGTTATTTCAAAATTTTTAAAAATGTTAAATTTGAAAACGTAATCGTCAAGTTGTTCACTTATATAATATTACTCCTTGTTGTGTTCTCGCTATATGTGAGAAGATGGATAAGGGAAACACATTTCTCTTGCATCAATTTGAAATGAGCATGAATTTAGTATGATTAGATTAATTAGTAGTAATTATATGATAATAATAAGTGGGGATGAGTCTAATCATTTTTAAATGAACGTAAATTTGTAACGATTAATATATATATAGTTACAATAATGTAATAATTGAAAATGTGTTGAAGACCTTATTACGCTTATGTGGATCCTATGTGATAATTGTGGGTCTTATATATCACGCTTATGTGACCCTTGCGGGACCCAGTGTAGCTTTCAATGAGGTGAGTCCAACATGCACTCTTTATCTGTGTAACCTTACTCACGAAATGCATGTATATCCAAAACTCATTTTTTTTTCTCTATGTGAACTAGTTTCATGCATTTTGTGAGTAAGTTTAATTACATAGATAAAGAGAGCATGAAGAATGCATGTTGGACTCACCTCGTTGAAAGCTACATTAAGTCCCACACAATTAGAACATGGGTCCACATAAGCGTAATAAGACCTAAAATTAATACATAGGGTCCACATAAGTGTAATAAGATTACAATTAGCACATAGGATCCACATAAGCATGATAAGGTCTTCAATACATCCTTAATTATTACATTAACTATATTAATCATTACAATTTCACGTTAATTTCAAAATGATGAGACTTATCCCCACTTATTATTATCACTAGTTTTTCTTATGCGCGATTCGCAAAAAATAGGTGCCCAATATTAATATTTTATAATAAAATTTTAAATTTATTTATATTTTAGATATTTAAATTATTGTAAATAATAATAATAATGTAAAATATTTTTATAAATTTTATATTTATATTTTAGAAAATAACTAACATATAAGTCCAATATATAATATGTATATATTATTATTATTGAAGAAAATAAGAAAATATATAGTGGATGCATGTGCATGGTAACGATAGTGAAAAAGATAACGAAAGTTATAACGGTAGGGGTATGTTTGTCTAATATATTGTAAAGTACAACTTTTATAGCATAATGTACAAAAAAAACGTAACGGAAAAAACGGACATAAATGAAGGGTATAACCTTCATTCACACTTATTATGTTTTTAGATAATTACTATTAATTACATTAATATATAATAATACTAAATCCATGCTCGTTTCAGATTGATACAAGAAAAATGTGTTTCCCTTATCAGAGGGTGTAATATTATATAATAAAGTCACCGCTGATGGTTATGTTTTCAAATTTAACATTTTCAAAAATTTTGAAAGAATGAAACTCTCTTTGGAAAATGATAAAAATTATATTCGAAGACAATTTTTGGAAATTTAAAATTAATAAAAAAAAATGCCATATCTCTTGAAATCAAACAAAGACATGTAATTGTAATGTAAACATTACCATGATTATGTACTATAACATTGAACCACACAGTATCTATATATCATGATATGATTTATGTAATATATCATGAATCATGTATAATAATTAACATTCATCCTGTAATGTGTCACATTAAGAAAAGGTTTAAGTAATTTTATTACTTTCTTGACAAAACAAAGACAACTAATAAAGTATTGTACTATTATATTACTTCTAATGTTGCCTAATTTTCAAAATAAATAATTAATGATTGATTATCATTATAATTTGTACTTTATATTAAATAAAATAATTAAAGCAATCTTGAAACTGACAAATGAGTCTACCCTCGCTCGTTAAAATGGGTTGGCTAGCGGGCCCACTAATAATTAATTTGAAGAAAATAGAATGAAATTGAATAATTATATATATATATATATAAATATATAACATATTTATATGTATCCAACCCGACCAGTGCTACTATCACAAAGAAATCCTTGGGTGTGGGAAAATAAATGAAATTGCGTTCCCTATTAAATAACAAGATGTAAAAATAAATAAGTTTTTGGAAAATACTAACCTCATTAAGGGAGGAAGTGATTTTTGCAAACTATATGTATGGAATGCGAACAAGGGTCGAGTATACAACTTCCTGGTAATTAAATTAATTCTAAATTCTCTGCTTCTCTAAACACAGTCGATTCAAGAATTTACATATAAAATTTTTTCCCAAAAATAAAGAATTTAATTAATGACAAAACAAGAGAAGAGCAATATAATGAATTTATTTATGTGCATGAAAGTGATTACCTTAGCTTGCATTCAAGAAGCAGCAGCAATGGAGATCTCCAGGTCCAGATCAGACAACGTTCAGTCCCGTTAGATCTATTATGGTATCACAACAATGACGTTTCAGATATGCATTTTGTGAACGAAGATTGATCATTTGCCATGGAAGCTAAGGTCTCAACACGTATGGGATGTGTTCCGAATTCCATCCATGGATGAAGTCATTTTCCTGCTTTCCAAACACATCCTAAAAACAGGGTTAAAGAAGAAGAAGACAAGATAAAATCAAAAAAAAAAAAAAAAAAAAAAAAAAAAAAAAATTGAAAGAAAAAAAAA
>NC_044928.1:3087147-3109336 GCF_003576645.1 Ipomoea triloba
ATTAGAGATAAAAAAAAAAAAAAAAAAAAAAAAGACAAGATTAGAGATCAAACTTTTCTTCGATGGGATGTGTTTCATGGATGGCGATATATGCAACTGGCTATGGTTGAGAAGGGAGGTTTCAGACGGCCGGGAAGGGGGAAGACCTTCTGAAGTGAAATGAATAAATAGGGCAACGCAGATTAATTTATATAATGAATGAAAGAGGGATGGGGGTTTATATACATAATTACATATACAGAGTGGTTGAATTGCCATATATGGGTCTTCAAATTTGGGCAACTGCTCAAGTAACATGTTGTTATTATTTTAACCAGTTTGGTTGGGCTGGGCCAGGCACTCTCGTCCAAGAGAGCTGAGGTTGGGAGTTTGAATGTGGAAAAATCAATCTGACTAACATTTCGCCTCTTAATTGAGATGACCCGATACGAACGACTTAAAGATGTCTTTTATACACCTCCTGGTCTAAAAAAAATGTTATTATTTTTAATGTTGCCTACAATTTAAAATAATTATTTATTTTCCTTGTGTTTAAAATGAAAAATACTGTGTGAACTCCTTTTTTACTCCCAATTTTTATTCCACTCTTAAATTTTAATGTGAATACTTTGGATCCGCATGATAAAAATAAATAACTTATCATTATTTGCTATATCAGGAAATAGAATTTGAGAGTATACATAGTAGAAACTCTAATTGAATCTAGTTAGAGTTGTTTGAATGGGTCAGCAGATTGGCAACAATTATATCGTGGATCATAGTCCAAAAACGGCGTTGTTTCTTTAAGTAAAGAAACGGTTGCCGTTACAGCTTAACGGAGCCCGTATTTTTGGTGTATTAGTTACAAAATGAAACTACATTGTATCTAAAATGAAACTGCCTCACATAATATTTTTATATTATCAAATTGAATTGAAATGAAACTGTAGTTGTGTTGAAATGAAGCTGCAGTATATATAAAATGTAACTGAATAACAATTTCACATATTCGAGTGTATATTGTCCAGTGAAACTGTAGTTATATCGAAATGATATTGCAGTCGTGTTGTAATATAATGAAACTATAGTATAAATAAAATGAAACTGAATAACAATTTCACATATTTGAGTGTATAATACCGAATGAAACTGTAATTATATCGATATGAAACTGTAGTTGTGCTTAAATGAAAGTGCAGCGTATATAAAATGAAACCAAATATGTTATACAAACAGAGTTACTTTTTGCGGAATGGGTGCCGTTTCTTTTTATTAAAAGAAATGACACTGTTTTTATACATGGACTACAATGCATTGTGGACTGTGGTCACAGTCGATTTTTGTGGCCCCGTTTGTATAAATAAATGAGGCCCTACCAAAAGTATAAGCGCAATCTTTAAAGCCAATACCGTAAAATATATGACTCTTCTTTTCAGTTACATAATAGTTTTGTCATGCTCAATTAATTAGGTCCTAATTATTACGAGAGAGAAGTGATTTGAAAAAAAAATTGATGAGTTTTAAGATTAATTATAGATTTATTTTTATTTCTTAAGTAGCTAGGTCAAAAAGTAACTATTGGGCCCTCTAAAAATTGAAGTCATGTGTTGTTGTCAATCGGTTGTTATGTTATGGACTCGGATTTACCTTGCAAGGTGGACCCGGGTCCATATTCACAATTTTAGAACTCTATATTCACAATTTTATTAGAGCTAGCTCTATATTCACAATTTCATTAACTCTATATTTAACAATATAATACAATTTTTAAATTTATATAACAAAATTGTGAATATTGAGTAATGTAATTTGTATATTAATATCTAAAATTGTGAATATAAAGTTATAAAATTATAAATATAGAGTTCTAAAATTGTGAATATAGAGTTCTAAAATTATGAAAATGGATCCGAATCTACTTTATAAGGTAGACCCGATAAACCTTGGTTCATAGTATATTTTGCCGTTGCCCATTTTGCACGGCCCAAATTAAAATCTGGAAATAATCGCTATCCACAGTAAAATTTGCAGTAGATTGGGTCGTAGGCCGCCATCTTTGTGGGTCAAGAAAATCCAAATCTAACCCACCTTCAGTTCTAAGTTGGGCAAGCAAACTCAGCTATCCAATAATTTATATAAAATAAAATACAAAGGTGTAAAAATATTTATATATTCTGAAAACACTAAAATGGAGGTACAAATCATCCTAATAACCTTATTTAATGTTTGAAAGGTTCAATTGAGCAACTTTAGATTATACATAAATGAGGAATACAATTGTGCATGTGTTAATGAGGTTTTATTGTTTTACTCTAATAATTTACTATGCATTAATTGCGCTATTTTGGAGCAACTTACAAGCAAAATTCCAATGTTGCTTCGTAATTTTGAGTTAATCTAGATTTAGATTATGCAAAGATCTAATTAGCATCCATATATGCTCTAATATCTTGTATGTAATCATAAATATATACAAACATATTTACACAACCAGCACCAGAATAGGTAGCTAGATGCATACCTACATTGTCTAACATACCAACAATATGGTTTCTTGCCGTGAAGCTGAAAAATTCATCATCCTATCCACCATTTATTTTGGTAATTTAGGGTTCTAATAAATCTAGTATAATTTTCAATGAAGATAAAAAAGAGGGATGAAGGCTTCCATGAATTTAAGTTGATGGATTCAAGGTAGAAGAGGAAGAGGAATAGGAAGAGGGCTTCCTTGAAAGGAAGGGTTAAAGGTGGAAGTGAAAGGAAGAGGTCTTTCACCCATGGAGGCTCGATCTCAAAGGTAGAGGAGGGATCGAGGGAAGATCATATCGATGGTTCCCGTCTGATTACAATTGTGTATTAATTTGAGATTTAAATTTAACTTACCGTGCATAAACTGTGCAATCTTTGGACAACTTATGAGTAACATTTCAATATAATTTTAATTTCTAAGTTAAATCATGCATTAATCATAACTTCCCAATCTCTAACTGTCTGAAAATCATAAATACAGATCAAATAATAATTACACTACAAACACAAAAACAGCTAGCTAGATAATATACATAATCCCAAAGACATGTCAGAGCATTTAGAAAGATGTAAATCACGTTATTACTATGTTTTGAACTTTTGTTTTGATCTTCAAATATTATCTATTGAATCACTGAGTTAAGTCCGTGTAAGCTGGTAGATGCTTTTTTTAATTGTATGTGTATGTAATAAATTCAGAATGAATTGTTGTAATGGATTTTGCGCTGGAGCTCAACCCTAAATTAAGCTGGTGCATGAAATTCATGAAACGGAAGACTAATATCGTGAGTAAAAGATTCCAAACGCACTCAGACAAATTTCACTCACCAAACAATACTGATCATTCATTAATTGACGATTAATTGTTAAGATTTAATTAATTTACAATACTTTTTTTTTCTTTTTTGGTGAAAAAGAGGGACCCAAGGTCCCGGAAGTTAACGGCGTCTACTAGTGGCAAAGCCTGCGGCGTCCCGCTGGAGAAAACTCCTCAGGTCTTCAGGCGGGCGTTCCAGAATAGTCGTTCCCCAAGGCGAGGTTTGACCGAAGTTGGCCAAGAAATCCGCGCATTGGTTGCCTTCGCGAAGAATGTGGGTGACTCTAGTCTCTTGGAAGTGTTCTAGCAGCAGTTTGCAGTCTTTAACGAGAATACTGGCATCAGGTGTGACCATCCCATCTTTGCGCAACACTTGAACAACAGCCTCAGAATCCGTTTCAGCGATGAGTTTAGAGAAGCCTCGGTTTTTTGCAAGGAAAAGACCTTCCCGAAGACCCCATAACTCAGCTAGGAAACTATTAGCGGTCCCAATGTTGCAAGTATAGCCTACCATCTAGAGTCCGTTTTCGTCCCGTATTAGCCCTCCCGCGCTCGCGAGGTGAGAATGAGATTTGAAAGCGCCATCGGAATTAAGCTTGATGAAACCTGCCGCCGGAGGGGACCAAACAACCCAAGTGTGAATCGCTGTCTGGAGACCGGCTCTCTTCGCCAGGAGACTTCTCGCCTCGCACGACTCCAAGAAACTACGGTTGAGAATATCTCTAGGGGTAGTGACGTTATTATCAAACACCAATCTGTTTCTCGCCTTCCACAAATTCCAAAGGATGTAGGGAAAAACCAGAGCCCAGCTGATGCCATTGCCATCTGTATGTTGAGAAGAGCATGCCGCCTCCATCCAGCGTTGCATGTGAAGGTGATTGGACGTCCAGAACGAGGGAGGAGGTGCGGCCAGATCCCAGCAGGTCTCCGCCAGCGAACAACGCCGAAAAAGGTGGTCGAGCGTCTCATCCTCTTCTCCGCAAATCGGGCACAAAGCTGTATCGGAGAGGCCCCGCCTTTTTCGTTCCCCGTTCACCATGAGACCGTTCTTAGAGATTTTCCACATGAAGAGCTTGACTTTTTCTGTGCATGTTACTCGCCAGATCCAGCCATGGGAATGATCATCGCAAGCGTGACTTGCAATGAGAGAATGAGCCGAGGAAACGGTTACCATACTTGTTGTGGAGTGTGGCCACGATAGAAAATCCTCTTGACCGGGATTAATGGCAATTGGTGTTGCCCGCATCGTGTCAACCAGGTTGGTAAGGAGGATGCCGTGGAGAGCCCCTGTATCCCATCTTCTTTGATTTGTGATCAGGTCTTCTACCTTAATGTTAGTCATGTGAGGGTGGTTGATGCAACTAGTATTGGAGGCTAATGGGCCGTCCCCAACCCACCAATCGTCCCAAAAGTTGATCTTTCGCCCGTTTCCGACATTCCATTTGATGCCACCTGCAAGAATATCTTTACCTTTCATAATGCTCCTCCATCCCCAAGAACAGTTAGATTGATTCTGGAGATGCAAGAAGTCGGCATTTTTGATATATTTCTCTCGTAGAACTTTAACCCAAAGTTTATCTTGGTTCGAGAAGATTTGCCACGCCATTTTTGTGAGAAAGGCAAGGTTAAAGTCCCGGGCCATCCGTAGGCCAAGCCCCCCTTCCTCCCGAGGTTTGCATATTTCAGCCCAGCTGACGGAATGGAGCTTCCTGGTATTGGTGTCATGGCCCCAAAGGAAGTTCCTGCAAGTCTTATCAATTTCGTTACACGTACTTACCGGTAAGGCCATAGCTTGCATGGTATACGTGGGAACTGTTGCAAGGGAAGCCTGAACAAGAACTCTTCTACCCGCCATGTTGAGCGAACTAGCCTTCCAGGTGGAGAGTTTCATTCGCATTTTATCAATAACCGCGTTAAAAGTACTCTTCGAAACTCTTTCATTCAGCATGGGAATACCCAGGTACGTGCCAAGGGATTCTGCCACCGGAACTTGTAAGATACTACCAATAGCCCGTTTGAGACCTGCATTGACGTTAGAAGAACAAAATAGCAGGGATTTAGAGAAATTAACCTTAAGCCCCGATGCATTACTGAAGGAGTCGAGGCAGTCGATCATGATCCGGGCCTGTTGTTCTGAGGCCTCTCCGAATAGCATAAGATCGTCCGCAAAGAAGAGGTGGGAGATGCCCGTGTCTCCTCTCGTTATGTGGACCGGTTTCCATGAGCGAGTATTAACTCTGGTCTGAATGTCCTCCACAACCAGATTAAACAGATAGGGGGCCAGAAGATCACCCTGACGGAGACTGCGCCCTAGCTTGAAGGGTGGTAGGCGACCTCCATTCCAAAGGATAGCTAAAGAGCTTTCACGGAGAGAGAATAGAATGAGATCAATAAGCCGCCTCGGAAACCCGAAATCCACCAGAGTTTCTTCTAAGTAGTCCCAAGACACACTATCGTAGGCCTTCTGGAGGTCAACTTTAAGGATCATCTGTTTCTTTTTTCGCCTTGTGTTGTTCATGTTATGGACCACCTCTTGAGTAAGGATCACATTATCCATTGTTGACCGACCTGGGAGAAAGCTGTTCTGGTGGGGCCCAATAAGGTTGCTCATGATCGGTCGTAACCTATTAACAAGAACTTTAGAGATCACTTTAAAAGAAACATTAAGGAGGGTGATCGGTCTGAAATCAGCCGCCGTTTCAGGAGTATCTTTCTTAGGAATGAGAGACATGAAGGCTTGGAGCTGGGAAATGTGTGTGGACCTGGTCTCAAGAGCGTGGTTAACCATATCTGTCATGGCCGGACCAATCTCACCCCAATATTGTTGATAGAAGATTGCTGGAATACCATCCGGCCCTGGACTCCCGTATTTCTTCATCCCAAACACAGCTTTTTTGACCTCTTCTGCAGGGGCCCTCCGAAGAAGATTGGTTGCTTGGTCTCCCGGAATTTGCAAGTCCATCGGCACCTCATGGCGTGGAGACTGAGTTCCCCGGTCTACCCTGCAAAAAAGTGTATCAAAGAAATTGGTAATATGCTCGGTCAGCAGATCTGTGTCGTCTGTCCATGAACCTTGAAGCTTGAGTAATCTGACACGATTTCTGTTCCGCTTAATTAAAGCGGACCTATGGTAGAAAGTAGTATTTCTGTCTCCATTTCTAATCCAGTCGGTCCTGGCCTTTTGAAACCAGAGAGTTTCCTCTTGAACCAAGACCGCATTGAGTTCAGTCAACAGTTGCTTCTCCAAGTCTTGCAACCTAATAGAAGTAATATAATTCCATGCCCTTTGAATACCCAGGATCCGATTTTCAATCTTGCGTTTTCTATAAAAAATGTTGCCGAAGACATTGCGGTTCCACAAGAGACTCTTATGGGTCACGGTAGAAATAATCTCTTCCAGGTTTGTACCCTCTCTTCCTGCCGCTTCTTTCCAAATGTTTTTATAATCATCACTAGTTAACCAGGCCGCTTCGAATCTCACCGGTCGAAGACTCCTATCTGGAGGGTTTCTGGCTTCATCCAAGAAAAGAATGGGGTTGTGGTCGGAGCAAAGGCGTGGAAGTACTGCCACCTTCGCTTCCGGGAAGGTCAGTTGGGCGCTCACATTCCAAAGAACCCGGTCTAGCCTCCTTCTCTAGACCACTCTATTCCCTACAAACCGACACCATGTGAAGTTGGGGCCAGAAGAACCCGGATCCAGGAGACCACAGTCACTGTAGGCATCCACAAAGTTCTGAAGAGAGGTATAGTTCAAAGAAGAACTGCCCCACTGTTCGTCACTAGTCGCAATGTCATTGAGGTCACCTAAGACCATCCAAGGGCGTTGAATAGAGCTTGCCAGCTCTTTGCAGTACTCCCAGAACCTACACTTGGCAAACGTGTTAGGACGAACATATGCAAAGGTGATAAAGAAATTGCCCAGCCTATGAATCACCAAAGTATGAATGGCTTGGGAATTGTGACTAATGACTTGAAGATCAATGAGGTCGGGTTTCCAAAGAAGGAGAAGACCGCCAGCAAAACCCAAGGGGTTAACAATAAAGTGGTTAGTCAGCCCCAGTCTGGAGGCTAAAGCTACCATTTTCTCCGCTTTTGGAGAACGAATTTCGAGGAGACAGAGGGCGTCAGCCTTGGTCGTGGAGAGGAGTTCTTTGACGAACTTCCTTACACGGCTATTAGCAATGCCCCTACAGTTCCAAGAAAGGATCTTCATAAGGAAACCGCCGCGGAAGGGGGGGTTTGGCCACCGCCCCCCCTCCCCCCGGGCGTAAAACTGTTAGAAGGCGCCGGGTTCGATGGTGTAGCAGTGCCACCATTCGAACATGACGCGACATTAGTCGTGCTTCCAAAATGGAAGACACCGTTGCCACAAAACTGCCCTTCATGACCAGCCGGGGAACCAGCACTGGGCTGACCACAAGTGGCCCCACGGCTCGAACCTTTTCCCCGCCCCCGCGAAGAACCCCCTCGGCCGCCCCGTTCTCCCGACGAGTTCAAGGGAATGGAACGGCTTGTAGAGTTCGCCAAGGGGTAGCTACCAGGGTTAAAGTTCTGCTGGACAGGAAGAGGTTGGGAGGTAGTAGTAGAGGACTTACCTTTGGAGCTTTCAGCACGCTCCCCCGACGTCTTACCCTTCCCTTTGGACCTGGGATTCTACGACGTTGTTTTCTGTTGTTCGGCCAGCGCCGCAAACCTGTTCGACGTGGAATTTTTTCTTGTGTTGTTCCGTTGTTGCTGTTGGGGTTTGTTTCTATTACTCTGACTTGGTTTATTCGTGGATTGCTGCCGGGTTACATTGTTTGTTGGGAGTTGTTGTTTTCTGGTCACAATCATCCAAGGCCCATAGCGGCGGTGTTCGACTGGCTGAGTTGCGGCATTGGGCGTAGTTTCATTAGGTTGTGATCCTTCTGTGTCCGCCGCAGGTTCAGAGTTGCTACCAGCCTCCGTCGCTTCCGGTGTGTTTGTTTTTGAAAGAGGGCAGGCTTGCTCACGATGCCCTACCACCCCACAACTAATGCACACCACGTGCAACCCTTCATATTCCACCCTCTGAACTCCGTCCATCACCCAGATTTAAGAAACTAGTGGTTTATCCAGATCTACCTCGACAGCAGCTCTTGCAAAACGCCCTTTCTCTCTTGCCATTGTCGTGCGGTCGAGCCTCAAGGGTTTGCCAATGTTTTCAAGAATCAGTTTGATGGTGTCGTCTCTGAAATATTCAACCGAGAGCTCCGGCAACCTAACCCAGACCGCCATCTTCTTGATCTTGGCCGTTCGAGATTTAAAGTTCGGCTCCCAGCGTTGCGTTACAAAGTAATTATCGAAGATTTTCCATGGTCCGTCCAGCAAGACGTGGAGATAGTCTTTCTTGTCATCAAACCTCATAACAAAGCACCCAAAACCTATGTCAATGATCTGAAACCTACCCTTTAATTGCCATAGAGTTGGGGCTATTTGGTTCAAAACATTAGCAGTGAGATTTTTGCCGAGATATTTGACGATAAGAGCCATACGCCATTCACGACATAATTCTTGACGGAGAACCTTCAGGAACTTCACTACCGGTCGGCCATCCGATTCGTCATGGTTGTCCATCTCAGAGTCTGATTCCACCACCGGATCCTCAAACGCCCAGTCGTATTCATCTGACTGCGGCCTCTCATTGGTGTTGAAGGATGTCTGATCTGTGACCGTCTCTGCAAAGGACCGTTTCATGATCCTGACTTTCTTGGCGGATCTCTGGGGAAAGACCTCCTCTGTCATAGGCACATCATGCGGTGGCGCCACCGGTGCGCCCGGTGCTGCCGACATATCCACCGCTTCCCGCTGCTAACGGCTAGGAGTGGCGGGGATACTTACCTAAAATACGTGAGGTAAAGAAGGTAGTAAAGGGTACCTATCGAGAGAGAATCACCGTCAATTAATTTACAATACTGATCATATTAAGCAATTAAAATTTTAATTTATTGTTAAGACTAGCTTTATTATTTTCCTGAAACAAGTCATCTTTTCAAGTGGCAATGTTATTACTATTGTTAATTAATGTATGTTACCTACTTATTGTTTATTTATTATCATTAGGACCCAATTAACAAAATAATTAATGCATGATCGGAACTAACAATCAAGTCTAAAATTGTCAGAATTGGTTGATGGGTCAAGCTGGTAAATTATTGTGTAGATCATGAATATAAAGTACATTTTTATTATACTAAAAGTACATTATTTTTATACTGAAGGTACATTATTTCATAGTATATATAAAATAATGTACTTTTCGTACTTAAATAATGTACTATAAAATAATGTACTTTATGTACAAAAATAATGTATTTTTAGTATATTAAAAATATACTTTTTATTTATGATCCACACAGCTGTGTGGACCATGGTCCATTCAATAATGATTGGGTTAAGCTGGGTCAGGCCGTGACTAGCTATTTTGGCAGGCCAAGAAAAACTCAACTCAATCCAACCTGCCTCGAGTCATGAGTTGGATAGGCAAACTCACTAATAATTTTTTAAAAATAAATAACATTGCAAGATGTTGGAATATTTATCATAATACCAACATTTTAACAATTATCTTATTCATATGATAACAAAACAAGGAACTATTTATTTGTATGCAGAAAACATAGAATTATCAATAATTCAGTTGCCTCCTGGGTGGTAGATTGTGGCCAAAGACGCAAGATCGAGTGTGCCCAAATGTGTTGGTTTCTTGTAAGTAAGGATATCAGACACTTATCCTCTTACCTAATAAGTCATTTTATCACTGTAGACATCCTCGGGACGAAAAATTTCGCCTTTTATAGGAAAACATATAATTACTAATAAGAGTAATATATAATTGCATTCACCTAAATATCGAAAGATTTATAAAATCAATAATTACTTTTTAAGAATATCCAAAGATTCATAAAATCATTAATTACTTTTCAATGTTGATTGCATTCATTCATCTTAACATGAAATGGTTTCTTCAATTAGTTAATTAGCATTTATTTTTATTTTTATATATTTACAAATAAGGTGGACAAATACATTCACCTATTTCATTAAAATCTATATATTAATTCATTTTTATGTCTCCTTCTTGACATGTCATTAAATTTACAACTTTTTTTTTTGAAATAAAACTCAACTTCATTAATCAAAGAAAGCCGAAATACAAGCAGGTGGGGAAATAACCCACGAAATAGGAACAGAAGAAGAACCAGTCGCCCTAGCTAATGCATGAGCAATCTGATTCGCTGACCTCCCGATATGCCGCACACTAACAGTGCCCATATCGTTAGCAATGAGATGACATTGCTTTATAACCAAACCAACATACGACAAGTCCAAAGATGAAGAATTATAAGCAATACATAAGTTTAAACAATCAGACTCCAGATCAACATTAAGCAAACCCCGCCCTTTAAGCCATGACAAAGCTTCTCTAACAGCCATTGCCTTTGCCAAATAAGGGTTTGGTCCGCACTCGAGCTCTCCGCCAACCGCAGCCACAAAAGCACCATCATGGTCACGCACCACTGCTCCGAAGCCCGCTCTATTACCAAACACAGCCGCATCAATATTACATTTTAACCGCCCCATCGAAGGGGGGCTCCATTGAGCTCGAACCACAGTAGGAGTTCCTGCAGATTTCAAACGATTAAGCCCCTGCCAAAGGGCACACAAAGCTTCCACCTGAGCATGTAAACCATTGACCGACCACGTACCTCCTCTCCACACCACGTCATTACGCACCTGCCATAAACACCAGATTATTGCTGCCATGCGGACACCATGTTGAACGTCAGTATTAAGAAGTTCAGCTTCACTACTTATAATTGAGTAAATATTGTGAATACTCAATTATTATACTATTGGCCAGGGTCCACCTTGGTCCAAAACGAAACCATTATATTGTGAAGACATGTTCAAAAAGAAGCGGTCCAGACCATATGTTATTGAAAATTTTTAACTTTTAAGAGTGGGGTTCATTTTATAATTATTCCGAACTTGAAAGTTTAGTAATGATAAAATCCTAACCTTTGATTTTTCAAAATGGAGGGTGTGGATATGTCTACACTTTTTATAGGGAATGTGTTCTCACCTGAAGTGGTGATGAAGATTGGCATGCCACTTGAACAAGGTCACAAAGATGAGTTCTTTATTTTTTATAATCATTTAAAAAAATAATTGAGCTTGCTCTTAATATTGTAAAAAATTAAGATGCCTATGTATTCTCAATAATTTAGAGGAATCAAAGCCCACATAGTTCTTGGTACGTACCTCATTAGATTAGCTCATTTTCATTATTGATCGGAAGTACTGGTGGAGGTTGCATGGGAACTAGCAATAGGTGTGGCTTCAGATGATGTATCCATGGCCAACCATTCGTCTATGTCACCGTTTTCAATTAGTGCAAGTTAATTTTGAATGCGTTCTTGGAAAGCTTTCCAATCATTTTTCATGACACAAATTTTGATGAAATCCAGTGCCAAACTTGATATTTTATCATCTAATACTCTCCTACCGACACTAAAGGTAGACTTGGATGGAACTGTTGAAGTATGACATGCAGAAATATCCTTTGCAATATAATTCTTGACAAAATAGAAATTAAACTTTTGTTATGTTTCTTTTCTAAAACGTGAATTAGTATATGAAAATCATCATTTATTTCAAAAACTAGAAGACAAATATGTGTCTATTTAATAAGAATTACTACTACCACAACCCTTTGATTTTTTAAATACTGTTGAAACAATAGGATTATGCCACTTACTCTTACGGACAATAGCGGGATCAACAGATTGTGGTGCATAAATAGAAGAATACTCTTCATATAAATTTTTTTAACAAATAAGAACAATCATCAATATACTTTTGAACATAGTTTGAAAAATTCAAAGTGCTATAATAAAAATCTAATAAACCATTTAATCCATTTGTACCCACATTTTGATCAATAATAGCTAAACCATAAATATAAGGAATATCACTAAAATATGATACAAATTTATTTATCATATTTTGAACTAAACTAGACAAAATAAGATCTTCAATAAAAGGAGTAAGAGTACTAACAATTGTAATGCATTCAGTTACAATTAAATGAACATACATTAGGCTCAAAAACTAAAGAAAATGATTTTGTAGTACTATCAAATGATTGAAGAATTGCACAAACATTAATAGTTACTTTCCAATGTTGAGTTGTAATTACTCAAGCATCATTAGTTTGATTACTATTATACAAAGTAGTTATTACCTCATGATATGCAGTAGTTTTACATAACAATTTATATGTAGAATTCCACTGAGTAGGTTTATCTAAACTAAAATATCTTTTTAAAAAATCATGTTGTGCAAACAATATTTTAAATTCACTTTTTTTCCCTATTGTATCTAAGTCATTTAACACATGTTCTAATTGGTTCAACTAAATCACTCAAACTATGTGGTCCTTCTTGAACACATAAATTTTAAACATAAGCACAACATCTAATATGCAATAATAGGTAAATGTAAGGTTTCATGAAAAAAACCTATAAATCTAGTATTGAAAGAAGCATTATCTAAATAAATTGAAAAACTTTATTTCTTAATCTCATGCAAAACATTTATTATTCTCTCTTTTAAATTAAAAGTGAAGAATAATAATATCTATATTTAATTATATTACATATCTTCTAGAGTTTTTGTATATGTATTCATAATTATTCCCAAATTTTTGGCTGTTGCACTGGCCGAGCAGGCGCACAGTAGCCTCTGCTAGAGGCCAAGCCTAGCGGCAAAGGCTAATTGCAACGTGCCTAGGTCGACGATATAACGATTATGCTAAGTTTGCCTAGGCCTAGATCCGGGCCTGGGTCGAGTCCTTGACTTTTTTAAAGGACTTGAACCGACTCTTTACAAGCTGGTTCCGGTCCGGGTTAAGCCCAACCCAGGCTTAATGAAGCCTAGACCCACTTTTTTTTTATTATTATCCAATTCAGGGTTAGTTCGACCTTGAACTGGTCCATGGTGACCTCTATCATGAACATGTATATGTGTTTGTTTGTTTGTTTAGCGTTCGCTCGTTAATTTTAGCGAACTTGTTTGCGAACATTAACAAAAACTAACGAACATTTACAAAAACTAACGAACATTTAACAAACGAATATGAACAAGATTTATAAAAATCATAACTAATGAACACGAATAATTTAAAAAATTTTAACAAATGAACACGAACAACCTTTGTTCGTTCATGTTCTATACATAATATATTAATTGCAAATATATAATAGATTAATTATAGTAGATATATAATTTATTAACTAAACGTACATAATATGTTAACTACAACTAAATAATAATTTGAATATCTTGTGGACTAGATTCACAATGTAAGGGCGAGAAACCAATGTGGTAGCTCAAGTGACAAGTGAGCTCTTTTTGTTAGGAATAATTTCGGGAGAACTCGAATTTGATTCTCACAAGTGACGATTTTTCTTATCTAACTTTCTTGCCTCTGCCAAAGACCTTGTGGCCTAGTGGCACCCAGTGTCCCGATTAACACTCCCATATGGATGATGGGAGTGGGTTCGAGCCTCAGTGGAGGCAACTGTTGACTCTTTGTGATACTACATTGTAACTTTGTGCTTTAGTAGGTTGAGAAAGTAGCTATGAACAAAAATACTTTCAAACTTTCTTGCCTAACTTTGTGCTTTAGTAGGTTGAGAAAGTAGCTATGAACAAAAATACTTTCTTGCCTAACTTTGTGCTTTAGTAGGTTGAGAAACTTTCTTGCCTAACTTTGTGCTTAAATACTTTCTTGCCTAACTTTGTGCTTTAGTAGGTTGAGAAACTTTCTTGCCTAACTTTGTGCTTTAGTAGGTTGAGAAAGTAGCTATGAACAGATACTACATTGTGGATCCGGACTGTTAAAGGGACGGGGACGGGGAACCCGGACTGTTAAAGGGGCGGGGACGGGGAACCCGGACTGTTAAAGGGGCGGGGACGGGGAACCCGGACTATTAAAGGGGCTGTTAAAGGGGCGGGGACGGGGAACCCGGACTATTAAAGGGACGGGGAAGGACAAAAAATAATTAAAAAATAAAAAAATGTAAGGGCTGGTTCATGGTATAACAATTACGTATATATACGTACATACACTCAATTTACGCAGATGGCGAAGGCGATGCGATTTCTCCCATCCACCACGCTTCGAATTTGAGTCCGGTCTTCTCTTCTCTCCCCTTTTCTCTGTACATATTCACAATTTTTAGGGGAGAAGATGGAGGAAGAAATGCAAAAATGCAACACCGATTGCGTCTACTTCTTGGCATCTCCTCTCACTTGTAAGAAGGTAAGCGCTTCTTTACCCGTTACATTTTCTGCGATTTTCGAATTCTTCGTTTTTCTTTTTATTTTTTCTTTCTGTTTTCAATCCTCAATGTATCTTGATTTCTTGATCGATTATCATTGCTTGCTCTTCAATTATAACTCTGTTGTTGAATTTCTTTAAAATCGGCATCTCCAACGTAGCGGTTTCTTTATTACATTTCGACTAGGGTTTAAATTACACGGTTTATATGCGTATACGCGCTCATCAATGTGCGTATCTACTAGTGTATCGCTTATTTGCGAATGTGTGAAGATTCAAAATCGTTGTTGCGTTGCTCAGTAATATGTTATACAGTGTGGAGTGACTTAATGGGGCAGGCAGTTGCCAAGATATATTGTTTACTATTAGTTTTATGCTATGGCCTGCTGGCAGTTGTTTGCAATCTGTTTTTGGATGTTTACATTTTAATTATGTGCCTTAAGAATATACTTTAGTTTTGAGTGAAGTTAGGGATTAGGATTTATGGAATTCTTTGTTTCACATTAAACTGCAGTTATTGGTCATTTGGGTGCATCAGTGAGTATCTTGTAACGCATGGTAAATAACAACAGATAATGGCATGATCATTTGCTGAATGTGTCTAAGTCTTATATTCTAGTTGATTTTGTTGAATAGTATTACTATGCTAATGCTGCGTGTATTCCATTTATGCGGTTTTCTTGTCTGTTTGCATTGTTTTCATTCTGTATCATACTGCCAGCGATGATGTATATGAATTAATTGTACATTAGTATTTTGGTTTTGCCTTGCATTGATGCCATGGATTCTGGGTTTCAGGGCATTGAATGTGAGTACCGGCACAGTGATATTGCTAGGCTCAATCCCAGGGATTGTTGGTACTGGTTATCAGGGAGCTGTCTCAATCCAACTTGTGGTTTCCGGCACCCGGTACACTGTCATTTCACTAAAATCGTTACTTTATGCCTGTACCAATTTTTACACTTTTTGAGCTTGCATTCCATCTCAATGATGTCTATATTAGTTGTTGAATCTTGGATTTAACCTTTACTCTACTTGAATATAACTGCTTTTTATAATAACTTTCTAAAAGCTTTGTTCTATCCCAGCTAAGCACCCTTTTTTCTATGCCACCTGCAGCCATTAGAGAGTCGTAATGTTGAATCTGCTCCTACTTGCCATCAGTCTGTGCTACCTGTGAACAAGACACGTGTTCCCTGTTTCTTCTATTACAATGGATTTTGCAATAGAGCTGAAAAATGTGTGTTTCTGCATGGACCTGATGATGGGGCACCCACACGGAAACCATCAAAGACACTGTCTGCTGTCAATGATGGACCGTATCTTGAGAAAAAGACATCTGTGGGGAGTGAAACAGGCTCGGCCCCAGTTGAAACACATCCTAATTCATTTAAAAGTAATCCAAACAGAGCAGCAGATGAAAATACCCGGAGAGAAGTAAATCTCCACAGTGCAAAAGACAATCTCACCATAGGAAACACTTCTCGAGATATTTCAGGATCTCCATCTGAAGAAGCTGATGCTATGAATTTGAATTCTTCACCTCCTGTTGAAGGATTTAACCAAGGAGGATTCCGTTCATCCTTTATTCATCACTCAGATGATGAAGTGGATGATGATGTGGAGAGAGAAGAGTTGTTAGAGTCTTCACCCGGTTTTGATGTTCTTGTTGGTGGTAGATCAGACTTGGGGTATGAAAATCATGATTACTTGATGCAACATGATGTGGATGGTGGAGAGCTTAATGGTCAGTACTTAGGATATGATTTTGAGGAAAATATAGAGTATGACCCTGAATATCCAGATATGACAACCCTTTTTGAAGAAGATTTATGTGATTCTGTTGAAAATTTTGACAATGAGTATAACAGTGAATCTCTTAGAATAATCCATAGTCATGTGAGAGAGAGGGAGGAGATGAATGGTACTTTGCCAAGGAAAAGGAAGTTATGGCACACAGATCTGGGTTTTCATGAAAGGGGCAATGTAGAACTTAGGAATTATTTGAAGAAACATCAGATTGTTGATGCCAGTACTATCTCTTATTACCCTAAGAGGCATGACTCATCTCATTTAAGTACCCAAAGCAGGGGTAGACATTTCCTACAAGGGTCAAGGTGGATGCATCGAAGAGTGGCATCAAAGGTGGAAAGCAATGGTATTAGATCGCGATTGGACAAACAAAATTTGCTTAATTGTACCAACCAACAAAATGCATTGAGAGGCTATCGGATGAATGGTTACAGGCAACTTTTTAAGGGGAGTAGACAGGGAAAGAGGCAGCATTTTCCATCTAAGTTCTCTAGGAGGAGAGTTTCTAGGAAGAGAGAATCAACCGAGGATTCTACAATGTTTAATGGGCCCAAGACACTTTCCCAGATCAAAGAAGAGAAGACAAAAGGGAGAGGAGTAGGAGATTTCCCCCAAGAGAATAGGGCATTCTAGCCTAAGTGTACAACAAGACTTTGAGGGTCCAAAATCTCTGCATGAAATTCTGAAGGACAAAAGACCAGATCAGCATTGAATTGTACTCCCTGATGGATGGCTTGCTGAATTAATCAAGAGGAAAATGAGAATGACTTAGTACAGGACAGAGACCTTTGTTGTACTTGATGTTGAACTAGAAATTACTTAGGTGTGACATCCTGTAGATTAGAGATGAGAGTATTTTCTGTTATTTAACATGCTTATTCTGCATGCCATGGTGGGGCATAATTGTTCCACAACTGTGGATTCCAATGTGACTCGCTCTCTCTGCTGTTGATTAGGATAAATATTTAAATGTTGTGTATACATTTTTATATTAGACAAAACAGGATAGGAAGTAAATTTGTTTTTATGTGAGTTGCAATTTCCTATATGCAGAGTTTCATATTAAATGCTGTATATAAAAGCTTTTATGGCAATATGGCATTAATACCGAATGGCCAAAAGCTTGTTTGCTTCCCTTAATTTCTTCTTCCCAATTGTCAAAACCAGTTTTCTTTCCACCAAGAGCATTTTTCAATGCTCTTCTGTAGGTACAAAAAAAAAAAAAAGGAATAATCCAAGAATAACATCAATTAGATAAACAAGTCTTCTTGACTGTATGCTTTGTTTTTTTATTGAAAGGGTAGTTTCATTTGTAGGGGAATGTTAGTTGTTTCTTTCCCAATCGCCCAGCATTACTTTCCTTCTTTCTTGTCACTCTTTAGTGCATCCACCCTTGAACCTTGCAGGCAATGTCTATTCTTGCTTCAAATAATCCAAAGAGATGAGTTGTGCCTTCCTAGGATAATGACATAGTATAGGCATCAATCATCTTTTACTTCTTTAGATAATGTTGAATGTCAACAGCATCATCCCTTTCTTGAATGACTTTGTATATAAGTGGTTTTGAAACACCAAAAAGAAAAGGTGAATTGAGGGATATCTCTATTGCCTGCTAGAACTGTTGAATCTACAGTTTGGTTGCAATGAGTTCTCGTTGCATATCGTAGCAGCAAACTGTGGTGATTCAATACATGTCCCTTATCATGGTAAAAAAAGTAAGCTATGACTTTGTTAACAATTGATCTTTTCTATTGTCTCTCTTCGAGACAATGAAAATATCAAAAAGAAACAATGGAAATGATCAGTTGTTAAAGTCATAGCTTCTTTACCATGATAAAGGACAAGTCTTGAATCACCACAGTTTGCTACTACAATATGTGGCGAGAACTCATTGCAACTACAACTGTAGATTCCACAGTTCAAGTAGCGGTAGTGCTACCTCCAATTCAAAACCATTTATATTAACATAGAGAGAGAATAGTCGTATTAATTATAGCATATAAAAGCTTTTATGGGTCATTGCCATGGCAATAATACTGAGTTGTCAGATTTCTTGCCAGAAATGGTCACCCCATGAACTACCAAATCCATCTAAACCAACAATCCCTTTTTCTTAATACAGGCTATTGTATGAATGGTGTCATATTAATTGTAACATATAAAAGCTTTTATGGGTCTTTTCCATGGCAATAATAATACTGCATCGTCGAGCTTTCTTGCCAGAAATGGTCACCACAGGAACCACCAAACCATCTAAACCAACAATCCCCTCTAGAATTTTCTTAATTTCTTCATTCCAATTCTCAAAATCAATTTTCTTTACACCAAGGGCATTTTCCAATGCTTTTCTACAGGTTTAAAAAGAATACAGGATCTAAATAATCCAAGAATAACAACAATTTCCAATATGTTTCCACATATCAGTCTCTTGTTTTAAAAATTTCACCATGGAATTACTGTCTGAAATATCTTGAATAGTTAAACCACTAGTGCAACACTCCTGAAAATAATCTGAATGCTTATGCATGCTTCTTTACATGGAAGAGTAGTGTTATTTACTTCAAAAGTTTTCTTGGTTGTGAGATTTTTTTGAAAGGGAAATTTAATTAATTTGCAGGGAAATGCTGTTGCTTTCCCAATCGCCTTGCATTAAAAACCTGTCTTAAACCATTCATACAACTGCCTCTCAATGTGCTTTGCTTTGTTGGTGCGACATATAACAATTCACTTGTCCAATAACATTACTTTCCTTCTTTCTTGCCACTCTTTAGTGCATCCACCTTGAACCTTGCAGGCAATGTCTATTCCTACTTCAAGTAATCCAAAGAGATGAGTTGTGCCTTCTAGGATAATGACATATAGTATTGGCATATTGGCATCAATCATCTTTTGCTTCTTTAGATAATGTTGAATGTCAACAACATCATCCCTTTCTTGAATGACTTTGTATATAAGTGGTTTTGAAACACCATAAAGAAAAGGTGAATTGAGGGATATCTCTATTGCCTACTAGAACTGTTGAATCTACAGTTTGGTTGCAATGAGTTCTCGTTGCCATATCGTAGTAGCAAATTGTGGTGATTCAATACATGTCCCTTATCATGGTAAAGAAGTAAGCTATGACTTTGTTAACAATTGATTTTTTCTATTGTTTCTCTTCAAGACAATGAAAATATTAGTTGATATTTTCATTGTCTCGAAAAGAAACAATGGAAATGATCAGTTGTTAAAGTCATAGCTTGTTTACCATGATAAGGGACAAGTCTTGAATCACCACAATTTGCTACTACAATATGGGACGAGAACTCATTGCAACTACAGCTGTAGATTCCACAGTTCAAGTAGCGGTAGTGTTACCCCCCATTCAAAATCATTTATACTAACACAGAGAGAGTAGTCGTATTAATATTATAGCATATAAAAGCTTTTATAGGTCATTGATATGGCAATAATACTGAGTTGTTAGATTTCTTACCAGAAATGGTCACCCCAAAAACTACCAAACCCATCTAAACCAACAATCCTTTTTTCTTAATTTCTTCATTCGAATGTACCAGCCAGTCTCTTGTTTTCAAAATGTCACCATTCTGAAATATCCCATCCTGTGTCTCTTGAATAGTTAAACCATTGTTGCAATTACACTCCTAAAAATAATCAGAATGCTTATGCTACTTTACATGGAAGAGTACTTGCATTAAAAAGCTGCCTGAAACCAATCATACAATGTGTTGGTGCAATTTAGAACAGTCCGCTTGTCCAATGGCATTACTGTCCTCCTTTGATCCCATTATTCTGTTCATCCACCTTCAACCATCTTATGCTTCTTTAGATAATTCTGTTCATCCACCTTCACTAACAACAAGAGAATTGTAGGATATCTCACCCTACGGTCATTGGAACTGTGATTGCAATGAGTTCTTCATTCCATATTGTAGTCACGAACTGTGGTGATTCAATATTTGTCTTTTATCGTGGTAAAGAAGCTATGACTTTGTTAACAGCTGATCTTTTTCATTGTTTCTCTTCGAGACAACGAAAATATTAGTTGTTAGCTCAATTATACTTTTTTTTCCAAGATAAAAGATAGATCTTGAATCACCACAGTTCGCCCTACAATATGGGATGGAGAAATCATTGCAACCACAGTTGTAGATTCCATTGTTCAATTAGCAATGGAGTCAGATATCTCGCAATTGAAAACCATTTATCCAATAACATTTCTGTCCTCCTTTGATGCCATTCTTCTGTTCATCCACCCTTGTAGGCAATTCAATGTTCATCCCTACTTCAAGTAATCAAATGAGAGGAGTTTAGATAATGTTGAATGTCGACATCGTCATCCCTTCCTTGAATGACTTTGTATATAAATAGTGGTTTTGAAACACCAACAAAAAGGTGAAGTGGGGGATATCTCTATTGCTTGCTAGAACTGTTGAATCTACCGTGTGATTGCAATGAGTTATCGTCCCATATTGTAGTCACAAATTGTGGTGATTCAAAATCTGTGTTTTATTATGGTAAATTAGTTTGTTAACAACTAATCTTTTCCATTGTTTCTCTTCGAGGCGACGAAAATATTAGCTGTTAGCCCTGTTATAGTTTCTTTACCAGGATAAAGGACAAATCTTGAATCACCGCAATTTGCTACTAGAAATCATTGCAATCACAACGGTAGATTCCACAGTTCAAGTAGCGGTAGTGCCAGATATCCCACAATTCAGATGAAGCACATAGAGATGCTTTTTTGTATGAATGATTTCAGCCAGGGTGAGTGGGAAGGCAACAACATTTTCCCTGCAAATGAATCTGCCCTTTCAAAATAAGCTTACAGTAATTTCAACATACCAGTCTCTTCTTTTCACAATTTCATCACAGAATCACTATATGAAATATCCCAGTATCTCTTCTATAGTTAAACCAATATTGCAACACACTTGAAAGTAATCATCAGAATGCTCATGCTTCTATACACACTTGTGAAGGGTAGTGTTTCATCACTTCCCAAGTTTTCTAGACTTTCATTAATTTGCAAGGAAAAGTTGTTGCTTTTCTAAATCACCCAGCCCTACATTAAAAAGCTGCATGAATCCATTCATATAATGGCCTCTCAATGTGTTTTGTTTGTTGGCAAATAACATTATTGTCCTCCATTGATGCCATTCTTCTCTTCATCCACCTTGAACCTTGAGGGCAATTCAATGTCTAACCCCGGCCACTTCAAGTAATCTAATGAGATGAGTGATGCCTTCTAGGGTAATGACATATAGTATTGGCATCAACCATCTTATATATGCTTTTTTAGATAATTTTGAATATCAACATCATCTAATCTCTTCCTTGGATGGTTGTGGTGTATAAATTGTTTGAAACCCGAACAAAAAAGGTGAATCATGGGTTATCTGACTCTACTGTTACTGGAACTGTGAAATTTACAGTGTAATTGCAATGAGTTCTACGTCCCATATTGTAGTCGTGAACTATGTTGATTCAAGATCTATCCCTATCATGGTAAAGAAGCTATGACTTTGCTAACCGTTAATCTTTTCCATTGCCCTGCAAATGAAACATATGTTTCTTTTTGTGCCAAACAACCATCTATCTCATGGAGATCAGATCCTGAAATATATATATATATATATATATATATATATATATATATATATATATATATATATATATATATATAT
>NC_044928.1:3109856-3189846 GCF_003576645.1 Ipomoea triloba
ATATATATATATATATATATATATATATATATATATATATATATATATATATATATATATATATGTTCCTTTTACCGTGTAATCCAGGAAATTAACGATCTACTATGTCTTCTAGATAATGTATCTATTGTTTTTGTCAAACATTCTGTGAATGGAGTTGCTCACTTGTTAGCTAGGCACTCTATTTCTAATGTAGATCGTAAGGACTGGTTCGTCGAACCTCCTTCCTTTATTTGTAATGCTCTTTCTTTGATCTTAATGAATGAATTCTATGTTTTCAAAAAAAAAAAATTGACAAACAAAAATAGAAAACATTTAAAATTTGGACAAACGTAGACAAAACATGTTTGAAAAATATGTTTGGGCCTTTGATTGGGCGCCAAAAAACGACATCTCCCAAAAGTGTTGGTAGTTTTTGATTAATTTTAAAATAACTCAAATATAATGCATCTCCCAAATTCGTTTGAAATATTTCGATGGAATATGTTGAAAAAAATAGGCTAAAGTGTCATCTCGCACCATGAACCATTCACGATTATTCACCCCGCACCATTGTCTTCAATAAGTGATTATTCGAGTCATGAACTAATTTTTTTTTTTTTTTGTGCCTAGCATTTTTTGTAGGTTTCTGGTAAAGTGTATGACATGTCACCGGTTTAAAAGCTTATGTGGACTTATTTATTAATGATGTGGCTTATTAACCACTAATTACCATTAATTAAACCTTAATAACCTTAATTACCTTAATCATCTTCTACCTTCACCGATTCTACTGCCACCATTAACGTGTCGAAGAGAAATGAGAATGAAAGTATTTGTGAACCCTAGGTCACTGGCCCTCAGCCTTGGATAGGAGCATATTGCAAGAAAGCATCTAAATTCAATACAGTGGCTATTTCAAACATTGAAATTCCATAAACATTTAACACTTCATCTCCTGCTTTGCCAGGATCATAAAAAAAAATAAAGTAAAATAAAAACAATTAACTATATGACTAAGGGAGAAAGCAGTAAATGAGTTGTATTAAGTTTTAATATAACCCTATAAAAATAATAGCACTAGTATTCGTGGTTTGAGTTGCATGCAAGAGATCGTCTAGTTAGCGCATGGACAAGGTGTTAGAAGAAAAAAAAAAAAATCCATGTCATCATTTATTACCGGTAACTTGTAGATAACCTGTAAAAAATTCTAGGTGAAAGAATTTTTATGGTTTGTGGATCGAAAAGTCACTTATGAAAGAACAGGGTGCGTCATGAAAAATCTGTTGTAGTTCATGGTGCGGAATGACACTTTAGCCAAAAAAATATTATAAATCAAATACATTTGGGGAATGGGTTTTATGCATTATAGTTAAAATATTCGAAATGCATCTCACTAAAATTAAAAATGTATATTGGATCGAGACGGTGGCTACCCGCCCCACTAATTTTTAAAATTTTTATTTTTATACCATATTAGTTGCTCATATTCAATTTTCTTGATCTTGAAATTTTATGATTTTATGAATTCAATAACATTTGAGAGTTTTTTTTTTTTTTTTTTATACTGAAATAGACGATTATAAAAATCGAGGGACAAAAATACAAAACTTTTAAAATTTGGACAAAGAGTTTGTGCATTTACTTTTTTTTTTCCTGAAATACCTCAAATGCATCTCCCAAATGCGTTTGAAATATTTGGATAGGATACATCAGACGCAATTGGGAAATGCATTTGACAAAAAAAAAATATTATACATCAAATACATTTGAGAAATGCATTTGACATATTATATGCTAAAATATTCGAAATGCACTTCACAAACGCATTTGATTATATTTTTTTTTTTTTGAAAAAAATATTGGTTCGAGACTGATGCTACCTGCGCCACTAATTTGTTTTAATTTTTATTTTTTATACTATCTTGGTTGCTAGCTGTAGTTCAATTTTCTTGATCTTGAAATTCCTTGATTTTATGGATTCAAGTACATTTGTTAAGAATACTCAAACAAATATAGTTGAATTCATAAAATCAAGAATATTGAACGATAAAATTCAAAATATATACCAATTTTAAAATTTTATGCGAACTAGATAAATTATTGAATATTTTTATTTATATTATATCTAAATATAAATTTAATCGAGATATTAGATATTAAAATTTCACAAATACTAACTTAAAGTAAAAATGTTATATATTCCGCACAATATCAACAAATATTTTACATATTTGGTCTAAAAAATATTTATATTAAAACTTAAAATCTAACTGGTTTTTAGATTTTGGATGATGTTTGTAGAAGCTCAAATATTTTTAGTTATGTTATATTGGATATAAATTTATCCATATATCAAATGTTAGTGTCGCATTTATGTGAGACTGTCTTGCAAGTCATAATACGTGAAACGTGTCGAATCAACATAATTTAGGTCATAAAACCAACCAAAAATCAACTCATAACCTTAACTATGACCCATGAGACAATCTCACACAAATTTTTTTATATGGCAAGGTTTGGTCATACATTATAGCCCAATCTTACATTCTAACGTAATAAAGAATAAAAACTTGTAAACATAAAATAGAGAACAAAAAATTTAAGTAAGCATGACACAATTTCGACGTTGTTTTATTTTTTTCTGGCATGTTTACTTCAATTTCTCATTTTCTATTTTATGTTTTCAAGTTTAAATTCGGTATTTGGTCAATTTTTTTACTGCTAACCATCCAGAAAACTCACAATTTCTACTCTGCTTTATACATCGTGTACAAGATTTGAAAACATCAAGCGTAAAACACTAAAACCTGAGAAAACAGAAAATGACATCGAGGGAAGAGCTCAGGCTCTACTTCTTTTGCTCCACTTTACTATCTCTGTAACATTTTGCACCTCAGTAGACACCATAACTACAGATCACCCCATCACAGATGGCATTACCGCATTACCATAGTTTCAGCAGGTAGCATCTTTGAACTTGGATTTTTCAGCCCAGGAAATTCTAAGAATTGATATGTTGGCATTTAATACCGTAAGTACGAACCGAGGATGCAAACTCCACCAAACAACAGTTATGGCAAGCTAAGACTCATAAATGGTAACGAAGAAATCTGGTCATCAAATTCATCAAAATCCTTGAAAAATCGAGTGACTTGGCTTTTGGATACTAGAAATCTTGTTGTGACATAGAAATGACAAAAACTCAAAAGACTCTGCATGGCAGAGTTTTGATTATCCAGGTAATACTTTGCTACCAGGCATAAAGGTTGGCAAGAACTTAGCCACCCGTCATGCCTGGAGCCTGACCTCATGGAAGGGCACTGATGATCCTGGTCTAAGTGAATACACAGATACGCTGGACGTTAATGGATTCCGTCAATTTATTATTTTCAGAGGTGCAACCAAATCTACTATCGCCAGCTCTGGGCCATGGAACAGACAGATCTTTACTGGTTCACTTTACAATAAAAACAACTCTATTTTTACGATAGAAGCTTTTATGGATGAGACAAAGATATATACTACAAATACGAGCTTAAAGATCACTCAGTTCCTACCAGGTCTGTATTAACTCCATCTGCACTTAACATGGATTGAACGAAGTCAAAGCTGGTGTGTTTTCTTGACAGGACAGACAGATGGCTGTGGTAATTATGCACTCTGTGGTGCTTTTGGTATGTGCAATATCAATAACTCCCCTCCCTGTGGATTTATCCCAAAATACCCACAAGAATGGGCAGATTAGTTAAACAGGTGTATCGGGAGGACTCAATTGTATTGCAGGGATGGAGACAGATTTTTGAAATACTTAAATTGCCAGACGCCATTCCTGGATTCAATGGTAGCATCAGCCCTGAGGAATGTAAGAGATTATGCTTGAAAAGCTGCAATTGTTCAGCTTATTCTAATTTAGATGTCAGAGATGGTGGAAGCAGATGTTGGTTATGGTTTGAAGACCTCAAAGATATTAGGGAGTTCAATGAAATTGACCAAGATATGTACGACTATGGTTAGCATGTAGGCATTACATGGAAGGAAACGAGGTACGATTTGTAACCTCCATTTCAGTATGTGAATATTACTATTTGGACTAACTACCTATTCCTAATTCGTGAAATGATTTTTCTATGGTATTAAGAGGTAATATTTTCAGGCATTGCCATTGTTTTCTTTGGAAAGTGTTATTTTTGGAACAAACTACTTTACAAGGTACTAAACTTGCACAAAACTGTGGCTCATTAGCCACTGTGAGATATCAAAGATTATTACACATGCTTGGGTAAAACTATTGCAGGGCATGCTATTAATTGGCACACAAGTAGAGTAGCAATTAAGAAGCTTTCAGAAAATTCAGGTCAAGGTGCTCAAGAGTGGGAGAATGAGATTATTACACATGCTTGGGTAAAACTATTGCAGGGCATGCTATTAATTGGCACACAAGTAGAATAGCAATTAAGAAGCTTTCAGAAAATTCAGGTCAAGGTGCTCAAGAGTGGGAGAATGAAGTACTCACATTAGCCAAACTTCAACAAAGAAGTCTCACAACACTTTTACGTTGTGCAGACGGAGGACAAATGATGCTAATATATGAATTTATGCGAAACAATAGCTTGAACTCCATATTTGATTTGGTTTTCTTGATTCATAACTTGAAAATCACTATCCAGACAAATTAGCTGTTTTTTAAAAATGTTATATCATTGTTACTTTGCTTATAGACACTAATTTGTCAACTGAATCAACAATAATATGTACACAGCAGAGAGCAGAAAAAGAATATTTACATCGCAGAAGCGCATTGAAATTGCTGTGGGAATATCACGTGGACTGCTATATCTACACCAAAATTTCAGATTCAAAATAATACATAGAAATCTGAAGGCAAGGCAAGATATATATTACTAGATGTGGAATTGAATCCCAAGATTTCTTAAGATTTCTTACTTTGGACTTGTTAGAATTGTAGGAGAAGATGCTACTCTAGCAAAAACAAAACGAGTAATCGAGACATACTACTCTAGCAAAAACAAAACGAGTAATCGAGACATACTACTCTAGCAAAAACAAAAAGAGTAATCGAGACATAGTAAGTTTTATCAGCATCAAAACATTAATGCATTGCACTTATAAATTAGCAACTTAACTTGGAGCTGATGTTTGGATGCAGTCGCTACATGTCACCTAAGTACTACTGTGAATGACAACTTTTCCATACATATGTTTTCAGTCTTGGAGGAATTTACTAGAACTTATTAGTGGAAGAAGTACAGGACATTTCATCATTTAGACCATCACAATAATCTTCTAGGCCATGTAAGTATATATGATTTTCAACATCATATTTTACTAATGAGTAACTAGTTTGGTTATATTGTAGGCATGGCTATTGTGGAATGGTGGTGACACCCTAAAACTAACAGAAAATTCTGACAGAAACACATGTGATTACCTAAATCCTAAAGAGACTGGCTTCTTCATAGAAAGAAATTTGACTGAAGCATCTTCTATAAATGAAGAAATATGCAGCTTTGAAATTGCAAACATGACATTCAGCAATGGGATTATACTTATTATTGTATCTCTCTACATATGACATGGTATCTTTGCCCAATATAGTGAAATTCTTTCAACTAGTCTCCATTCTCAACCCCCCTCTATTGCTTCCAACTTAATCACTCCCACAATCCTACTCCTAAATTACTCCCACCCTATGGAATGGACACTTGTTGTAAAATGTTATTTTTTCAACTTTAGTATTTAAATGATTTTTCAAACCAAACTTAAGATTTCTCCTTATGTCATCATTCAAACTAAAAAAAATATATTAGAGATCTAGTTTAAGGGGCTAAAAAAACATGTATTTATGTTGTGCACCTATATAATTTGCCATGAATGTTGTGCATGACAAATTTCCTTCTGTAATATGTGGCTCTCAATCTATAACCTAAAAAATATGAACAAATAGTTTAAGGGTCATGCATCAATATTCTTCCTTCAATACTAAGACCAGAGCTACTCCACATCATCCATAAATTTCCACCATCATATACCATGAAGCAGATTTCTAGATGGCCTGAAAACAAAATGCTGCATAGATGTCTTACCTCCAGTATCCTTGAGAACGCCACCGCCATCATCTTTGGCTTCTCCAACAACTCCATCATCAGCGCCTTCTACAGAGATGGTATCATTCTTAAACCAACAACAATGATGGAGAAAAACATCCAATCCAATTTCAAATTAAAAACTAAAAAGATCACTTTAAAAAAAAGTAAAAAGAACATTTGAAAAGAATGATGAACACAAAATAAAAATAAAAAAGAAAGAAATTATCAAGAGAACTTCAAAACCTAGGAACACTTGAAACACTTAAAAGTTGAAGAAAACACAAAAATAATTCCAAAACATCTTAGAAATATAAATACTGTAAAATGGCTTCAGAGGACAGATGAGATATTAGACAGAGAGAGGGAAGAAAAGAACGCCCAGAAGAAACTACCTGAAGTAAAGGAGAATGGAGAAGAATAACCAAATTCAATATATCAAAGCAAATAATTATCAAAGAACCCAAAGCCCCATCAAGAATTATTAATAAGAATTCACCAAGTTACAACAGAATGACTCAAAATAACATATTTCACTACAAAAACACTGGAACATTTAATGGCCAAAGCACAAAGGCCATGAATCCATAACAATTCACCAAAGCACAAAGGCCATGAATCCATAACAATTCACCTTGTATTAAGGCACAGTTTATCAAAATAAAACAGATACAATATATCCAAAAATGAAACACTTAATGATCAAATCACACAAGCCCCACACCAAAAAGACAGTTTATCAAAATAAAACAGTAATACAATATATATCCAAAAATGAAACACTTAATGATCAAACCACACAAGCCCCACACCAAAAAGAATCAATAACGATTCCCACACCAAAAAGAATCAATAACTATTCACCTTGTATAGAAGCACACAGTCAACGCAGTTCACCATATTAAATATTAAATAATAATAATAATAATAAAAAGGAATTCCAATAGCCACAAAATAATTACTACGAATTAACAAAAACCTATAAATCAATACAGCACATAGACAAAACCCATACAACTGAATTTACCAAGTAATTAGTGAAATATAAACCTTTAAAATAAATAAATAAATAAATAAAAACAGAATCCTAAAATCAAAAGAATCACTACAATGGACAAGCCAGAAAACCCGTCAACGGGGTTTGCAGAGATCTACAAGAAAATCACCGATCCTGTATAAAAGTTAAACAACCCAGAATATAAAACGTTCAATTCTCATCAAGAAAATAAAAAGGGCACCGATCTTTGTATGAAATTAAACACAACCAAAAGTATATAAAAAACTATAAATCAACACATGGACAAAACCCATACACAAGAATACATACAACTAAATTTACCAAAGTGAAATATAAACCTTTAAAAAAAAAACAGAATACTAAATTCAAAAGAACCACTAAAATGGACAAGCCAGAAAACCCGTCAACGGGATTTGCAGAGATGTACAAGAAAATCACCAATTCTGTGTAAAAATCAAAACAACCCAGAATATAAAACGTTCAATTCTCATCAAGAAAATAAGAAGGGCACCGATCTTTGTATGAAAATTAAACACAACCAAAAGTACATAAAAACCTATAAATCAATACAGCACAAGACAAAAACCCAAACACAAGAATACATAACTGAATTTACCAACAGTAATTAGTGAAATATAAACCTTTAAAAACAAAACAGAATCCTAAATTCAAAAGAACCAATACAAGGGGGTTTGCAGATATCTACAAGAAAACCACCGATTCTGTATAAAAATTAAACAACCCAGAATATAAAACGTCAATTCTCATCAAGAAAATAAAAAGGGCACCGATCTTTGTATCAAATGAAACACAACCAAAAGTATAAATGGCTTCGGAGGACAGATGAGATATTAGACAGAAAGAGGGAAGAAAAGAACGAAAGAAGAAACTCCTTAATTTGATGACCAGATTTCTTCATTGTTACCAATTTCCTAAAACCCTGAACCGTCGTCTCAAGAGAGGAGAGAATGGAGAAGTCTACAGCCTTCCTTGTCTTCGTCGTCACAAGAGAGGGTGCACAATATGTGTGAAAAAATAAAAATATTACTGTGGAGCCTTGCCATTTCGACTCCGCTAATGCTAGAGCCAATTTGGCGACTCACTGCTTGCCCGTGGGCAAGTGCGATGAGTATCTTGGAGCCTTGAGGCTCCTTTTATAGATGCCTCAAGGCTCCCATGCCACATTTCCCACCGATGTGGGAAAAGTGGCAAAACTAAGGGGAGCCGCGGCTCCGGCTCCCTTTTTTTTTTTTTCTTTTTTTTTCTTTTTCTTTTATTAAATAGTAATATTTATTATTATTATTATTATTATTATTATTATTATTCTTAAATATTAATTAAATATATGTATACTCTACTAAACAAACAATGATATTGGCATAATCATGTTGAGTAGATACTATAGATAATGTTATGTTGTAATCACAAAAAAAGTTACTATTTATTTACATCTTTGTTATATAGTTATTTTACATTTTTTTATATAGTTATTGTTAATATTTATGATTAATTAATACTACGTATAACTTTTAATTTAAAACTTTATTATGAGTGACTATAAATTCTCAAATACTATTTTAATATAAATATATAAATATAAGTTATATCACAAAGGCAAATTATATTGTGGATCATGAATAAATGTTCAAGGTACATCATTTGGTATATTACTAAATAATAATAATAATGTATCTTTAATAAACAAATAATGTACATTTAAAATTTGAACTTTTAGGAGGCGTTTGGTTCAAGTTATATAAGATAACCAAGGTTATATTTGTTATTTTTTCTTATAACTGGTCATTTGCTTCAAAATATTTTACAGGATGAAGTAAAATCGTACTTACCATTTTACTAATTTTATGTGTACTCATAGCCGTGACCACGGTTCGATTCCGGATTCGAATCGACGGTTCAGGGTTTTAGGAAATTGCAAACCGGAACCTTATTTAGTTTGTTATTTAGTAATAGTATATATAGTATATATATATAATATGTTTTCTTATTTAGTATTTAGAAAAGGCAAGCACATTGGGTTCAAATAGTATGCAGTGACTCTCTCATATGGGAGGTCATGAAATTGAGCCTTAGTATAAGCGAATTGACTATGGTGTCGATTTTGGTTTCGGTTATGTTCCTACAGTAGATGGTTCAATGTGATCTATATTTGTTATTGCCTCAATAATATATTAATAGAAACATGTCTTCCATCTAGCCTCAGGTAGTCCGGTAGATAACCTAGTTTAATCAGACACAAACTCATCCCAGGTGCTACACGATGGTAATGTTTAAACACCTGTTCCTTGTCAGTTTTTAGTAATATTGCAAAACCTCAATTATGCACATTAAATTTTTTGCTACTTAACCTATATTAACCCTTGCTGGATTTATTTTGAAAATATGCACCTATATTGGATGGAGGTACATTTAGTGAAGTGGGCAGCTTTTTTAACCCCATAGTTGAACCACACTTGAAAGATTACATTGAAAACTTGTCCTAGACAACCCAAAAAATGACAACTTTATTTATGGCCAATCTTTGATGGTGATGCATTTAGATTTTTTAACAGTTTAATGATTGAGAGATCTTGAAATAGATTTTGTGTTCCTTTGACAGATATATGATGTAACCCTAATACTTGGGTCCCACACCTGTGCTTCCTTTGTGGACAATTATATTCATTTTACTTCACACTTTTATGCCTCTCTCTTTTTCTCTTGTCCCCTCTCTTTTAAATATTAATTTTGGCGTAAAGATTTGCTCTTTGTATAATTAATTATTATGCGTTTATCATTTTAACCTTTCTCTTCAATGGAGATAGAGGATATTCTGTTTTGAAGATTACATGATGCGCTCATAAATTCATATTATCATTTTTGGCTTCAGGAACTTCCAGAAGGGAGTTGGTATTGTCCATGTTACACGTGCCAGATCTGTAAGGATGTAGTTAAAGCCAATGAGAGCTCTTCATCCTCTAGTGCAATAAAATGCATGCAGTGGCAGTGCGCAAACATCAGTGTAAGTGTTCTTGTGAATGTTGTGCAGTATCAGATCTGCCTTGCATTATTCATGAGTCTTATTCTCTATTTATGGTTTTCTTTATTTTTTTCCTATTTTAATCTTATAGTAAATTGTCTATGTTGTTTTTCTTATCTTTTATTGAATCCCTGGGATATCTTGATAACTGTGAACTGACCACAAGGTATGCTTGAAGCAGAACGGATTCAAACGTGGAGTTGCCTCTGAAATCTGGTTATGTGGTGAATGGTGTAAGAAGGTAAACATAATTACATAACATTTTCTGTATTCTTTGATCTTGTGGTGTTAATATTAAAAGGAGTTTGCTATTGTATGTCTTGAATGCAATAAATGCTGACTTGCTGAGATATGTTTCATCTTGTGGCATATTTATTTCTTTTTTTCATTTGAAATGCAAAGGCTCAATATATTAGCATATGAAGCAATTTCTTATTTTAGCTATAGTGGAGCATTAAATTTGGCTCTATAATTGTTCCTTGAGTACATAACTACATATGATCAATTTCATAAACTAAAACCTCAGAAGATAGAAATGCAATTAAATTAGTCAAAGATTAATTTATCAGCTTTTGTTAAAAAAAATTGTTGTAATCAAGGAATTTTAAATATTGATGAGAATTTTAATTATAAAAGTCCGGTTAATGGGGATATTTTCATTTAGCTTTTGATCCTTAAAGTAAAAAAGTTAGTGACATAAGTAAAATCAATGTTACTGCATACCTTTTTAAATGGGGCTTTTGACTGAAATGGGAATTTTTTGACAGTTGTGGACAAAAATAGGAATGTTTTAAATATTGGACAACCCTAGGAAAAACACTATTGGGACTTGCATTTTTTATGTTGACCAAATAAAAAACGCAAGTCCAAAATGAGTTTCTACTTTTCCATTTTATTTTATTTTTTGAAAACACATACCTAAATTGCAATTTGGACTTGCATTTGTGGTATGTAGGTTTGTACCACAAACGCAAGTTCAAATTGTATTTAATAAAAAAAATATTTGTTTGGCTCGAGACTGATGCGACCCGCTTCAATAATTCTTTTGACAAAATTTTAAAATAATTGTTTGGCTTGAGACGGACTGATCCACTACAATATTATTTTATAATGTTAAACTCACTGCAATTTGGATTACAGTAATACCAAGTGGAGATGTTTCCTAAAGAAATTTATAGGGCACGTTTACTAATTGGAAATTTTCTCCAGTTTTCTGAAAATTTGGAAAACTGGAAAACAGAAAACAGAAAACACATTTACTAACACAGTTTTTCATTTTGAAAACAGGAAATAATTTTCCAGTTTTCTAGAAAACTGAAACACTATTAAAAGTTGTTTTCTAAATGAAAAACAGAATCAGCTATCATCTATTAGACTATATGTCACTATAACCACATCATCACCATTATCTACTTACATATTTATTCATTACTATGATTACATTCATTACCATCTTCTTTTACTTATCATCGTGTTCTATCTTTTCTACTTGCACTACTTATTTAAACATAACTTATTTGCTTATGCTTAAAATTATACATCATTCACATTATTAAAATTAAAAATTGAAATCTATACCACGTTTTATATTTTGATTGAACTCAATTGATTACTGATTCGAATATTTTTTAATTATGTTATATCGGATACAAGTTTGATACATATATCGGATATCGAAATTTCACATATATAATATTAGAATTCAAAATAAAAATTATATATTATATACATGTCATTCAAATGAATATATCCAAACATATTTTAAATATTAGTTCAAAAATATTAATATTATCTAAACTAAATTTTATGTGAACTTAATAGGTTATTGGTTCGGATATATTTTTATTTATGTTATATATACATATGTAAATTTGGTTCGGATATCAAATGTAAAATTTATACATATTTGACATTAAATTAAAAATTATATTTATTTTATTTAAACCAAATATATTTTAAAATATTGTAAATATGAGGTCTAAAAATAACTCGAAATTAAACTTATTGTTAATTTTATAACGTTAATCTAAAAAAATAAATTTGAAAAAATACGTGTTAGTAAACAAATTTTCTAAACAGAAAACAGATAATGAAAAACAGAGAATGAAAACTGAAAAATTAGAAAATAGAAAACAGTTTTCTATTAGTAAACAGGCCCATAGTTTGCGTGATGATGGATTTGAGGGGTCATTCAATGAGCATCAAATTTTTACTGAGGTGTTCTTTGAAAATAGTGAAAGAAAAAAGAAATGTTGTGTGACTGGACTTATCAATTTTGTTGGAATTCAGCACTTGTGGTGCACAAGGATTCTTGAAATTGGTGAAATCTTAAAACCAAGATCATCTAACTTTAATGAAATTGGTGAAATAACTCTCAAACCAACAAAAAGAATCATACTGGCAGCTAACCTGTGTAACTATTGTGCAAGTTATCTGGTGTATTATGCAATTGTTTTGATTCTCAAATGGAATTAAACAAAAAGGTGGTCCCTTTAAGCCTTTAATACATCATATTGTTTTTTTTTCTTTCCATATATTCTTCAACTGAGTTTTCAACAAGGTGGCTTGCTGACTCTGCGTCTGTAAATAACGTTCTTACTTATACTCTCCAAATGACTGATTTTGGTTGGAAGTTGACATTTTTTCATCATTGATGTCGGATATATGCTTGCCAAATGACTGTTTTACTGCTTCATTTGCTGAATTTCTGAGTTGCATTCTTAATGTTAGATACATGTTTTCAAGGCTTTTGTTGTGTTTTCTTTTTCTGTATGAGCCTTTTTGTAGCTCTATTCAGTCATTAGTCTTTTATAGGTTCCTCTAAATTCTTGTTGCGAATCTATTCCCATAATTGATAGTCTTGAGACTTGAGATTCTAGTTTTGGAAATGATCCTAATTTCAAGCTAGCAACAATTGGATATATAAATTAGCCGGCTGTTTCTGCTCGCCAAATGACTGATTTTGGTTGAGAATTAACAGTTTTTCATCTTGATGTTGGATACAAGCTTGCCAACAAAAAGAACCATTCTGGTGCCTGGTGGCTAGCATGTGCAACAACTGTGCAAGTTATTTGGGATTTCCGAACCCAAATCCAAACACTTACCTTCGTTTACTCGTGAATTGATTTGATTCTCAAGTCTCAAATGGAATTAATACAAAATCGCTTTGACCCATTAAGGATTTAAAACATTGGATTTGTTTTCCATATCATTCTCGATTTGCCCTGTTTTTCCCGAACATTGGTCTGCAAAGGTGAGCACTCCCTTCTCCTTCAAGCGTGTGTGTGAATCAGCGGGCGGTTCTTAATTTTCTACTTGGTTTCTGGTTTCCTTTTATGAAGATGTATATTTTGTGCCTGATTTTGTTGAGCTTTTGAATTTCAGTGAAGAGTTTTCGAGAAGGTGGTGAAGTTCAGAGCTGAGTTTTCAACAAGGTGGGTCGCTGTTCTCTGCTTCCGTAAATAGAGTTCTTACTTGTACTCAAGCCTAAGCTGATAGTTGGACTGCACATATTATATTTATGCTCACACGCCCCCTCAACGTGTGCGGTGGATTCCAAGCGCAACACGTGGAAGTCTCTTTTTGAGGGTGATGCGGAGATTCGAACCCATGATCTTTTGCATGGCTCTGATACCAAATTAAAGCATGTGCTCCATCTCAACTAAAAGCCTAAGCTGATAGTTGGACTGCACATATTATATTTATGCTCACAGCTTGCCTATGTGACTTTTTAACTGCTTCATTTGCTGATTTTATGATATGCAGTCTTAATGTTAGATACATTAATTTTCATGCCTGATTTTGTTGAAATTTTCATACTTAAAGGTTGCTAGTTGCTACTATGTTCACGGTTTCTGGATTCATTTTATGAGAATGTATGAATTTCATGCCTGATTTTGTTGAAATTTTCATACATTTCTGGACTTAGCTTTTGTCTTGATACATACTCTTAGTCACTAACTCTTTCTCACATCTCGATCTCTAGAAGGCTCATTCAATAGATCTCTCTTTCTTTATTTTCTCATCTCGTTTTTCTTTTAGGAAGAGTAAGAGGTTTCTGTACTACTAATCGGCTCCTTAGTAGACTGAATTTAGGATTTCTTGATTCAAAGGAATTGACCAAGCTGACTGACTTTCTTGATTACTTATTTTCTGCGCTATTGCGAAGAGAATCCGCTGTGACAAAAGGGGCTGTGTCAGACTGATCAAAGCAAGCCTCGCCTTTGCGCTAAGCCCTCGGCGTTTGAGAGGACAAAGGTAACCCCTCACAAATAGCTTTTCTTAAGTAGGGTTACCTTAACAGGTAGCTTATCGTCGGTTTTAAGCCATTTTTCTTTAAGCTTTATTTAACCCCTTTGGCTTCTTTAAAGGATTTAAAAAAAAGGTTGCTAGTTGCTACTCTGTTCACAGTTTTTGGATTCATTTTATGAGAATGTATGAATTTCGTGCCTGATTTTGTTGAAATTTTCATACTTAAAGGTTGCTAGTTGCTACTCTGTTCACGGTTCCTGGATTCATTTTATGAGAATGTATGAATTTCATGCCTGATTTTGTTGAAATTTTCATACTTAAAGGTTGTTAATTGCTACTCTGTTCATGGTTTCTGGATTCATTTTATGAGAATGTATGGATTTCGTGCCTGATTTTGTTGAAATTTTCATACATAAAGGTTGCTAGTTGCTACTCTGTTCACGGTTTCTGGATTCATTTTATGAGAATGTATGAATTTCATGCCTGATTTTGTTGAGCTTTTGAATTTCAGTGAAGAGTTTTCGAGAAGGTGGTGAATTTCAGAGCTGAGTTTTCAACAAGGTGGGTCGCTGTTCTCTGCTTCCGTAAATAGAGTTCTTACTTGTACTCTTGAAATGACTGATTTTGGTTGGGAATTAACAGATTTTCATCTTGATGTTGTATACATGCTTGCCAACAAAAATAACCATACTGGTGCCTGGCGGCTAGCGTGTGCAACTACTGTGCAAGTTATCTGGCCTAATTACTAGGAATGTGGTATTATGCAATTGTTTATGGAATTAAACAAAAAGGTGGACCCTTTATAGCTTTAATACATTGGAATTTTTTTTCATATATTCTCTTAATTCTCGACAATAATCCACTCCTAATACTCATAATCCATATACCTGTCTAAATAATCCTATTTTTTGCCGCACTTTGCTCTGCAAAGGTGATCATTCCCTTTCTCCTTCAAGTGTGGAAGATGATGGTAAGATGTGGACTGACATGAATCAGTTTCAATCTGATTTTTCTAGTGTGGTTACTAAAATTGATACCTGGTTAACTTGGAAACTACTTCATTTGCCCATTTGTGGTCCCTTCTTCATCCCTTTGCAAATGTTGTATTCATTGTGACAAGGCATTACAATTTCTTAAAGCAGGAAGGGAATTTTGAAAGCAAACAGAAGTTTAGCAAAGGATGTAGAGACTGTCGAGGACAAGCCTAGTGAGAGAAATGTGAATGCTCAGTGGTGCAACTCTTCTCTAGTTGCAGATAGTGTTTCTGATGATGATCAAAATATACACAAAGACTGCTTTGATTGCAGTGTTCTGTCACATAATCCTGAGACACGGTTGATGTCCTCAATGGACCCGCTCCAAAATATAGGAAAGTATCAGGGAATGAGAAATACATATTGGATCTAAGTTATTTGGCAACTTGTGGATCTGGTGGTACCTCTGGGCAGAAAGATAGTTGCTTTGAAGTTCCAGTCAGTTCAGGGAATACTCCAACCTTGAAGGGAAGATCTGAGGCACTCTTCAATAATTAAGATTGCAATACAAGTTTGCTAAGCTATGACAAAAATCCATTTGTATATCTTGAGGAAGAAGCAAAGGGTTTTGATGTAAAAATTTCCAATCAGGAAAGGCCTATGTTACAGAGACCTGTCGCTTTTGATGGCGCTTTTGATTCAAGCAGTTCAGATGATGTGCTGCTGGATATTAAGTCCCTGAAAACGATGCCCAAAGACATATCTTCTGACTCAAACACATCATTTAAAAGGAAGGCGCAGAAGAAATAAAAAACCCTTTCTGAAATGAAATTGAGAAATTTGGATCAACATTTGAAATTAGCATCTGATTGCAAGACAAGATTCTCCAACATAAATGGAAAGGGACCTTGTAGTAAAAGTGGGTCAAAGAAATTTAAGAAGTTCTATCTAGAGGATGTGATGATCTTTTGATTTCAGCTATCATAAAAAAACAAACATCCAAATCTGCAAAAAAAAAAAAAAAAAAAAAAACAAAAAAACAAAACAAAAAAAAAACAAAAAAACAAAACAAAAAAAAAACAAAAAAACAAAACAAAAAAAAAACAAAAAAACAAAACAAAAAAAAAACAAAAAAACAAAACAAAAAAAAAACAAAAAAACAAAACAAAAAAAAAACAAAAAAACAAAACAAAAAAAAAACAAAAAAACAAAACAAAAAAAAAACAAAAAAACAAAACAAAAAAAAAACAAAAAAACAAAACAAAAAAAAAACAAAAAAACAAAACAAAAAAAAAACAAAAAAACAAAACAAAAAAAAAACAAAAAAACAAAACAAAAAAAAAACAAAAAAACAAAACAAAAAAAAAACAAAAAAACAAAACAAAAAAAAAACAAAAAAACAAAACAAAAAAAAAACAAAAAAACAAAACAAAAAAAAAACAAAAAAACAAAACAAAAAAAAAACAAAAAAACAAAACAAAAAAAAAACAAAAAAACAAAACAAAAAAAAAACAAAAAAACAAAACAAAAAAAAAACAAAAAAACAAAACAAAAAAAAAACAAAAAAACAAAACAAAAAAAAAACAAAAAAACAAAACAAAAAAAAAACAAAAAAACAAAACAAAAAAAAAACAAAAAAACAAAACAAAAAAAAAACAAAAAAACAAAACAAAAAAAAAAAAAAAAAACAAAACAAAAAAAAAACAAAAAAACAAAACAAAAAAAAACAAAAAAAACAGGCCCTTTGGTAAATCCAAACATATGAGAAAACAGAAGAGCAAAAATGGTGATTGCAGGATACTTCTACTAAGCCTTAATAGGGGTGGAAAGCACTTTGTACTTTTGTAGAAGGGGAATGGCCTTCTTTTGCTTCAAGAAATGTATTGTCACGGTTAATTCATTTTGGGGTAGTTTCTATTGGTGAAGTAATCCAGCATCGGAATCTAAAAGATGATTCCATTGTGAAAGCTGGCGTAATCACGAGGAATGACATATTATGCAATTGTTGTTGTGAAGTGCTATCTATATCCAAGTTCAAGAAGCATGCTGGTTTCAAGCTGAACCATTCCTGTTTGAATCTTTTCCTAGAATCTGGTAAGTCAGTCTTGTTAGCTAGCATGTGCAACTACTGTGCAATTTGGAATACAGTAATACCAAGTGGAGATGTTGTTTCATGATGAAATTTACAATTTGTGTGATGGTGGATTTGAGGGGTCATTCAATGAGCATCAAATTTTTACTGAGGTGTTCTTTGAAAATAGTGAAAGAAAAAAGAAGTGTCAATGTGACTGGACTTATCAATTGTGAATCTGACGACGGCAAAGAAACCACTCCATGCTTCCCAGGCAGTGTGAATTCTGCATTTGTGGTGTCTAAGGATTCTTACTGCAAAATAGAGGAAAGCTCTAAAGTAAAAAAAGCTCAGTGAGAAACGGTTGATGCCCTCAATGGACATCATCAATGGGCATGCTCCAAAATATAGGAAAGTATCAGGGAATGAGAAAGATATATTAGCGTCTGATTGCAAGACCAGATTCTCTGAAATAAATAGAAAGGGACCCTGTGGTAAAAGTGGGTCAAAGAAACTTAAGAAGTTATGTCTTAGCATTCATAAAAAACCCAACATCCAAATCTGCAAACAACAGGCCATTTGGTAAACCCAAACCTCTGACAAAGCAAAAGAGCAAAAAAGGTGGTTGCAGGTTAGTTCTACGAAGCCTTAATAGGGATGAAAAGCACTTTGTAGAAGGGGAGTGGCCTTCTTTTGCTTTAAGAAATGTATTGTCATGGTTAATTCATTTTGGGGTAGTTTGTATTGGTGAAGTAATCCAGTATCGGAATCTAAAAGTTGATTGTGTTGTGAAAGCTGGCATAATCACTAGGAATGGCATACTATGCAATTGTTGTGGTGAAGTACTATCTATCTCCAAGTTCAAGAGGTATGCTGGTTTCAAGCTGAACCATTCCTGTTTGAATCTTTTCTTGGAATCTGGTAAGTCAGTCATGTTAGCTAGCATGTGTAACTACTGTGCAATAATATAGGAAGGTATCAAGGAATGAGAAAGACATATTAGCGTCTGATTGCAAGACCAGATTCTCCGAAATAAATAGAAAATGGACCCTGTGGTAAAAGTGGGTCAAAGAAATTTAAGAAGTTCTGTCTGGAGGATGATGATCTTTTGATTTCAGCTATCATAAAAAAACATAAATATCCAAATCTGCTAAAAAAAATATATAAAAAAAAAAGAAAAGAAAAGAAAAGAAAACATGCCCTTTTGTAAACCCAAACCTTTGAGAAAGCAGAAGAGCAAAAAAGGTGGTTGCAGGTAATAGGAGTGGAAAGCACGTTATAGAAGGGGTGTGGCCTGCTTTTGCTTTAAGAAATGTATTGTCATGGTTAATTCATTTTGGGGTAGTTTCTATTGGTGAAGTAATCCAGTATTGGAATCTAAAAGATGATTCCGTTGTGAAAGCTGGCGTAGTCACTAGGAATGGCATACTATGCAATTGCTGTGGTGAAGTACTATCTATCTCCAAGTTCAAGAGGCATGTTGGTTTCAAGCTGAACCATTCCTGTTTGAATCTTTTCCTGGAATCTGGTAAGTCAGTCATGTTAGCTAGCATGTGCAACTACTGTGCAATAATATAGGAAAGTATCAGGGAATGAGAAAGACATATTAGTGTCTGATTGCAAGACTAGATTCTCTGAAATAAATAGAAAGGGACCCTGTGGTAAAAGTGGGTCAAAGAAACTTAAGAAGTTCTGTCTATAGGATGATGATCTTTTGATTTCAGCTTTCATAAAAAAACCCAACATCCAAATCTGCAAACAACAGGCCCTCTGGTAAACCCAAACCTCCTGAGAAAGCAGAAGAGCAAAAAAGATGGTTGCAGGTTACTTCTACAAAGCCTTAATATGGGTGGGAAGCACTTTGTAGAAGGGGAGTGGCCTTCTGTTGCTCTAAGAAATGTATTGGCCTTGTTTGGTAAATAATCAGCCTATCAGCCAATTTTGGCTTATTTGACCACTATTAATTGTTTGACTTGGTTAAAAAATCAATATAAGTGTTTGGTTAATAAGCTTTTTGTAACTCCAAAATGCTAAAATTTAAAAGGCTACTCAAAGCAGCCTTTTCAATTAGCTTTTTGAGAAATGAAATTATACCAAACAGCTATCATCTAACAGCTAATTTATCAAACAACTTTCTACAATCAGCTAATGTTATCAATAAATCATACCTTCTAACCCAAACAACCAACCCAATCAGCTAACAGCCATTTACCAAACATATCCATTGTCATGGATGATTCATTTTGGGTAGTTTCTATTGGTGAAGTAATCCAGTATCGAAATCTAAAAGATGATTCCGTTGTGAAAGCTGGTGTAATCACTAGGAATGGCATACTATGCCATTGCTGTGGTGAAGTACTCTCTATCTCCAAGTTCAAGAGGCATGCTGGTTTCAAGCTGAATCATTCATGTGTTGAATCTTTTCCTGGAATCTGGTAAGTCAGTCATGTTAGCTAGCATGTGCAACTACTATGCAATAAAATAGGAAAGTATCTGGGAATGAGAAAGACATATTTGAGGTGCATCCCTTATGACTAGAAAATTCATTCTGCTAAGTAGTAAGTGGTATGTTGCTTTAAATGCAGAATGCAACTCAAAATTATTAGTTGTCCTTACAATTATGGAGGAATGTTTTTTCTTCCAATGGTGGATTTTACAACAGGCATACTGCATTAGAAAACAGTAGGCATTCAACCAACAAAAAGAACCATACTGGCAACTTGATTGCAACTTGCAGCAAATTCTGCTGCCAGGGAATGTGTTAGAGGCCTGATAAATTGTATAGAGAAGGTATGTATCTTTTTGTTCTGGAAAAACCAAACATCTTAAACCAGCTATTAGTTATTAAGGTCTATGCATTGTGTACTTGCACGCATTAACTTTATTGTGGCACCAGATGTTGAGCTCTTTCAAGGTTGAGAAACTCGTGAAATCTGCCATTCCCAGTCTAGTGGAGATATTGGTACTGGGTTTCGGTTTCAAACCCTTGGAAGAAGAGGAGAGAAGTAGCTTGAGCAACAACAACCTAATGCTGTTTCCTAGAACTATGTGGCTAAAGACCAATGTCTCAAGGTAGACAAGCTGACAGGTGAGGCATTATTTTCTCTTTCCCCTTGTTTCAAGTAAACTTTCTTCTGCCCGGAAATGTTAGTAAACTGGAAAAGATGCACAAAGCGGGAACAAAAGATGCTTTGCGTTCAAAGGAAGTTGATCCTGCTATGTCAGAATTGAAACCAAAGAACTTGGAGCTTGGCAATGGTGGTGGTAATAGTCTACACAGTAGATGGCCAATATGCTTCACTGAGGGATCAGTAAGCAGCCAGGCTAGTCTTTAGAGTGCCATTGAGACATTAGAGGGAGAAACTATTTGCCCAAAGTATGTACATTTTAAACATTGGACAAGAATAGATTATGGGTGTTTCCCTAATTGCATTTTTACCCTGGAATGCATTGCTGTAAATGTTGGATATCTTTAGAAAAAAATGAAGAAATTTTACTTAGAGCCTAATATTGTATGTTGAGGAGGGACAAATTACTTGCAAATTTGTTGGATAAGAATAATTATATTAAATTATGTATTAATTATGTGCAAAATAGGTGTTGGGTAAGAATTAAAGTGAGTTGAAGTGGGCACAAGGTAGAGACTTCATAAAAAGGTTTAAGTATAACATCATGCATAACACTTCATTAAACGGAAGAGACTTTTAATAGAAGATAGAGACACTCATAAGAGTTAAGTCAACAAAAGACATGATCAAACATAAAATTAAACAAAAGGGGTATTTTAATAGAAAACTTAACAAAGCAATAAAGATTCCTTTTTTTTTTTTTAAATAAGCAATAAAGATTCTAATTAAGCAGAAGAGTTAAACAAACAAAAGAGATGTTTTTTTATAAAAGACCATACGAAGTAGAGTATGCTATTAAACAAAAGAGTTAAAACATTACAAGAGTTTAAAAGTCGAGATCCAAAGAAAAAGTTTGATAACTAGTGGAGTAAAGCATTAGAAGAGACAAATAGGATATATTAATAATTGCTTTTATAGCATAGTGGTAGTGTATTCGCTTTGTAAGTGAAAGGTCGTGAGTTCAATCCTCGCTAGGAGCTTTTACTACGAAGTCTCATTGAGTGAAAGTACAAGTTAGTTGTGCCTTAAAATCCATTGCTAAGTCTTTTTTTGTAGGCAAATGTGTTTTACTTTTTGACTTTTTTTTTGTCTTGTTAACGCGATGTTTAGACCATTCTTGATATTTGAGACCAATATATAACTCCTTTTTCAGTAAATTTGAGGTTGTTATCAGTAGGCATTTCAAAATCAAGAATATTGAACCGGAACAATAAGAAAGTTTTTTTATTAAAAACATTACTAACACGATGTTAGCGTTAGTCTCGAGACACAAATATGCAAAATTTTATGAATTTTTTAAAATGTCAACAACTTTTTAGATGGTTGGCAAATTTTGAGGGGTTTTGACAGAAATAAACGATTTTTAAAATTGATGGACAAAAATATAAGAATTTTGAAATTTGGACAAACATAAGCAAAACATGTTTGGAAAATGTGTTTTTGCCTTTGACAGAGCTTCACACGCATCTCCAAAATGTGTTTTTAGTTTCTTATTATTTTTTTTTAAATACCTCTAACGCATCTCCCAAATGCGTTTGAAATATTTGGATGGAATATGTCAAACGCATTTGGGAAATGAGTTTGACAAAACACAATATTATACATCAAATGTATTTGAGAAATGCATTTGACGTATTATACGTATTATACGTTAACATATTCAAAAAGCATTTTCCAAATGCATTTGACTAATTTTTAATTTTTTTAAATACTCGCTTGAGACTGACGCTACCACTATTTTTAAAATTTTTTTTTTCAATCTTGGTTTCTCCGGTTCAATTTTCTTGATCTTGAAATTCCATGATTTTATGGATTCAACTACATTTGTTAGAATACTAAAATAAGGAAAATAGTACTTGTACTCCCAACTTTTATTCTTTCTCACAAATTTTGGATGTAAATAACTTTTTCTGAACACACAAGATGAAAATCTCTTACCCATTCTTGTCACATCAGGGAATATAATTGATGGTGTAGAATTTGGGGGTCTTTATAGTAGAACTCCTAAAACAAATATATATTGTTGAATCCATAAAACCATGCATGACATTTGAAGATCAAGAAAATTGAACCGGAGCAACAAAGAAAAAATAAACATTACTAACATGGTGTCAACGTCGGTCTCGAGTAATAAATATGTAAAAGTTTATGAATTTTTAAAAATTTGAAAACTTTAGGTGATTAGAAAATTTTGAGGGGTTTAGACTAAAATAGACGATTTTAAAAATTGGTGGACAAAAATAGAAAAACTTTTAAAATTTGGAAAAACAGACAAAACGTGTTTGGAGAATACGTTTGAATATTTGACCAGGCTTCAAACACCTCTCCCACATGCATTTATACTTTTTGATTTTTTTTTTAAAAAATATTAACTCAATCACATCTCCCAATTGCATTTTAGATATTCGGATTGAATATATCAAATGTGTTTGTCAAAACAATTATTATACATCAAAATGTATTTGGGAAATGCGTTTGATGTATGCTACGATAAAATATGCCAAACAAGTTTGACAAAAATTTTTAAAAGATAAATTGGCTTGACTCTACCCACACTACTAAAAATGAATTTTCCAAATGTCTTTAATAAAATTTTTCAAAAAAAAAAATGGCTCAAGACTGACGCTACCAATGCCACTATTTTTATTTTTATTTTTTATTTTTTATTTTAAAACTTTCTTTGTTGCGCCAGTTAATTTTTTTTAAATATATATTGAGATTCCATGATTTTATGGATTCTACTATATTCGTTAGAATATGAAAACTAATATTGTTTGAATCCATAAAATCATGACATGGCAAGATTAAGAAGATTGAACCAAAGTAACCAAAAAAGTTAAAAATAAGAATAAAAATTATTGAAACGGTGACAAAGTCACTCTAACTAACACGACTTATGTCAGTCTTGAGTGGAAAATAAAAAACTTTATGAATTTTCTAAAATTTCAACAACTTTTGAGGACCTTGTAAAATTTTTAAGGGCTTTTGACTGAAATAGACGGTTTTAAAAATAAGTGGACAAAAATGGACAATTTTTTAAATTTGGACGAATGTAGGCAAAATGTATTTGGAAAATGCATTTATGCCATTGACCGAGCCACAAACTCATAGCCTCTTTATTATTCTTTTGAACTACTTCTAATACATCTCCCAAATGCGTTTAAGATATTCAGATAAAATACGCCACACATTTGGAATTGTGTTGATAAAAAAAAATATTATACATGAACTACATTTCACCTATTATACAATAACATATGCCAAACTAACCTAATGAGGTAATTCAAGTGGCAAGTGAGCTCTCTTTGTGGGGAAGAATTTCAGGAGAACTCGGATTCGATTCCCGCAAGTGATGATTCCCTTTAGGCCAGGACCCTCGGCCTATATATATTATACCTAATATTTATTTTTATATTTACAAGACAATTCCAAGTATATATAACTTCCAAACTTAAACCCTCTACCTTCAAGCTAATCATGTTGTATGTATTCTTACTGTTTTTTTGTTATTAACTGTTCTTACTGTCATAATATTTAATGAAATATCACAACTTAATTATGTGAGTTGATTGTTTATTATTTATGATATTATATAAGATAACAAATAATAATACAATTTAACTTAGGTATTTTTTGTAAATTTTTTACAAGTATACTTTAAAAGACTTAAAAATGGAGGTCTTAAATAGGCTCAAAGCCTATTTATGATCTATTTTGAAGCCTTTTTAAAAGCCTATATGTTAAATAGGCTTTTAAAAAGGCTTCAGGCCAGACTAGGCCAACTGTAGGCTTAGGCTTGAGCCTAAAAAAAAGCCTACATACAGGCCTACGCTCAAGCTCAGGCTTTAGATTTTCATAGTAGGCCCAAGCCTAAATTTCTAAAGCTCGGCTCGGCCTAACCTATTTCCACTCCTACTCCCGGTGGTAAATTTACCAAAAAAAAAAAAATTGGCTCCACGCTACTAATTCTTTTTAATTTTTCTTTTCTTTTAACTTTTTTGGTTGCTATGGTTCAATTTTCTTGATATTGACATTCTATTATTTGATGGATTCAACTATATTTGTTAGAATATGAAAACAAATGTAGTTTCCCTCCATGGTAAGCCATATCACAACATTTCGAATTGAGCAGGGGTTGAACTCAGTCAACCCGACCAACGTCCAACATCTTAGCATGTCAAGATATAAAAAAACTTGAACTGGAATAACCAAGAAAGTTTAAAATCAAGGAATAAGAAAAATTCTGACATAGGTGTCCGCGTTAATCAGACTAACACTATATCTGCGTAAAACTTGAGTAAAAAATAGGTGGTTGGAAAACTTTCAAGGTTTTAGACTGAAATACACAAGTTTTAAAATTAGTAGACAAAAATGAACAACTTTTTAAAATTTGAAAAAACATAGACAAAATGAGTTTGAAAAATGTTTGTGCCTTTAACTGGGATTCAAACTCTTCTACCAAATGCGTTTTTAGTTTTTGATTTAAAAAAAAAACACCTCAAAAGATATTATCGGAGGGAACACATCAAATTCATTTGAGAAATACATTTGACAAAAAAGATATTATACATCAAACGCATTTGGAAAATGTGTTTGATTATTTTAATATTTTCTATGCTAAAATATGCATGCCACCAAACGCATTTCCTAAATGCATTTTACAAAATTTTTGAGAATTTTTTTTTGACTCAAGACTGACGCTGCCCGTACCTCTAATTTATTTTTTATTTTAAATCTATATTGCTTGCTTCGGTTCAAATTTCTTGATCTTGAAATGCCTTGATTTTATGGATTCAACTATATTTGTTTTCCTTTTCAAACAATTGTAGTTGTTGAAACCATAAAATCATAGAATTTCAAGACGAAGAAAATTGAACCGGAGCAACCAAGATAGTATATAATTTTTTTTTTTTTTAAATAGTGGCAAAGGTAGTGTCCCTCTCGAGCCAATATTTTTCTTGAAAAATTTAGTCAAATTCATTTGGGAAATGCATTTCAAATATTTTATTGTATAATACATCAAATGCATTTGATGCATACTATTTTTTTATCAAACGCATTTTTCAACTGCTTTTGACGTATTCCATCCAAATATCTCAAATGCATTTGGGAGATGCGTTTGAGATCTGGTCAAAGGCACAAACGCATTTTCTAAATATTAAAAGTTGTTCATTTTTGTTGTCTCATTTTAAAAATCATATATTTTCCAACCACCAAAAAAATTGAAATTTTTGAAAATTCATAAAGTTTTGTTTATTTTTTACTCAAAAATAACATGGGTCATGTTAGTTTGACTGACGCTAACACCGTGTCAATAATTTTTTAATTTTTTTACTTTTTTTTTGTTGCTCTTGTTCAATTTTCTTGATTTTGGCATGCCATGATTTTTTTGGGTTCAACTACATTTATTTTCGTATTCTTAAAAATGTAGTTGAATCCATAAAAATAAGTTTGAAAAATCATAAAATTTTGTCTTTGGGTGTTCAGAGTTTTTTATGAGAAATACATGCGCTATTTTGACTAAGAAAATTTTATTTTCTATCGAATTTGTAGGGAAAATTATATTATTGTTTTAATTATTGAAAAATACATGTATTATTTTCAAAAAAAAAAAGAGCTCCAAAAAGCCTCTTAACCATATATATGTTGAATTCATTTGCAAGTTGAAACTGACACAGAAAGTGCAGCAGCTGAGAAGTAAACCTCCACCATGCAATAGACAATCTCACAGAAAGAAACATATATTTCATGGAAGGGCATTGGACTGAAATGTGGAAAAATGGAAGGTATTGAGCAAAAGCATGTTGCTTTGAAACATGGTTGGACTAAGGGTGTGTTTGGTTGGTGGGTTTAGGCATAACGTATGGGTATCAAAGTGATTGTTATTGTTTGGTTGATAGGTTTTTAGAATGCGATGATGATTTTGACATTCAACATTATCTAAAGTCTAAACTCCTCTCATTAGATTACTTGAAGTAGGGATAGACATTGAATTGCCAACAAGGTTCAAGGTGGATGAACAGAAGAATGGCATCAAAGCAGGACATGAATGTTATTGGATAAATGGTTTTCAATTACGAGATATCTGACTCGATTGCTACTTGAACAATGGAATCTACAGTTGTGGTTGCAACGATTTCTCCATACAATATTGTAGGAAGAACTGTGATGATTCAAGATCTATACTTTATCCTGGTAAAAAAAGTATAATTGAGCTAACAACTAATATTTTTGTTGTCTAAAAGAGAAACAATGAAAAGATCAGCTGTTAACAAAGTCATAGCTTCTTTATCACGATAAAAGACAAATATTGAATCACTACAGTTCACGACTACAATTCCCTTGTTGTTAGGGAAGGGATGGTGTTGACCTTCAAAATTATCTAAAGAAGCATAAGATGGTTGATGCCAATACTATATGTCATTAACATAAAAGGCATGACTCATCTTATTAGGTTACTTGAAGTAGGGAAAGACATTGAATTATCTGCAAGGTTGAAGGTGGATGAACAGAATAATGGGATCAAAGGAGGACAGTAATGCTATCGGACAAGCAGACTGTTCTAAATTGCACCAACACATTAAGAGGCCATTGTATGATTGGTTTCAGGCAGCTTTTTAATGCAAGTACTCTTCCATGTAAAGTAGCATAAGCATTCTGATTATTTTTAGGAGTGTTGCAACAATAGTTTAATTATTGAAGAGACACTGGGATATTTCAGAAAGTAATTCCATGGTGACATTTTGAAAACAAGAGACTGGTTGGTACATTCGAATGAAGAAATTAAGAAAAAAGGATTGTTGGTTTAGATGGGTTTGGTAGTTTCTGGGGTGACCATTTCTGGTAAGAAATCTAACAACTCAGTATTATTGCCATATCAATGACCCATAAAAGCTTTTATATGCTATAAAATACGACTACTCTCTCTGTGTTAGTATAAATGATTTTGAATGGGGGGTAACACTACCGCTACTTGAACTGTGGAATCTACAGCTGTAGTTGCAATGAGTTCTCATCCCATATTGTAGTAGCAAATTGTGGTGATTCAAGACTTGTCCCTTATCATGGTAAACAAGCTATGTCTTTAACAACTAATCATTTCCTTTGTTTCTTTTCGAGACAATGAAAATATCAACTAATATTTTCATTGTCTCGAAGAGAAACAATAGAAAAGATCAATTGTTAACAAAGTCATAGCTTACTTCTTTACCATGATAAGGGACATGTATTGAATCACCACAATTTGCTACTACGATATGGCAACGAGAACTCATTGCAACCAAACTGTAGATTCAACAGTTCTAGTAGGCAATAGGGATATCCCTCAATTCACCTTTTCTGTTTGGTGTTTCAAAACCACTTATATACAAAGTCATTCAAGAAAGGGATGATAATGTTGACATTCAACATTATCTAAAGAAGTAAAAGATTGATGCCAATATGCCAATACTATATGTCATTATCCTAGAAGGCACAACTCATCTCTTTGGATTAGTTGAAGCAGGAATAGACATTGCCTGCAAGGTTCAAGGTGGATGCACTAAAGAGTGGCAAGAAAGAAGGAAAGTAATGTTATTGGACANCTAAAGAGTGGCAAGAAAGAAGGAAAGTAATGTTATTGGACAAGTGAATTGTTATATGTCACACCAACAAAGCAAAGCACATTGAGAGGCAGTTGTATGAATGGTTTAAGACAGGTTTTTAATGCAAGGCGATTGGGAAAGCAACATCATTTCCCTGCAAATTAATTAAATTGCCCTTTCAAAAAAAAATCTCACGGCCAAGAAAACTTTTGAAGTAAATAACACTACTCTTCCATGTATAGAAGCATAAGCATTCAGATTATTTTCAGGAGTGTTGCACTAGTGGTTTAACTATTCAAGATATTTCAGACAGTAATTCCATGGTGAAATTTTTAAAACAAGAGACTGATATGTGGAAACATATTGGAAATTGTTGTTATTCTTGGATTATTTAGATCTTGTATTCTTTTTAAACCTGTAGAAAAGCATTGGAAAATGCCCTTGGTGTAAAGAAAATTGATTTTGAGAATTGGAATGAAGAAATTAAGAAAAGGGAAGAAGCAGGTGGTGGTGGCAATTCTAGAGGGGATTGTTAGTTGGTTTAGATGGTTTGGTGGTTCCTGTGGTGACCATTTCTGGCAAGAAAGCTCGACGATGCAGTATTATTATTGCCATGGAAAAGACCCATAAAAGCTTTTATATGCTACAATTAATATGACTACTCTCCCTCTCTATTAGTCTGTAAATATGGAGCAATATGATTTTGAATTGCATCTGTGGACATTGCAACTCACATAAAACAAATTTATTGACTGTACTGAGAAGTTCTTATTTTCTATTTATCTCATCACAAGTTTTCTTGACTGTTTTGAAAGGGCAGTTTCATTTACAGGAAAAATAATGTTGCTTCCTAATAATGGAATCTACAACTGTGGTTGCAATGATTTCTCCATCCCATATTGTAGGGCAAGCTATGGTGATTACGATCTTGAATCACCACAATTTGTGACTACGATATGGGCAACCACACTGTAGATTCAACAATTCTAGCAGGCAATAATAGAGATATCTCCCCATTCAACTTTTTGTTGTTGTTTCAAAACCATTTATATACAAAAGTCATTCAAGGAAGGGATAATGATGGTTGATGCCAATACATTGAATTAGAAGTAGGGATAGACATTGAATTGTCTGCAAGGTTGAAGGTGGATGAACAGAATAATGGCATCAAAGGAGGACAGTAATGCTATTGGACAAGCGGACTGTTCTAAATTGCACCAACACATTGTATGATTGGTTTCAGACAGCTTTTTAATGCAAGTACTCTTCCATGTAAAGAAGCATAAGAATTCTGATTATTTTTAGGAGTGTAATTGCAACAATGGTTTAACTATTCAAGAGACACTGCATGGGATATTTCAGAATGGTGACATTTTGAAAACAAGAGACTGGTTGGTACATTCAAATGAAGAAATTAACAAAAAGGGAAGAAGCAGGTAGTGGTGGAAATTCTGGGAAGGATTATATTGTTGGTTTAGATGGGTTTGGTAGTTCCTGGGGTGACCATTTCTGGCAAGAAACACAGCAAGAAATCTGACAACTCAGTATTATATATTGCCATTGCAATGACCCATAAAAGCTTTTATATATATGCTATAATTAATATATGACTACTCTCTATCTGTTAGTATAAATGGTTTTGAATTGGGGGGTAACACTACCGCTACTTGAACTGTAGAATCTACAGCTGTAGTTGCAATGAGTTCTCATCCCATATTGTAGTAGCAAATTGTGGTGATTCAAGACTTATCCCTTATCATGGTAAAGAAGCTATGACTTTAACAATTGATCATTTCCATTGTTTCTTTTCGAGACAATATTTTCATTGTCTCGAAGAGAAAAAATAGAAAAGATCAATTGTTAACAAAGTCATAGCTTACTTCTTTACCATGATAAGGGACATGTATTGAATCACCACAATTTGCTACTACGATATACGACGAGAACTCATTACAACCAAACTGTAGATTCAACAGTTCTAGCAGGCAATAGAGATATCCCTCAATCTACCTTTTCTTTATGGTGTTTCAAAACCACTTATATACAAAGTCATTCAAGAAAGGGATGATGATGTTGACATTCAACATTATCTAAAGAAGCAAAAGATGATTGATGCCAATACTATGTCATTATCCTAGAAGGCTCAATTGGACAGTGAATTGTTATATGTCGCACCAACAGAGCACATTGAGAGGCTGTTGTATGAATGGTTACATTTCAGACAACTTTTTAATGCTGGGCTATTGGGAAAGAAACAATATTCCCCTACAAATGAAACTGCCCTTTCAAAAAAAGAAGCATATAGTCAAGAAAACTTGTTTATCTATTCAAGAGACTAGTTTTAGTATTGATGTTATTCTTGGATTATTCCTTCTTTTTCTTTTTTTTTTTTGGTACCTACAGAAAAGCATTGAAAAATACTCTTGGTGGAAGAGAAAACTGATTTTGACAATTGGGAAGAAGAAATTAAGGGAAGCAAACAAGCTTGGCCATTCGGTATTAATGCCATAAAAGCTTTTATATACAGCATTTAATATGAAAATATGAAACTGCATATACGAAAATTGCAACTCACATCAAACAAATGTACTTCCTATCCTGTTTTGTCTAATATAAAAATGTATACACGACATTTGAATATTTATCCTACTCAATGTAACAGCAGAGAGAGAGAGAGCCACAAAAGTATCAACAGTAGTGGAACAATTATGCCCCATGATGGCATGCAGAATAAGCATGGAAAATAACAGAAAATCTACTCTCATCTCTAATCTACAGGATGTCACAACCTAAGTAATTTCTAGCTCAACATCAGGTACAACAAAGGGCTCTGTCCTGTACTAAGTCGTTCTCATTTTCCTCTTGATTCAGCAAGCCATCAGGGAGTACAATTCAATGCTGATCTGGTATTTTGTCCTTCAGAATTTCATGCAAAGATTTTGGACCTCAAAAGTCTTGTTTTACACCTAGACTCTTAATCCGCTTTGTCGGGTTTGTGCAATTAAGCACATTTCATGAAAACTCAGATCTGTGTGCCATAACTTCCTTTCCTTGGCAAAGTACCATCCATCCCCCTCTCTCTCACATTACCATGGATTATTCTAAGAGACTCAGTGTTATACTCATTGTCAAAATTTTCAATAGAATCACATAAATCTTCTTCAAAAATGATTGTCATATCTGGATATTCAAGGTTATACTCTATATTTTCCTCAAAATCATATCCTAAGTACTGACCATCAAGCTCTCCACCAGCCACATCATGTTGCATCAAGTAATCATGATTTTCATACCCCAAGTCTGATCTACCACCAACAAGAACATAAAAACCAGGCAAGAACTCCAACAACTCTTCTCTCTCCACATCATCATCCAACTTCATCTCCGGGTATTTTCATCAGCTGCTCTTTTTGGATTAGTTTTAAATGAATTAGGAAGTGTTTCAACTGGGGCTGAGCCTGTTCCATCCCCACCCCCTCCCCGCCACAGATGTCTTTTTCTCAAGATATGGTCCATCATTGACTGCAGACAGTGTCTTTGATGTTTTCCATGTGGGATCCCCATTATCAGGTCCATGCAGAAACACACATTTTTCAGCTCTATTGCAAAATCCATTGTAATAGAAGAAACAGGGAACACATGTCTTGTTCACAGGTAAGTAGGAGCATATTCAACTGATTTCTCATTACGACTCTCTAATGGCTGCAGATGGCATACAAAAAAGGGTGCTTAGCTGGGATGGAACAGAAGTTTTAGAAAGTGATTATAAAAAGCAGTTATATTCAAGCAGAGTAAAGGTTAAAGCCAAGATTCAACAACTAATATAGACATCATTCAGGTGGAATGCAAGCTCAAAAACAATAAAAATTGGTACAGGCATAGAGTAACAATTTTAGTGAAATGACAGCGTACCGGGTGCCGGAAACCACAAGTTGGATTGAGACAGCTCCCTGATAACCAGTACCAAAAATATCACTATGCCGGTACTCACATTCAATGCCCTGAAACCCAGAATCCATGCCATCAATGCAAGGCAAAACCAAAATACTATTGTACAATTAATTCATATCATCTCTGTCAGTATGATACAGAATGAAAACAATGCAAACAGAAAACAAAACTGCATAAACGGAATACATGCAGCATTAGCATAGTACTTAGACACATTCAGCAAATGATCACGCCATTATCTGTTGTTATATACCATGCGTTACAAGACTGATGCACCCAAATGACCAATAACCGCAGTTTAATGTGAAACAAAGAATTCCATATATCCTAATCCCTAACTTCACTCAAAACTAAAGTATATTCTTAAGGCATATAATTAAAATGTATACATCCAAAAACAGATTGCAAACAACTGCCTGCAGGCCATAGCATAAAACTAATAGTAAACAATATATCAGAGAAACAAAATGCATGCTACGACATACTCCGTGCTTCGGTGTCAATTGTATAGATAAACTTATGTAACCACACCGTATAACATATTATGCAACAAAGATTTTGAATCTTCACACATTCGCAAATAAGCGATACACTAGTAGATGTGCACATTGATGAGCGCGTATACGCATATAAACCGTGTAATTTAAACCCTAATCATGTAATAAAGAAACCGCTACGTTGCAGATGCCGATTTTCAAGAAATTCAACAACAGAGTCAGAATTGAAGAGCAAGCAATGATAATCAATCAAGAAATCAAGATACATGAAGAGCAAGCAATGATAATCAATCAAGAAATCAAGATACATTGAGGATTGAAAACAGAAAGAAAAATAAAAGAAAAACGAAGAATTCGAAAATCGCAGAAAATGTAACGGATAAAGAAGCGCTTACCTTCTTACAAGTGAGAGGAGATGCCAAGAAGTAAGCGCTTACCTTCTTACAAGTGAGAGGAGATGCCAAGAAGTATACTCAATCGGTGTTGCATTTCTGCATTTCTTCCTCCATCTTCTCCCCTAAAAATTGTAAATATGTAAATTCGAAGCGAGGTGGATGGGAGAAATCGCATCGCCTTCGCCCTTCGCCATCTGCGTAAAGTGAGTGTATGCACGTATCTTACGACAGATCACGTCCAACTTACATATGTACGTAGAAGGAAGTGCTTCGAGTTTTATACGAGTTATAATGAGTTACTAGTAAAAATATACGTCTAATACTCAATTTTAAAATCTTGATTATATTAAAATATTTTTAAAATTTTTTAAAGTAATATATTGATGGAATAATTAAGACCGGGTGCGGAGTACGAACGGGGCGAGATGGAGCTGGAGCGAACGCACGGACCCGGGGTCAACCGCATGGCCGAGGTCAGCCCTCGGCCACGGGCTGACTAGGCTCAGCCTCGGCCGAGCATGGCGCGCGGCTTCGGCCACGTCGCTCGGACTTGGCCGAGCGTTCGTGCTCGGCCAAGGCCGCAGCGCTCGGCCTCGGCCGCGACGCTCAGCCTCGGCCGAGGTCAGCCCTCGGCCTAGTGGCGGGGGTCTTGGGTCCGCGCGTGGACCGGGTCTCACGGCGCCGGTTGCGGCCCAGGCCGTTGGGCGCGCTTCCCTGCGACTTCTCCGGATCAGTTAGGCCTTGGGCTGGTATAAAAGCTCGCTAGTTTGTCTTGTTAGGACATCTTCACTCATTTTAGCATTCTTGTCTCGTTATTACTTAATCATTCTCTGTAATAGCGTTACGTATTACTCAATATAAATCTACCCCTGCGGTACACATTCGATCCATTAACTTGTCATACCCCCTTTATTTAATTGGATTTATTAATTCGAACTACTCGGGTTATTAAAATCCATCATATATATATATATATATATATATATATATATATATATATATATATATATATATATATATATATATATATATGGATGAGTTCTGGTGTGGAGATAGCTTCTCGTGCGGTTGTGCNATATATATATATATGATCATATGAGAACAAATTCGTAGGAGAAAATTAAGAACTAATCACAATCTTACATCTAGAAAAATTGAACGCACCAGATCATATTTTTTAAAAAAAATGCAGTGGCAGTTTTGTAGTCACCAATTTTGCTATGCAAACGTGAATACTAAAATCTACAATTTTTAGACTTTTTCAGGTTTGCACATTTAGTATTAACGTTTTGCACATTTAGTGTTAACATTTTGCATATTTAGTATTTAAAGTTTGCACTTACAAAAATGTGAAAGTACATTGCAATTAGGGTTTCAATTTCATAGTTTTATGACTAAGTTTTTTATTTTATTTAGTCTCGTGTGGTTCACTTTTTACCGCTTAAGGTCTAACATTTACGGTTTAGATTTAAATTATAGTTTTTTCATTGATTTTATAGAATTTACCAGGTTTGCATATTTAGTTGTTAAAGATTACATATTTAAGTATTAAAGTTTGCACAGTGGAGTTGATGATAATTATGAAACTGTCACCGCGTTTTTTTCTTTTAAAAAAAAAAAAAATATGATCATATCCGTCGATTTTTTACAGATGTAAGACTGGGATTGGTTCTTATTTCTCTCATATGAAAGTGTTCTCACACGATCCATAGCACGCGCACACACACATGCATATATATAAAATCTGGTTCATATGAGAATCACTCTTCAGGTTAGAATGTGTAAACTAATTTGTGCATTTTTTTTTATGATTTAGATTTTATTTCTTAAGATTGACATGGATGGATCCTTTTATTAAAGTTAGGATAATAGGTTTTTTTTTTTTAATTATTGCGACAAATATGACCAGATTTGTTTCCTATTTTCTTGGATCATTCCTATTGTGAATTGGAGGATATTCAATCTAGTGTTGAAGTTTGTAGATCTCTAAATCTATGGTAGATAGAGGCTAAGGCTATTCTTATCCATGAAATACTATATCACTTTTAAAAGTAAGTCTTACCTTCACATCACATAATTTGCAATTCAGTCACTATATTATTTAGATCCCTACAATACTATCGCACTTTAAAAAATAATTTCACTATCACATCACAATACAATAAAATAACAAAATAATAATAAAAATAATAAAGTACAAAAAGGTTGCCATGCAGCAACCTTTTATATACTTAGAGCATCCGTAATAGTGGGGTTCTTTTGTGATTTTTGAGGAGTTTTTGTAAGTATGATTAGGAAAGAGGATATGAGAGGAGAAAGAGATAAAAAAAATAGAAAAAGAGAAAAAGAAAAACAAAAAAATCAAACGCAGTTCAATAAAAAAAAAGTTGAAATAAACGCACCACCGGGGGCGTGCACGGTGGGCATTTGTTGTGCGCCCAACGTGCACAGCTTTGCTTCTTCCCTCTGACTTAATTACTGTACCAAACCATTTATTGCAGATGAACTCAAACATGCTCTCTTGCCTTCTCTCTCCTCCAACTCACAAAGCATTGTTTCAAAAACTCCAAATAATCCATTGATATGGATGCAATATCAGTGGTTTATTGGGGGTTTTTGGTAGAGTAGCATGTGACATGGAGGAGAGAGAAGATAGGTGAGACAAGGATTGGGGTCATCTGCAAGAATCGGTTCTTGGAATAGTAATATATATGCACCGAAGACGAAGCCTTATTGCGTCCAGCGGGCATGTGCACTGCACGTGCCTGACCTTATGTTTTTTTTTTAAATCATATTTGTTTTATTTTTTTCCTCCCCATTTTCTCTTTCATAATCACACTTACAAAAACTCCTCAAAAATTGCAAAAAAACTCCATTGATAAGGATGCTCTTAGCTTGCTATACACCTAAGCACACAAAATATTTTAAAAAATAAAAATTGTTTCCACTTGTTTATTCATGTCACTTTGCAAACCCCATCCTTCGGATGGGGTTTGCCTAAGTAATAAGCTTAGAGAAAGCTTTGTGAAATCCTGAGCAAACAGTATCACTTTGCAAGTTCGTTGCACAACCGCTGAACTTGTCGACTACATGCACGGCACGTGTTAGGCATGCCACCCTCCTAATCCTTATAAATTGCACACTTGTGAAGAAAGGGGACTTTTGTCATTTCCACCTAACCATGCATAGTCAACTCTAGACTCTCTAACCCACTCTCACCTTCCCCGAGCTCAGCCACTTAAACCAACAAGTAGGCCTATTTGGATAATAGTAGGAACCAGTGACGGAGTTGCCCTGGGGGCAGTGGGGGCACCTGCCCCCACTCACCCAACCCCCACCCCATATATAGCTTTGTATGTATATATGTATATATATACCTGTTTTCGATATAAATATATAAAAACAGATGAATTAAACAAAGTATAAGCTAGACAAGACAATAGAACTGTGTTTTGCTTTAGCAAAGGTCATGTGTTCGAATTCTATGGGAAGCACAATTGCTTATTCGAATCCTGTAGCTTCTATAGTGATTTTTTTATGGTATATATATATATATATAATAGATTAATATACACAAGATGTTAGGTCGACTAGTTGGTAGATGTATTCTTGTTCTAAGAAAGGTTATGGCCTTATGGGGTTCAAATCCCTTATTGCTTCAAAAAAGTTTTATGAATTTTTTAATATATATATATATATATATATATATATATATATATATATATATATATATATATAATGAGATATGTAATTTATAATTTATTTTCTATTTGAATTAATTTATCAAATTAATTATGTTTCATATTTTGTTATAAATATTTTTATAAAGTTTTGATATGTTTTATTTATCGCCTATATCTAACAATATTTATGATTATATTTCTTTAAGTATTTTTTTCTTTTTTATTTTAATATTTCGCCCCCACTGGAACAAATTCCTGGATACGTCCCTAGTAGCTAGTAGCTAGGAACCGAACTCAAATGTTACTACCCATTCTTATACCTCCGATTATTAACCACATCACCATCCTTGAATCAATATAAAATTTTTTTGAGTCTATTTACTTTACTCACATTTACTTTACAAGCCAGCACAACTTATACACTGCTTTGCATCATTGTGATTAACTAATTTTGGAAAACAATTTTCTACTGTGTAACTTATATTATTTCATTTATTTGGACTAAGTCATTTTACTTTTATTATCTAGTTAAATCTTCAACATAATCTCTATTCATTGTTAGAAATCTCACAATTTTTGTCCAACCGTTGGACAGAAAAGGGAAGTTATTGGTCGAAAAATGAGTTTCCGACCAAAATGATGGTCCAAAAAAACCGCCGTTAGAAATTCTATCCAACATCTAATATTGGACGGAAATTCTGTGTCAAAGTTGGATGAAAATTTCATATGGTAACCCACCATTTTAGAATGGAAATTTCCGTCCAACTTTGACCCGTTAGACGGAAATGCCGACCATAGTATTAAAAATTAACTTATTTAGTCCATCTATTCACCCCTCTAGACTTTTGTGTCACCATTGAGTCCATTATTAGTATCAATTAGCACTTACAAATATTATACCGGAGTAATTATTTTCCACCCTTATAACACACTTCAGTACAAATAATAACACAATAATACCAACATTACCACCACCACCCGCAAGAAAGTATTTAAGGTCATTATAATCATCATTATTAAATGTATCCATTATATATATATATATATATATATATATATATATATATATATATATATATATATATATATATATATTTATTTTTTTTTAAAATTCCAAAGCAACATAGAGGTTACACTTGAACGACTTAGAAAACTATGAATTCCTGATCACCAGAAAATGGTTAAAAATATGAAAATTGTTCGTCAATATTACTAATCACTAACAAAGAATTATGGAGCAGTATGGTGGGGAAGACGATGCTTGGATTGTCAAGAGTTTATATAGGTATATTTAATTTTTAGACGATGAAGATCGGGTATTAGAAAATTCTCACACTCACACCACTAAATTACAAGGTTCTGTCCTTTTAAAAGTATACTGATATGGTTACCCAAACTGTAGGTAACATTTTTTGGTGATTTTTTTTCTCTTCCTAGCTATAAATACTTTTTGCTTCATGTAGTAAGACACAAAGTGTATAAAATAATGAACACTTGTGCATTTGCCAAGAGATGATGGATGGATCTCCCATCTACATAAGCACAAGTTATTTAGAGTTTAATCTTTTGAAGCAACATACAACATTTTAAAAAAGACGAACTAACGCAAAAGAAAATTTACTTTTCCAACATTATATTACTCCGTATATTTTACGATATAATAGTGTAGATTGACATTTTTTAGATGGCAGACTTGGATTTTTCAACGGCCAAACAAACTTTGATGGCTTGATCGACAGCAGTGTTCAATTTCTTTTTAGCAGGATCTTTGACTGCACCACCACAGTCACTAACGCTAGTCGATGCCGCTGTGAGTTTGACGTTCAAGCTACCGTCCTTATCCCCGCTTTTAGCTAACTTCATGCACTCCTTCAATCTGGCACATTCGTTCATCAAATCAAATCCAACAAATTATATATATTAATCAACATAACAACAACCAACCCATCTAATCCAACTGTCTTCCTGTCAAGATCAAGCGCTTATCACTATTATGCGCCAAAAGTTATAATTCGTAGCCAAGGTACAACTTTATTTCTTTATAGATCACCATCACATTTTCGAGAGGTAAGATGATGGATTTGGTCCTTTACCAGCCTCTGCCAAACAACTTAGCCACCTAAACTTGACCCTTAGTGGCCTCCACCCAACACTCAAGGCCTGTTTTTTTTTTTAATTTGTGTGGCCCTGTGTTGGTAAATAAGTGAGACTCTATCAAAGTACAAATAAACTGCAAATTGAAGAAAAGTAATTCACGTGAATATTACGGAGTAAAGTAATTCACGTGAATATTACGGAGTAGAAATTTTTTTTTTTGAATAATACGTAGTAGAATTTAGATTAGTCATGAAAACCTAATTTTGAGCCAATATAACCACAAATACATATACTAACTATTCGTTCAGGACTGGACTAGCGGCCCCCAAAATTTTGGGGCCTGTGCTGTTGCACATCTTGCATGCCCTAAAATCCGGCCCTACCAACACTTTCAAACAACCATTTCACTATATCATTTTTAAATCACTAATACTCGTCTGCCCCATTTTATATGTCTTATTGGTCAAATCAATTCTATACCAGATAGGCTCATAAGATGGGACAGAGAGGGAGTACTTACTTTTCGTCTGCGGTTTTGTAAAAGGTTTTGCACTTGGGGTCCGCGGACTTACTAGCCTTGGTTAGTTGAGTGGTGGCCGCGGTTATTGCCTTGGTTATGGCATCATCCCAAGTTTTTGCTCCCTTCACTGTTTTCTCGCAGAGCGCTTTGTCTACGGCAGTGCCACAAAAGCTTTTGGTGGGAGCATCAAGACCAAGGGTCGTCAAGGTTAGAGAGCCCATACACAATGCCACAATAATAATGTATCTCTTGAAACATACCATTTTCAGTTGTGGCCTGGGTTTCCTCAAAAAGATTTGCAATGAAAGATGTATATATATATATATATATATATATATATATATATATATATATACACACACACAATACAACGTAACTTAAAGGATATATGCACTCTACATGCTATGCCGTTTGGGGCCGGGTCTCATCATCTTTTATGCATGGGAGTTGGTATACAAAGGATGCACTCAACATGCTATGCGGTTGCGCCAAATAAATTAATTTCCAATACCTATAATTAAAACGTCATAATTAGTAGGGGACAACACCAGTCAAGTAACGTTATAAGTTCGACTCCCACAGGGTGACTTTGAGTAGGTAGGGGCGGACCGTAGACCCCATTAAATTTCTTTTGATCATCTTTTGTTGAGTAGAAATAATGAATAAGTCTGGTGTAAGACTATAATATAATATACGGAGTAATACTTTTTAGTTAAAATGTAATATTTTATATGAACTTTAGAAAAATATTAGGGTAAATCATCGATTTAGTCCCTCAATTGTTATCAAACTATCAATGTTGCCCTTTAACTCTGTATTCATCGATTTTGTCCCTGAAAATAACTGTTTTTTGTCACATAACTCCATACGGCCACATTCCGGCGAAGGCTCCGATTTAGTAGGGTTAAAGTTGTCTTTTCCTCTCTTCAATACTTCCTCCCTCTTCGTATAACACTAGAGAGCACAGTTGGGTCTCCATTCCAACTTAGTTCTGAGTAGCTGTAGGTCTCGAGCAACGACTCCATTCGCCTAGCACTTGCAGAAGATTAGAAGAGCAACCACTCCATTCGAAGATAGATATTTAAGACTCCAAGCTACGAAGAAGAAAGATAATGTCTAGCAACAATAGTTCTTCATCGAAATTCATGGTGGAGGTGCGATGTAGGTGCATATATTTGGCTCCAATGAAGATGTCATGGAGTTACGTTAATCCGGGGAAGAGATATAGGGCATTTCCCATATACGGGGTAAGTGTAAAATTTGCAATGTAGTAGGTTAAATCTTGTTATGGTATGAGAATTTCTGAATGATTTATGGTTAGGGAAATGGGAGCTGCCAGTATCTTGAATGGATGGACTATGATGTCCTCGAACGTGTGTGCTTAGAGGGTTGTTGAAGAAGGCAGATAAGTATGAGAAGGAAATTGAAAAGCTATAATTTACAATTGAGAAGAAAGATCATGAATTGAATAAGAAGATTTGGGAGTCGAATTTGAAGTTTTTGTATGGATTTGGAATTGGTATGGTATTTGCGTGCTTTGTTGTCAGTATATGGATGAAGAGTGCTTCTATAAATGTAGGGTTAATGCAGCTAAACTAGCAGTACCAGTAGCTAATGTTGTAATTTTTTTGTTTCAGAATTGGGAATGGAAGTTGTAATGAACTAATGGGATTTTGAATGATAAGTTTTATTTGTTTCAAGCATTTGTTTTTCTATCATAAATGAAGATGTGATTTTGATTATCCAGTGAACTAGCCAAAACCTTACTGGGCAAACTGAGCAAAACTATATTGGCCAAAACTTTACAAAACTGAGAAAAAACCATTCTGAACTAAAGTGCTAAGCCATTCTAAGCTAAAAGTATACAAAACTGAGCAAAGTGAGCATAGTGAACAAACTATTATTTAGGAGCCTAAACAGCCAAACCAAACTGAGCCAAAAACCATTATCAGCCAAAACCAAACTGAGCAAAAAAAATACCATTTTCATTCAAATGCACAGTTTACATTCTAGGTATCAAAGCCAACTTACAAAACAACAAAAAACAGTTGGCATTTCAACTTACAAAACAGCCAAAAACAGTTGACATTTCAACATAGCTACCAAAAATCACCAACAATTTACATTGGATCAAGAGTTATCAACTTTCCATAAATCTACATAGAGTTTAACACACCAAAATACAGTTTTCAAGTGAACTACTCTAAACTAGTCGACCCATTGTCATTATCATTTCAACCATGCATGTTGCCTTGCAAGTGTATTTGAGGCCTCCAATGGTGATTAATTTCTTCCTTACAGCTGTAGGTTCATTAGCAATTGTAGAGGAAATGAAGTTTGCTGCAGTAGGGATGACATTGCTTCCTGAAAATAATTGTCATATGAGCACAAGGAAAAAAATTATAAACTTGGTAGGATTGAAGTGCAACTGCTCTTACCATTTCATTTAACACAAACTCTAGAACTTGTGTCTCAACTACCACATCTTGAAATTGGTCTTGAAGATCATTATTTTCAGGCACATGGGAGTCTGGTTCTGAACATTACATCATTTTGTCTCATTGCTTCATGATACTGGATTGCCCATTTGAATTCTGTAGAAGAATTAAACACCATTCCAATCACAAATTTAAACACTTCCTTTTTTAAGTTTCTCTCTTCAAACACATTTATTGGCCCATTAACTGCTCCCTCAAAATCTGAATCACATAAGCTTCTTAAAATCTGTTCAGACATATTGCACTGAATTTCAACAAAATCTCAAGTCTGTTCTCCTAAACCTCCCTTAGGTTTTGAACTAGTAGCAGTGCCCCTAAGATTGTTTGTTTCGATAGCAGGTCCTTCAACATCACCTTGGTTCCCATAATCTTGTTCTCCAACAGAATCACTACCCGTGCTTTCATTTTCACTCAAAACGCCATCATGAAATAGGGTATCATATCTTAGTTCCCTAGAGATTTCTATTTCATAGTCCTATTGGTCATCATACAAATGTTCTACATATATGTCCAACTCCTTGTTCACTGGAATGTCAGCTATCAACCCTAGGATATCAGCATCACTACTTAGTTTCATAAGTTTAGGTCTTCTTGTAATCCCATACTCATACCAAAACACTGAACTTTTTTGTCACAAAACCTAAGTTGTTTGACCATCCTCCTCAAATCTAGAATACTACCTTCATCACAGTTAAAATGGTCAAAATACTCCACTAATCCATTTTTGTAACTAAACCTAGGTTTGAAGATCATATCCCCACCAATATATGCAGTTTTATGGTAAAAATAGAATCTTCCTCCCCATCATCTAGCAAAAATAAAAATACAATATACACCAACAGTTAACAAAAAATACAAACACAAGCAATAAAAATAAATAAAAGAACAATCACATGGTCCCCATCCTTAAAGACATTATATTGCTGAAAAAAGAACAACCATATGGTCCCCACTGTCAAAATATCATATGGTCCCCGTCCTTATCAATCAAGTATCCATTTTATTTTTAAAAAATCTCCAAATTTAAGATATATGCTTTAGTTTTATTAGCCATGTTGATTAATTAATTAATGATTTATTGTGTGCTTTAATTATTTATTTACACTTTGAATATGTACATTTGCTTGTTTAAATAATTAGTTTTGAAATTGTCAAAAATTAATATTGATTGTTTAATTCATTATCTTGATTTTTGTCTTTATCTCTCAAATTTTAAAATATTCAGTTAATCAGTAAAATGAATATCAATTAATTATGAAAAAAATTGATGACAAAATAATTGATAAAACTTTTTATTTGATAAAAATTGACACTTTATATATATTTAAATAAATGTTGTTCTTATTGTTACTAGTATTTTCGTCCGTGTGTTGCACGGAATGGATTTGTTATAACATTTTAAAAATATTTGGATCGATATACAATTATATAAATTATAGCATCGAATATTATATAGTGAAATTAATGAAATTGGTTGGATCGATTATGTTTTTTTATGTTTTCCTTGCTTGAACTAGAGCAAATATTTGTCCAATTACTCATGCGATGCACGCATAAATTTTTTTATTATATATTTAGATAATAAAATTAAAGAAAATTATTTTTAAAAATCTAATATTGAATGTGTACATTTATTTGATTATAAGATTAGTGCAAAAGTATCACTTAATTAATTGAATAATATATGACTTGTTTGTCTATAATTATCTTAAAAAGATCTATATGTAATATGACTTATGTAATTATATTATTACTAAAATAAATATGGAAAAAAAGAGAAATAATTTAATTTTTAATTATTATAAAAATAAATCCAATGACCAATGTTTAGCTTAATTACCATAATAATTATTAGGCAATTACCTAAATATATGTGTAATTATTCTTTTATACCTTAAGTATATTTATTTTCACAATATCGCATTTAGTTTTTTCTTTCTTATCCATATCTGAATGAATTAAATGTAATTATTATAACAGCTCTGTTTGGCAGAGCTTATTTAGGAGCTTATAGCTTATTTTAAACTACTAATAAGTTATAAGTTTTATTTGGTAATGTTCCTAAAATAAGCTAGTAGCTTAAAATAAGAGCTTATTTTTGAACGCTACCTAATGTAGCATTTCAAAATAAGCTAGTAGCTTTCTAACTTTTTTTTTTCATCTTTAACCTTATTATTTTAAAGAAATGACATCATTTACCCTTCCCAATTAAAACCTTTTTGGCTAAACCTTTTTGACTTTTTCTCTTGAATATATTTGGTTTTAGTTTCAATTTAACATTTGTGTTTGAACATTAATTTTTGTATGAATTATAAATATTTTGTTTTACTTTATATGTTTTCAAATATATGTTCTTACTTTATATTTTATTAAAATATATTAATTTCACTATTTTATATTTTAATATATAAACAAACTTATTTAAATTTAAAACTATTTAAATTGTATGAAGATGTCTTTTTTAGTCTTTTTACATTTATAAGCTTATCAAAAAGCTAATTTTACCAAACACTTTTAAGCATAACAGCTAGCTTAACAGCTTTTCATATTTTAGATTCGAGCTTATAACTTTTCAGTTTTCAGCTACCTTATGTTTAATTGTAATTATACTAATATTTGTGTAATTATTAACTTAATTAACGTAATAATTATTATTCAATTATTATACTAATATGTGTAATTAATTTATTAATTATCATAATAATTATTAGGTAATTATACTGGCTGAAAATTTTGTAATATGTGTATTGAATAATGGTTCAAAATATAATAAGCATCCAAATACTCTTGATTTCCATTCCTGTTTTCTAGCATATATACGGAAATAGAAAATATAAACAATTATAGCATACATAACAATTATAGCATACATAATATTACCAATTATGTTATTACCTAATTAATATGTCTTTTGCACACGTACGATCTTATGTTATTACGTTAACACGTGAATATAAAAACAATATTACCAATTAATAGATATTAGTTAATTTCCATTTTACATTTTCTTACCAAATTATTTTTATTAATTATTTGACCAATAAATTATTTAATTATTTGACTACAAAAGTTTGGTCGAAAAAAATGAAATATGAGGATTTTTACTTTTATATATTATAGATTAATATGTCTTTTCTACACGACATTATGTTATTACGTTAATACGCGAATATAAAAACAATATTACCAATTAATAGATATTAGTTAATTTTCATTTTACTTTTTCTTACCAAATAAATTTTATTAACTATTTGACCAATATAATATTTAATTAATTGACTACAAAATTTTGGGCTGAAAAATGAAATAAAAGGATTTTAATTTATAGATTAATTAATGTCTTTTCTACACAATATTATGTTATTACGTTAATACGTAAATATAAAAATAATATTACCAATTAATAGATATTAATTAATTTTCATTTTACATTTTCTTACCAAATAAATTTTATTAATTATTTGACTAATAAAATAGTTAATTAATTGACTACAAAAGTTTGGGCGAGAAAATGAAATAGTATGATTTTAATTTTATATATAGTGAATATTTAGTGTTATGTGAAAAAATTATAAAGTAATGATTGGCACCATGTCAATCATACTCATATAATTATATATTTCATACTTTATTACACAGAGTATCGATTAATTATAATGCCTACTAACACAGTAAATTTTCTCTAGTACATTGGCCTCGCAACTCGAGCGAGTTTTCTGCCTCTGATAGGGTAGGATGGTGAAGTATTTGAATTGGGTGAGTTGGATGGTGAGGCGGCTAATTTGGATGCTGTAACAGCCAAACAAACTCTGATTGCTTGCTCGACACCGTGGTTCAATGTCTTTGTTGCAGTTGTGTCTTGTTTCAAATGTTTGAGTGCATTAGTGCAATCTTGAAGGCTATTTAATGCTGCTCCGAGTTGGATGTTCAAACTAACAACCTTATCTCCCCCGCGAGCCATTTCCATCGTCTCCAAGCTCTCCATCAAGCTGATACATTATTCAATCCAACAAATTATATATCAGTAAACATATATAATGCTATCAACTAATCAAACGCACTAACCCAATCGGCTTACTTTTCTTGGGTGATTATGTAGGGCATTTTACACACGGGGTTTACTGACTCACTGGCATTGGTTCGTACATGCATAGCCACTTTTATTGCCTTAATTACTGCCTCGTCCCAATTTGTTGCTCCCTTCACCGTCTTCTCGCACAGCTCTTTGTCCACGGCGGTGACACAGAAGTTGTTGGATGCATCAACATGGGAGCCAAACATTAGATACACTACTACAGGCAATGCCACAATGTATCTCTTCAAACCTACCATTTTTTATTTATTTTTTTTTTGTTTTTGTTTTTGTTTTTTTTGTTAGTCTCTTTAGGTTGGAACATTTTATTATGCCAACACTAAAGGTGTGTTTGGTTGACAAGTTTAGCTATGAGAAATTGATATCAAAGTCATTGTTATTGTTTGGTTAATAGATTTTTTAGAATACTATTATGGGTTTGATTATCCCTTAATTAATTGCAAAACTCATCCCCTAATAAAATAAGGGTTTCGATCTTTACCTTTCTCCTTAGCCACTTCCTCAACTATTAATAATCATTCTCATTCTACCATACTATCAAACATGCAAAATACTTTCACCAAAACTCATTACCCTTACCAAGTATTTGATACCCATTCTAATTCTGATTCCATGTGCGAACCAAACACAGATTAGTAAAAGGATTTGATTTCAATTCAAATTACAAGAGAGAGAGAGAGTCTATTTATTATAACCTACTATAGACTCTCCTATTCTATAGGCTAAACTAATATGACTGAGTTACAACCACTAGAACTAATAACATAATATATAAAATAATAAGGAAATAGTAACAGCATAATATATCATAACTCACACACCCCCTCAAGCACAAGGTTGAATCTCCGCAACATTGAGCTTGCGTCGGAGTGTCTGGAAACGCGGAGCTGGAAGTGGTTTTGTGAAGATATCGGCGATCTGGTCCTGCGACGAGACAAAGTTGACTGTGAAATCCCCTGAGGTAACCTTGTCCCGAACAAAATGAAAATCAATTTCCACGTGCTTGGTTCTTGCATGGAAAACCGGATTTGCAGCCAAATAAGTCGCACCAAGATTGTCACACCATAAGTGAGCTGGTTTACCAGAGTGCAGCCCTAGCTCACTGAGGAGGGAGACCACCCAGACAACCTCTGCAGAAACATCAGCTAACCCTTTATACTCAGCTTCTGTCGAAGAACGCGCCATAGTCCGCTGTTTGCTGGAAAGCCAAGAAATGAAATTATCACCATAGTAAACTGCATATCCGCTGGTGGATTTTCTGTCGACTGGGCAGCCCGCCCAATCGGAGTCGGAGTAGGCATGTAACTCGGTAGACGAAGACGGAGATAATTGGAGTCCAAAAAATTGAGTCCCTTTAACATATCGAAGCACTCGTTTGAGGAGACCCCAGTGTTCCTCAGTGGGTGAGTACATGAATTGACAGAGTCTGTTAACAGCAAAGGAGAGATCAGGGCGAGTGATAGTAAGATACTGAAGAGCCCCGACGATGCGACGATACTGAGTTGGATTGTCAAATGACTCAACTGATGGAGTGGTCGGTTGAGTCGTGGCAGCCGGAGTAGCCAAGGCTTTGCAATCCACCATACCGGCATGGGTTAGGATGTCTTTCATATAACGTCGTTGTGATAGAAGAATCCCATGTGAGTCGGAAATAGTCTCAATTCCAAGAAAGAAGCTCGGTGCACCTAAGTCTCGGATTTTAAAAGTTCTGGAGAGTTGAGTGAGTAACTTATCAATTAACGGGCTATCATTACCCATCATAATTATGTCGTCGATGTAGACAAGTAGGTAGACCCTGGATATGCCGGCGATGTAATAAAAAAGAGAAACATCTGTCTTCGGCGCTGAAAACCCAACTGAGCATAAGAACTCATGCAGGCGCTTGAACCATGCACGAGGTGCTTGCTTAAGTCCATAGAGTGATCGTTGCAGGTGGCAGGCGTGACTCGGGTGAACAGGATCTTCGTAGCCAGGTGGTTGTTTCATGTATACCGTTTCAGACAAATGTCCATTTAAGAAAGCATTGTGGACGTCAAGCTATCATAGAGTCCAGTTGTTTGAGACAGCAAGAGAAAATAATAAGCGTACTGTAGTTGGTTTGACAACTGGACTGAAGGTGTCAAAGAAGTCCTCGCCAGCTACTTGATTAAAGCCTTTGGCGACAAGCCGTGCCTTGTATCGTTCTACTGATCCATCTGGCTTCCTCTTGGTTCTAAACACCCACTTACAACCAATTACGTTCATAGTTGGGTCTAGCAGTACTAATTTCCAAGTATTGTTATGGAGTAACGCATTAAACTCCTGGTCCATGGCATCACGCCATTGTGCATGACCAACAGCTTGAGAGTAACATGTGGGCTCAACCGAGGTGGTAAGAGCATAGAACTGTTCACCAGTGCCTTTAGTTTTACGTCGAGTGCACATAACATGACCTTCAGTTTGAGTATTCCTAGCTTGAGTTCCACTCGATCGAGATTGTGTTTGAGCCGGAACAGTAGGGGCTTGGATTGCTAAGTGAGGAGGTTCCTGTGCCAAGGGTATTTGTGAAGGTGTCACGTCTGGCATCCCGGAGATATTAACTGGACATACACCCCAAGTGATGCGACCCAAATGTAACCAATAAATGATTCATTGAAAGTCTCGAGTGGCCCGGTAACAATATTCCAATCAAGGAAGACAATCAGACTTCAATATCAGATCAAATTTCCCGGTGTGAAATTATTTGCAAGATGTATTTTTTTTTTAGGTGGGAAACTACTTTGCAAGAATTGTATTTTTTTATTTTTGGGTGGAAATTACTTTTGCAAAATGTTGTATTTTTAATTTTGGGTGGGAAATTATTTTGTATTTTAATTTTGGGTGGGAAATTATTTTGTATTTTTAATTTTGGGTGGGAATTACATTTACAAAGTTGTAATTTTTTACTTTGGGTGGGATTAGTGACCTAGAATATTTAATACCTTATTTTCCCCTATAAATACCCCATAAACCCAATGGTTTGAAGAACACCTTGTAAGAATTCAATTTGAGTGAAATTTCTCTCTTTTCTTTGCATGAGAAGTGCATTGAAGTTTAGGTTGTTTGTGAGAAGCATTCAATCTTGGTAGGCTAGTGAGAAGCTAGTTTATCCCTTTATCTTGTTCTTTATATTCACACACATATCCAAAAACCCAAAAAGAATACTATTACTCATATTATATAGCTAATTTTATTTTTGTATCTTAATTCTAGTGCTAGATTCCTAATACTCTAATTCTTAGCCTTGCTTAATAATCTAAGGGTTGAGAGTATTATTTGTTAGTTTGGTGAGGCTTTGTAGAGTTGGGATCTCAAAATCCAAGAGTCTACAAGGTAAGATCCTCTTTTGGACACGAAAGGTTCTTGAGTGATTCCTTGAGTGTGCACTTATTGCGGGAAGCAATCCGTGTACGCATCACCAAGGTACATCATTAGGTTCTGAGGATGAATTAACCTGCAAAGTAGATTCAAAAGGAAAGACGGATTCGTTAAAGCGGACATGATGACAGATGTAGACAGCCCCAGATTTCAGATCTATGCAGCGATATCCCTTAAAAGAGAATGGGTAACCTAAAAAGACACAGGGAGTAGTCTGATATTCAATTTTATGTTTGTTGTAGGATCGGAGATACGGAAAGCACTGACTACCAAAGACACGGAAGAATGTGTATGTAGGTTGTGTTTTGAAGAAACGGAAATGCGGACTATCGAAGTTTATGGCAGCGGAGGGAAGACAATTAATCAAATGTGTGGCTGTTTCAAAAGCATAGTCCCAGTATAAGTAAGGTGTGGAACTATTAGCTAAAAGTGCAAGGCCGGTCTCGACAATATGTCTGTGTTTACGTTCTACCCGACCGTTTTGTTCATGTGTGTATGCGCATGATTGCCGATGAAATATACCAAGAGTTTCGAAAGTTTTATGAAGGCGTAGGTATTCACCCCCTAAGTCGGACTGTATGGCTTTGATAGAACGGGAAAACCGCCGTTCTACCATTACCCAGAAAGAATCGAATATTTTATAAATATCTTATTTTAGCCGTAAGGGATAAAACCAGCAATACCGGGAGAAGTCATCTACAAACAGTACAAAATATCTAGATCCGGTAAAGGACAGTACCGGTGACGGACCCCAGATATCCGTGTACAATAAATCTAATACATTTTGACTATTAGTAGATACCCTGTCTAAAGGAAAACGTGCCGATTTTCCAAGTTGGCACGGTGTACAAAGATTGTGATTATTTAAATTATTGACACTAACAGGACAGTATTTTAAGACACGACTGCGAACTTGATTATGAGGATGCCCAAGCCGTTGATGCCAAATAACCGAGGAGGCTCGAGCCGAAACAAATGCATAGTGAGACCGGGGAACTGACAATCTGTATAGATCACCGACCGTTGACCCTCTAAGGAGCACCTCCCGAGTGTGGCAATCCTTCACAAGAAAACAATCGTTATGAAACTCAAAGAATACATTGTTTTCGTTTGTAAACTTAAATACAGAAAGAAGCGGAATTGATAAATTTGGAACGTGTAAAATTTTGGACATGGTTAAGTGTTTGGACTGAGATGGAATTACTGCATGGCCGATTCGTGAGACTGCCAAACCTGTGCCATTGCTGACCTTTAAGACGTCACCGCCATTGTAAATCCCGGAATGAGTCATCATTGTGTCATTAGGAGTTGCATGGGATGTGGCTCCAGTATCAGGATACCAAGCATCAGACACAGCCGGATTGGATTCGCCATCAACAGCGACATTCGCGCGGGGTGCAGGGCGGTCGTCGTATCTCTTGAAGCAGTGAACGACCGAATGGCCGTGAGACCTGCAAATCTGACACCTAGGGGATCTGCCACCGCCGCGGCTGCGGCCAGAACCGCCCCTGCCTCTCCAGTGTCGCCCACCGCGACTGCTCCCGGGATGTCTGCCACCGGAATCGCCATGTGCTCTGCCGCGACCTGCGAACAGCGCCATCGGAGCCTGGGTCTGCCCGACGGTATCAGCGACTGCAAAATCATCGGAGTTGATGAACTCCTGATTCTGCAAGTGGTCGACGAGCTGGGCTAACGTTACTGTTGCGGCGGAGATAGTCAGCGCGCTTGCCATCGAACGATATTCGGGACGGAGGTCCGCGAAGTGCATACAGTACCTGTTCGTCGGAGGATAGCGGACGCCCAGCGAGTGAGAGAGCCTCGGCGATTATTTGTGCTTTGCCGAGATATTCAGCCGGCGACTGATTGCCTTGTCTGAGAGTCTGAAATTGGCCGAGGAGACTCAAGCATCTCGACCGCGACGATGAGGCTAGCGCAGCAGTGATAGCATCCCAAACCTCCCGGGCGGTAGACCTGCCGACGGCGAGGTACATGACCTCGTCGGTGAGTGACGAGATCAAGAGAGACAAGATCAACTGATCTTGTTGGACCCAAGTTTGATGCGCCGGATTGGACACCGGAGGCGTGGCAGAAGTCGACGTCGGCGGCTGGGAAAAGGGGACGGTGGCCGGCGGACACGGGTGCGAACCGTCCAAGAAGCCGAGCAAACCTTGCCCGCGTAGGAATGGAACCAACTGGGTTCTCCAGTGGAGGTAGTTACGGGTTGTGAGCTTCACCGAAACGTAATGGTGAGCGGCCGTGAGTGAGGGTGGCGGAACTGGTAGCGGGTTGGTGACTACGGTGAGAGCACCGTCGTTTGGTGAATTGGCCATGGGTGATGATCGGAAAACCGAATCGTGAAAGAGGATCGGGAAAGGAGGAAAGAGTTTCGCTCACCTTTCGCAACTCATACCAGATTAATAAAAGGATTTGATTTCAATTCTGATTACAAGAGAGAGAGAGTCTATTTATTATAACCTACTATAGACTCTCCTATTCTATAGGCTAAACTAATATGACTAAGTTACAGCCACTAGAACTAATAACATAATATATAAAATAATAAGGAAATAGTAATAGCATAATATATCATAACTCACAACACACCCTAAGAGATCTCTATTTCTTTTCTCTCTATTTAAACTTTATAAACCTTATACCTAAATTCAATAAATTATTTTTTCGTTCGTTATCCTATATTTTCTTCAACCTAAAACTCTACCAATTTTTTCTCTCTCCTAAACTTTACAATCTTCCTCTAAAAATCGGAAACAATATTAATTTTTACGTCATTATTGCTTGTATATTTTGATTTTTATTTTTTTTACTACGAGAGTGGTATTTGGACCCTTTTGTGCATCTCACTTGCCATATGCCTTGTTTTAATTTCCTAATCCTTAGTATAATATTTGGCATCTTAGCTTGAATCAACCAAGTCCCGGTCCTTTGTTTTACTTAGCTTGTTTTATTTGTTTTTTAGCTTAATCATATCAACCTAACTCTTTAATGATAGGCCTAGCTTCTATAAGAATAGTTTTAGCTTGTGCTTAACTCCACATTACATCAATTCCGAACATTATAAGAGTCATCTCCAATGGAACGATATCTAAACTCTATATTGTAATTTGATACTTGATGGATGCGTGAAAAACGTCCTTATCAATTATAATTCGGTTCGGTTTGAAAAAGTTCAGTTTCGGTTCGGAATGAGTTCGGTTCGATTTAAGAACCCCAATTTTCAATATTTCCTAATTTTCCAAAATTACTACCAAACAATTAATACATATTCACATAGTCCAAATCCAAAGTCTAAACATTATATAACAAAATAGCAATCCAAAGTTCAAACACACTACTAATTTAAGTACTAATTACCATTTCAAACACACTACTAAGTACTAATTACCAAACATCGTCGGCTTTTTTCCCAACCGACTCTTTGGCTCACTTGGAATATTGTGTTGACAAGATGAAGTGTCATCAACCTGTATAGTTAATATTTGAAAAACAAGTGTCAAATACTGTATCGTTAATTTTTTGACATAATCCGTCATTCCTTGGCAAAATATATTTCCAGTGCACTAGAATATTATTTTTCAGTGCACTGGAATATATATTCTTAGTAGAATTAATATCACATTTGGTCCCTCGACTTTTGAGTTTTATCAATTTTGGTGCACAACTTTAAATTTTTTCAATTTTGGAGCCTAACTTTGTTATTTTTATCAGTTTTGGTCTTTCTGACCAAATTGACGGCGAAATATTGTCGGATTTTATATTTTAAGGGCAAAATCATTATCTCAAAAAAAAATCTTCAATATCTAAACAAAATCACTGTAAAATCATATTTATAGGTGTTTGTGCAAATAATAAGGAAGACATGCAAAAACTAAACAGAGATCTATGAGATTTATAGAATCCACGATTGACAAACCCTTCTTTTTCTCTTAATATAATTTTTCTTTTGTTTAGATATTGAAGATCTTTCTTTGGGATAATGATTTTGCCCTTAAAATATAAAATTCGACAACATTTCACCTTCAATTTTGTCAGAAGGACCAAAACTGATAAAAATAACAAAGTTAGGCATCAAAATTGAAAAAATTTAAAGTTGTGCACCAAAATTGATAAAACTCAAATTAAAGTCGAGGGACCGAAAGTGATATTAATTCTTCTTAGTACTAGAAAAATAAAAGTTAGAATGATATGATGTTGAAGCACATTAATTTCATAGAAACATGGAACTAAGGAAAATACATAATATTGTAAGAATAACTAAGTTAGAGATAATTGTGAGGCAAATAACAATTACAGCAAATCTTGAGAATATGAGCAAGGGACTACTTCTTTATTATTAAACGGTGTTTAGTTTGGTTTTTTATCGAACTGTTCGGTTCAAGTTTTTTATCGAACCGTTCGGTATATAAGAGTCTATTACCGTTTGGTTGTTTTGTTCGGAAAAATCAAACCAAATTTTCCATCCCTAATTTTTTTTGGTGCAACTGATATGATTACCCACACGGTTAATTGGTAGCACTTTCCGTTGATTTATTTTTCCTTTTGGCTTCATGTAGTAAGAAACAAGCTAGCTGAATAAAATGAACACTTTATTAGCCAAGAGATGGGGGGAATGGATCCCCATCTATATATTATTAGAGTTTAATATTTGAAACAACATACAATTTTTTTCTAAATATAGAAATTAAAAACTACTAACAAAAAAGAAAAAATATTTTCCTAACATGGTTATACTTTGTAAATTGCATTGCCTTGGCACTGCAAAAGAAAACGGTAGAGTAAATAGATTGAGAATTTGAGAGAGAGCCAATGCCCAGTGAGTTCTTATAATCTTATGTAATCTATATCTTATCCCAGTAAGTTTCGAATTTAAAATTCCTAAATATCTATTATCTGATACACAAATCCTTAGGGTTTCAAATTTAAAAAGTTTGACGGATTTTGAATTTTACAATTAAAAATCGAGCAGGTTCGATGCACAAAGAGATAGTCGAGGGGAAAATTGGGCAACTTGTTAAAGTAGTTCTTCAAATTTTAGAAATATTCTATTATGTGAGATTTATTCACAAATCATAATTGATTAATTAGGATTTGGTAATTTGTTTAAGTTTATAATGTGAGGTAGTTTGCAAATAACATGAAATTGTAAGATTATAATTGAATTTAATTTCTAATTTATAATGTGTCACAATAATTGATATGAAACTCAAATAAAAATGTTATAGTACTACATAGTAAATAAGTGACCAATCATCTCGATCACATTGGTCATTAATTTTAATGGATCATATCATGCAAAATACATTAAAATTTTACTATAGTTATTTCATTTAGAGGGGACGATTCAGGATTCGGTTTGATTTTTTTTTAGTTTCAGTATTAAAAAAAAAAATTATACCATTCGATTTAACATTATAATTCGGAATTATTTTTGTAACATTATATTTCATGATATGAGAGTGAACGATGGCGATGCATTTGAGTTGGCTGACTTGGATGATGAGGCGGCTACTTTGGATGATGAAACAGCCAAACAAACCCTAATTGCTTCCTCGACACTGTGGTTCAATATCTTAGCAGCAGATGCGTCTGGTTCCCCTTTGAGTGCTTTAGTGCAATCATCAAGGCTAGTTAACGCTGCTGCAAGTTTGAGGTCCAAACTACCAACCTTATCCCCCTCGCGAATCGTGCCCACCGTCTCCAAGCTCTCCATCAAGCTGATCCATCAAATTATAATGTCAGTACACATAATCAAACTCATTAACCCAATCAGTTAACAGCTATTTATCGACTTACTTTTCTTCGGTTTCTTTGTAGGACTTTTTACACGCGGGGTTTCCTGACTCAATGGCCTTGGCTAGTTCCTGCGTAGCCGCAGTTATTGCCTTAGTTGCTGCCTCGTCCCAATATGTTGCTCCCTCCACCATCTTCTTGCACAGCTCTTTGTCCATGGCGGTGACACAGAAGTCGTAGGATGCATCAACATGGGAGGCAAAGATTAGATAGAAGACTACTACAGGCAATGCCACAATGTAGCTCTTCAAACCTACCATTTTTTATTATTATTATTTTTTGTTTTTCTTTTTTGGTGGTTGATTTTCAAGATTTTGTCGGGAATAAAAGATGTTGGAGGAGATATTGTTATACAAAAGAGAAATTTAAGGATGATCTCAACATACTATGTGGTTAGCCCTTTTTTACTCATAATCTCTTTAAAGTATTGGAATTTTCAAACTAAAACTCTAACCACAAATCATAATTTATTGTTAATACATCGATATAAAGATACACGGAGTAAATAATTAAAAAAAAAATTATGTGATATATAATATACCTTTTTTTTTAGAGTTAATTCCTTTTTTGGTTCTAGATTTCTAGGCGTTATTCCGCTTTTAGTCTCTTTTTTTTTTTTTTTCAAAATATCTTATATTCGTCCTAGTTTTATTGTGGCAAGACTATTTTTGGTCCTCCGTTAATAAAATCGTTAAACATGCGTTAATTATAAGGATATTTTTGTATTTTGATACAAAATATATTTTATTAATTAATTAGTTCATCAAATAATTTGTTCTGCAGCATGTATTGTGATCAAAATATAGCTAATTCACATTCAAAATATTCAACTTTTCCGCAGCAGCGCAACACCGCCTCAGCACGTTTCGGCGTTCCGCACAAAAATTTAGGACCAAAAAAGGAATTAACACTTAAAACTAAATGGACTGAAATAGCCTTAAAATCAACGCTAGTTTAACGAATTTATTAACGGAGGACCAAAAATGGTCATGCTGTAATAAAACTAAACCAACATAGGGTGTTTTGAAAAAAAAAAAAAAAAGGACTAAAAGTTGAATGACCTCTATAAATCTAAGACCAAAAAAGGAATTAACTCTTTTTTTTCATACATTAACTAAATTTTGTTACGTTGTTAGTCTCTTTAGGTTGAACATTTTATTATGCTAAGAGATCTCTACTTAAAGGCATGCTTTTAAGGTTTTAGAGATCATACAGTATATCATTTTGTACAATTTGAATGGTTTTCTTTTTCAGTTGCTATATATATAGAATATAAATCATATGCGGATGTTGTAGAAATGAGGTTCGAAAATCCCTGAAAATTGGAGAAAATAATAACCCACTAAAGGTTAAAATGGAAGGAACCTACGAAAGGTTATAAGTTTTGTGGAAAACAAGAAAAACTAGAGGTAAATGATATTTGGGTAGGTTGTAAGTACGAGTCGAGTTGCACTATCTCCTTAAAACTTTATTTATCGCCTCCCGAGGTGATAAGAGCGTTGTGGTCTAGGTTTTTCAAGATAAAACGTACTACAATTCGAATGAGCACTCAACTGAGAACCCGACTAAGGAGAAGATGGGATGAACACAGATGGCTAGAAGGAAGGGAGAGTAGTGTTTCGAGAGAAAAGCTTAATATTTTCTGTGGTGTAAAATGCTACTGCGACCAAGAATCTGACGAGAAGAACTGGGCGAGCAAGAATCAGGTATATTTTTCGTTTTTCCAGATTTTAAATTTGTTAATTTATTTTAATTTGATAGACCTGAGAAGAGAGCTAGGGTTTCCGAGAGAAAGAATGAGAATGGAAAGGAGAAGGAAGATAGAAGAGAGTTGGGCCTGTTACTGCTCCTACTGTGAGAATTAGGTTTTATTTTTTTTCTTAATTTTTTTTTGTATGCTTAGTTAAATGAAATCTGCAAAAGGAAAAAAGGATTAAAATCTTTTAGGGTTTGCATCCAAGGAATGAACATTTCTTTCCCATTTCTTATGCTTTTAGGGTTTGCATCTTATGTATTGTTTTAATTTTTAAATTTGTTTTGGGGTCAGGTATCATGCTCGTATGTCATTTGATCGTCTCTCACCTTTTAATCCAGGGGAGAATATGCAAATATGCAGTGGTTTGTTTAGGTGAATCTTCCTTTTCCTTTAGAATTTAGTGACAGAGAACTAAAATTGTATTTATATTTTAAATATGTTGTATGATTATAAGGATCATTTTTTAAAATTCTACTTGAACTTGTTAAAAGCTTTTAATGCTTCACAGAATCACAGTGATGCGGCCACTAACAAAGCACACAATAGTTGAAGAATAATGTGATGTGGGTATGCATCTTCATTGGATAATGTCTGGCTTTTAGCCTAATGAATTGCCACACTACTAGTCTATTGTACTTTTAAGTTTATCTAACACAACTCTACATTTATCACAAAATCTATTACCTAATATATTTTTGCATAAAGTCATCATCATATAATTTACAACTTCATACTGAATTTCTTTAAGGGAAAATGACATTTTTTCCTCTTATGTTACGTGCATATAGCATTTTCCCCCCTATGTTACTAAAGTGGCAGTTTTTCCCCCTAAAATGTTACATTGACATTTTTACCTTTAAAAATAATTATTTCATTTATTTTTATTCTCCAACAAATTATTACTTATATGTATGGATGATCACGATTCGGTTCGAGCCTAACCAAACACTGTAGCAATCATACCGAAATAGTATGGACGGTTCTGGTTACGATTCAGAACTGAAAAAATAAAATTAAATAATTGTTGAACCGTGAACCGGAAGTCCGGAACTGAACCACAGTCATATATAGTGAAAATGATCAAACACTTATTTTGATAAATCAGTACGATTCGGTTCTAATTTCGATTGTGAACCGCCAATCAAAACTTATTTATTTATTTATTTTTATAATTTTATTTCTTATTTAAAAATAGTCTAAATTTAACAATTATTTTATTTTATTTTTTCGGTTCTGAATCGTAACCGTAACCGTCCATAATATTTAAGTTCAATTGCTACAGTGTTCGATTAGGTTCCTATCGAACCGTAATCTTCCATACATATTAGTAATATAATAATTGGTTGGAGAATAAAAATAATTGAAATAGTTATTTTTAAGGACAAAAATGTCAATTTAATATTACAGGGGGGAAAACTACCACTTTTAAAATAACTGAGGGGGAAAAACTGCCACTTTAATAACATAGGGGGAAAAGTGCTATATATACATAACATAGGGAGAAAAAGTGTCATTTTCCCTTTCTTTAATTATTCATATTCAGTTATAAATTCTTTTAGAGTTAATACCCAAAATGGTCCTCCAACTATTAGCTAATACTCGATTTTGTCCCAAAGTATTTTTAGTACCCAATTTAGTCCTATGTCTTTTAAAACGTTATCCAATTAGGTCCTCCGTTACAATTGAGGGAAGCCTCCAATGTCAATGAGCCGAGAAGGTGTAATTTCTAATAAAAGGACATTTTTACCCCTCAATTGTAACGGAGGACCTAATTGGGTAACGTTTTAAAAGACATAGGACTAAATTGGGTACTAAAAATACTTTGGGACAAAATCGAGTATTAGCTAATAGTTGGAGGACCATTTTGGTATTAACTCATTCTTTTATCACTTCGAATTTGAATTCAGTTTAACATTCTATTAGACCTTCACCTTCCAAAGTAATGCTACATTATTCTGGTATATATATAAGTTGGATTTCAACGCAAATTTTACTGTGGACTGCGGTCCACGAAGGATTGTGGTACAAGTGACAAAACGACGTCGTTTTGATTAATAAAAATAGACGGATGAAACGGTCCCCGTTCCGCGCAACTGCAGTACCCTTTCAACACAACTGCAGTAGTATCAGTTCAACACAACTGCAGTTCTAGATGGATGAAACGGCCTCAACACAACTGCAATTGCAGATGGATGAAACGGTCCCCGTTCCGCGCAACTGCAGTTCCCTTTCAACACAACTGCAATATCAGTTCAACACAACTGTAGTATCATTTGAGATAAATTGTAATATCAGTTACGGAGATTTACGGTAGTTTCACTGCTTAGTCTTAAAACCCAAGTGGGTGGTATAATTTGTTCTATGCCCTTGTTCTATTGCAATGCAAATCAATACTCCTGAAGTAAATGCCTAAAGGGTAGGGGTGGTAAATAGATGAGTTGGGTAAAATATGAGCCAGCTTCAAACAAGTTTGTTAATCGAATATGCACCATCATATAGGCATCTGTTTCTAGAAAGAACAGACGCCTAGGAAAAAATTATGTGAGATTTATTCAAAAATCATAATTGATTAATTGTGATATCGTCATTTGTTTAAGTTTGTAATGTGTGGTAGTTTGCAACTAACATGAAATTGTGGATTATAATTGAATTTAATTTCTAATTTATAATGTGTCACGAATAATTGATATGAAACTCAATTAAAAATGGTATAGGTAAATAAGTGACCAATCATTTGACATTGGTCTTTAAATGGATCATATTATGCAAAATACTTTAAAATTTTACTATAGTTGTTTTTTAGGGGTGAGAGTTTTAGGATTCGGTTAGATTTTTTCAGTTTTGGTTTCTGTATCAATATTTCGGTTATAGAAAAAAAAATAGCAATCTAAAGTTTAGTTAATATATGTATAGTTAATATTTGAACAACATGCTTGGCAAAATATGTGGGAATATTATTTTTCAGTGCTGGAATATATTCCAGTACTGGAAATCAATATTAGAATGATATTGGAATATGAGCTAAACGATGATATTGGAATATGAGCTAAACTGTGAAGTGGCAGCAAGGACTTCGATTTACTTCATTATTATTATTATTATTATTATTATTATTATTATTATTATTATTATTATTATTATAAAAAAATACAAAACCATGTTCAATTCGATTTTTTACTGAACTATTTGATTCGGTTTTTTACCGAATTGTTCAGTTCAATTCGATTCAATTTTTTATCGAACCGTTCGATATACAAGAATTCATTACCGTTCAATTATTCGATTCGAAAAAATCGAATCGAATTACCAACCTCTAATTTTTTTGGTGCATATGGTTAACACGGTTGGTAGCATTTTGTGTTGATTTATTTTTCCTTTGGGCTTCATGTAGTAAGAAATTAAACAAGCTGAATAAAATGAGGCAAATTATTGCATGGACCATGGTCCACACAGGTGACACAGCTGTGTCGACCAAAAATAAAAAATATATTTTTATTATACTAAAAGTACATTATTTTTATACTGAAGGTACATTATTTGATAGTATATATAAAATAATGTACTTTCAGTACTTAAATAATGTACTCTAAAGACTAAAATAATATACTTTATGTACAAAAATAATGTACTTTTAGTATATTAAAAATGTAATAATGATTGATAAAATGAACACTTCATTTGCCAAGAGATGGGGGAATGGATCCCCATCTATATATATATTATTAGTGTTAATGCTTAGGGGTGCCTAACGCCTAGGAGGTGTGGGTGTATGTCATATATTATATTATATATATCTCTTACTTCTCTTATTTATATAAATAAATAAATTTGAATATATATAAATGCCAACTCGGCCTAGTCGGCCTCCAACTCGGCCCAATCGGCTTAGTTAGACGTTAGGTTGCTGCCTAGGGAGCAATTTGTTTCGACCTAAGGATGCCTAACGCCTAGGGACGTCTAGCCTAGGAGGTGTCTAGGCGGTTTAGGCCGGCGACTTTTGCAACAGTTTGTAACAGCCAAGCTAAGTTTGATTGCTTTTTCGACACAGTGGTTCAATTTCTTTGTTGCAGATACGTCTTCTTTCAAATGTTTGAGTGCTTTAGTGCAATCTTCAAGGCTAGTTAATGCGCGCTGCTGTAAGTTGGATGTTCAAACCACCAACCTTATCGCTATCGTTAGTCATGGCAATCAACTCCAAGCCCTCCATCAAGCTGAAACATTCAACCCATCAAATTATATGTCAGTAAGCATAACAACAATATAATGTTATCAACTAATCAAACTCACCAACGCAATCAACTAACAGCTATTTACTAAACACCCACACTTACTTTTCTTCCGTGTCTCTGTAGGGCTTTTTACACACGGGGTTTCCTAACTCGCTGGCCTTGAATAGTTCATGCTGCATAGCCCAAGTTATTGCCTTAGTTACTGCGTCGTCCCAATTTGTTGCTCCCTTCACCAACTTCTCGCACAGCTTTTTGTCCACGGCGGTTGCACAGTAGTTGTTGCATGCATCACAAGATTACCACCATTTTTTTTTTGTTGTTGTTGTTGATTTTCAAGATTTTGTCGGGAATAAAAGATGTTGGATTGAGGAGATATTGTTATACAAAAGAGAAATTTAAGGATGATCTCAACATACTATGTGGTTAGCCGGCCATTTTTTACTCATTATCTCTTTAAAGTATTGGAATTTTCAAACCTAAAACTCTAACCACAAGACATAATCTATTGTTAATACATCGATATAAAGATACAAGACATAATCTATTGTCAATGCGGGGACTTTCTCGCTAATTTGGTGCAATCTTCATCTTGGGGCACCTTGGTTCTTGATTCCCCTCCGGATGAGTTTATTACCCTCTTGGATCGTGATGCGAGAGCAGTGGCTTTCAGAAGAATCAGATAATCTTTGGGGCTCCCCGCCCCCTCCTCCTCACCAAAAAAAAAAACAAAAAATTTATGTGATATATAATATACTTTTTTTATTTTGATTTTCATACATGAACTAAATTTTGTTAGGTTGTTAGTCTCCTTAGGTTGGAACACTTTATTATGCTAACACTGAGAGATCTCTACTTAAAAGCATGCTTTTAAGATTTTAGAGATCATACTGAATACCATTTTGTACCTCGAGCCAAGTGGACGGCCGACCGGCAACGAGACTGCAACAACGATGGGTGGGACATTGCGCCGGCGAGGACGATGTAGAATGCAATGACCGGCATTGCCGGACGGTAACGACAAACGCGGTGGACGGCGACTGATGCTGGAGGAAGGTTGAATAGCAGTGAGATAATAATTGTGGTCAAAATCCAATTGTGCAACCCAACCCCCTAACGGGAATACAAAAAATAAAAGGAGAAAAAAAAAAAACCTAAACCGGCGAGCATTAACTCCCCCAAATAACTAAAATAGCCCTCCATTTTTCTGACATAAAAATGGGTATTTTAACAAACAAACCCCTTTTAATCTACACCACCATTTAGAAGGCCAAGAATTGTGCATGGACTCATATAATAAAATGGACTTATATATAAGTATGTATATATATATATATATATATATATATATATATATATAGTAAGAATCTCATTTCAAGTTTGGGTAACTCCTTGTTAAATTCAAATTTGGGTAACTCCTTGTTAAAGTACTTCTTCAAAATTTAAAAATAAATGAGAGATTTATTCACTAACCATAGTTGATTAGTATAGTCTGCTATTAACATAAAATTGTAAGTTGATAATTTAAGTTAATTTGTAATTTATAATGTGTCATTAATAATTAATTTCAAATTTGAATAGAATAATAAGACATCACATTACATGGTAATTAAATGATTAATCCTAAGACATTGGTCTTCTAACGGATCATATAATGCAGTGGAATCCTTTTGGCTTAGTGCAGTAAGAATCAAGGTGAATAAATTAACACTTGCATTTGCCAAGAGATTAGAGAAGTATACCCATCTATATATTATTAGAGCTTAATCTTTAGAAACAAAATACAAATTTATAAAATAAAAAAAAACAAAAAAAAACTAATAAATAACAAAAAAAAATAAAAAATCTAACATTATTTAACGATACGATAGTCTAGAATTTTGTTTTTCAAGGTGTTTTGGATTTATCAACCGCCAAACAAGCTCTAATAGCTTGATCGACACCATCGTTCAATGTGGTAGCAGCAGCTACATCTTGTTTGAGTTCTTTGAGTGCATTAGTGCAATCTTCCAGACTAGTTAATGCTGCCGAGAGTTTGATGTTTAAGCTACGCTTACTCCCGCTACTAACGGCCTCCATGCTCTCCTTCAGACTGATACATTAATAAATATAAATGTGCAATTCAACTATCAGCTTAGATATTTAGTTGAGCTTCAATTTGGTATCAGAGCATATAATATGTAAATATAAATGTGCATAATTCTTACTCGGCGTCTGTGTCTTTGTAGGCCTGTTTGCACTCGGGGTGTCCTGACTTACTGGCTTTAGCTACTTCAGTCATAGCCGCGGTTATAGCCTTGGTTATTGCCTCATCCCAATTTGCTGATCCCTTCACCATATTCTCACAAACCGGTTTGTTCAAGGCGGTGGCACAGAAGTTGTTTGCGGCATCAACAATATGGGTGGTTAAGGTTACATACACAACAGACAATAATGCCACTATGCATCTCTTCAAACCCACCATTTTTTTCAATTGTGTGTAGCTTTGCACTTCAAAAAGATTTATTATTATTATTATTATTATTATTATTATTATTTATTACTTATTATTTATTATTTATTTTTTTTGTTCTTGGTTTTCAAGATTTATTATCTGGAATGAAAGATATATATATATACATGGGAGTTGTTATACAAAAGAGAAATTAAAGGATGCTCTCAACATGCTGTGTGGTTAGCCATTATTTCCTCAACTCTCAGAACTCTATTCACAAAAGTTAAATTTATTTTTATTAGAAAGTAAAAAAATTTCCTATATGATATATAATATTTTTTTGTTTATTTTGGCCGGTTTTCATTACATGCATGAAATATTTTTTGTTAGACTCTTTAGGTTAGGACATTCCATTATTTTATCAAAGTCCCCTTGTCAAATGTTAGGTGGACATTTTTAAAAGAGTAATGCTACTCACCATTCTAAAATTCTACACTCCAATTTCCTATTCTTACATGATATTTTTTAATTTGATAACTAACTTTACTTTTTTAACTAATAATATGGACATCAATTCATAGGCATCCAATGATTATAAGTCACATCATTGATAAAATATTAGAAAACAAATTTATAGGGAAAAATATCATTTTCCTTTTTAAAATCCATTTTTGCTTCATCAAGCTAAGTGTGTATGCCCCATCTTGCATACTAGATACTCACTGGTCACTAACTTATATTTTATGAAATAAACTAGTGTTTTACTTATGCAATGCATATAACAAATGATGTTATTATGAATTTAAATAGAAAATTTAAAAAAAAATCACACCGGAATCACTACACCAAAAAGGGTATTTAGCGGTGGTTAATTTGTTATTTAGAGGCGGTTCAAAACCGTCACTAAACTGTTTAGAGGCGGTTCTCCAACCGTGTCTAAATAGTGTGTCGCGAAGGATTTAGATGCGGTTTTAGACAAGTGTGGAAATTGTTGATCAGCATTGTATTTAGCGGCGGTTTTGAAACCGCCGCTAAATATAAGGTAGTTTACTTTGCTTTTAGTGGCGGTTCTCTAACCGCCACTAAATATAACTATTAGTTTATTCCTTTAAATTTTAGTGGCGGTTATTAAGTGTCGCTAAATATTTTTCTTTATTTATTTTTTAAAATTTTAGTGGCGGTTATCAAGTGTCGCTAAATATTTTTCTTTATTTATTTTTAAAAATTTTAGTGGCGGTTATCAAGTGTCGCTAAATATTTTTATAATTATCATTTAATTATATTTATTCAAAAATCTTTATATTAAAATGCATATTTCTATCTCAAATAAACTCTATGTACACATTTAATTGGAAAGAAAATCAGTTGTAACATTCAATATTATTCAATAATATATTCATATTTGAGCATAGTATTCAAAAACAACAAGAAGTGATCAAAAAAATACTAAACACCAACATTTGACAAACTCCAGCAACATCAAGTGATGAATCCATCAATTCCTCTCATCTTAACCTTCAACAGAAGGGATAAAAAAAATACTAAACACCAACATTTGACAAACTCCATCAACAGCGACAACAAGTGTTGGGTTGAATCCATCAACAACAATAGCAAGTGATCCTTCCCACAAACTCCTAAAGAATAACATCAATGTAAAAAATAAAATAAGAAAATCAACACTATCAGTAACATATTTGAAATAGAACTAAGTAGAATTGGATAACACCATTTCACTCATTTGGAGTATGTGAAGGTGAAAATAGAACTAAGTGGAAGAAATAATGACCATACAGATCTCCAGTAGGAAATTATATACAGCTCAATGTAACAGAGCTAATCCAGGATCCAAAATGTCAAGATGAGTTAATGAGTTACACATTTTATTTAAAATATCAGACTTACCAAAATGGAAACTTTGGTTAGTTTAAAACTTTTGCTACACCCAAAATGATCCTCAAGAGCACTCCTGATCTGCAAATGGTATATACAAAGGCAACCGGATCAGACATCAATAAAGAAAATGGATCACAAGTTTACATAGACAAAAAAAAATACCGCAACTACCTTATCTTCAATATCATTCTTGTCAAATCCATTAACAAACACAATTGTACTTTCACCTCCACCCCTGCCCTGCCTTTGGAAGGAGTTATCAAATCTCCTACAGTAAACAAATTACCAAAAAATTAAAAAATAATACAGAGTAATAATTATACACTATGTTTAACTCACAATCCATAAATCTAATTTTAGGGGAAGATGGTTTACCCACTATTCAGAGTATAAGCTCCTCTCTCTTTAGCAAGGTCATGCTTCACTTCTTGGCCCAACAACTGTTGACATTAAGTTTAAGAGCCTGTAACAGATTTGTACACACAGCAAAGAAAATGCATACTACAATTCTACAAAATATTAGCCTATCAGGCAACCATATGGGGATTTACTTTAGTTTGAAGGTCAAACCAAAACCAAACTAAATATCTAGGCTTATCATTTTTTTAAACTGATGAAAACCAAACAAAATATTTTGAGCTCATTTTAATGCCAACCAAAATCAAATATTTCAGTATCAATTTGGGTTCATTAAAAACTACAAAATATAAATTAAAGCAAAACTCCAAGAGTCCAAGCTTCAAATGTCAATAGAATGCCAAATTGCCAATAACATAACAAAAAAAAAAATCATTTACCTTTGCAGCTGCCTCAGAAGTAGTAAATTCAAAATGCCCATAGCCCTTGAGCATCCCATCTCAATATGAAGCAAAACGAACATCCTTTACCTCTCCACAATCTTTGAAGAAATTCTCTCTGCATGCATATTGAAAAAACAATTAAGAAGATTATTTGAAAATAAATACCAATATGCTTAAATATTCCAAGGACAAAATTTACATACACATCAGCCTGTTCAATTGATCATGACAAATTTCCCATAGAAAGACTTTTGGATCCTTGGGATTCAGCCTTAGAAGTGACTGGGGTCTTCTGCTGCATTTCAAATCCAATAGTTTTAACCAATAAAATAATTTCCCAACAAAAACTAATATACTACACTTTGAATTCGGATAGAGCTCCACTCTTTTTGCCATCTGTGCTAAATGCATCAACCATTTTCACATCTGCACCCTATTTCATTTAACATCTACTAAACTTTTTGTTTTGGTAATATAAAAGACAGCTTTTCCAAATTACACAATTTTGAAAAACTCATGCTATATAAATTAAGCATCATTAGGTCAACAATATCTGAATGAAGTGATAAGGCAATACTTCTACAGAGAATAGGAACATACACAAATTCATCATGTAATTCACAGTTGGAAAATCACAAATAAATTAAATGCCCAAAATCCATCAAATTCATCACAATGAAGCTAATTACCTTCTTTGGAGTCTTTGAAGGTGCATCCTCTTCTTCATCACTAGACTCCTCTGATGAGGAATAATCAGAACTGCTCTCCTTCAGTCCTTCTTCCCAGTAGAGGACTGCCACAACAAAAGAGAGGATAGGCAAGCTCAAAAGGTATACACATGAAATGCATGCAAATGTAATAACAATTGTATAAAGATTCAATAATTACAAAAGATCTCAATCATTCAATACCTTCTTAACAGCCTCAGCTTTAGATGGCTCATCATCAGAACTTTCATATTCAGAACTGGCCTCATCTTTAGAGTCATTAGCACTTTGTTTGACAGTAGTTCCAGTAGTTGAGGCCTACTCACACATACATCAAACAATATGTTAGCATACATAGTGTAGAACACAATCAATGAGGATAAAAACAATACATATACACACATACATCAAACAATATGTTGGCTCAAGTCTTGTTAAGGTAGGAAGCTAGGCATGGTGACCCAAAAAGGCACAAACCCACAAAACCACTCCATCTCTTGTGTATTGAAGCGTTACTGTTTATATTTGTTTTGACTTTTGCGGGCTGGCAAATTTACAAACTTGCCACGATCCACCCAGCGAGTGCTTGGACGACGGTGTGGCCCGCTGGCTACCTCCGGCCATGGCACCCCAGCGGGCCTAGTGCATCCCATCGGAGGGGGTCACAATATTGAAGGTGTACTTGCGCGTGGTTAGGGTGGTGATGAAGACGTACGTGCGTGCTAATGCAAACATAGGGATGTCATGGACACATGTGTGGTAGTCATGAAGGGTGAAGCATCTCCGTCCACTTGGCAAGACATGGGGAGCTCTTGAACACTATAAAAGGAGGTACCCTGCCTCCTTCAAGACATCATGATCTAATCAAATAAATACAAGCACCCTAGCCTAGTGGGCAGGTTTACTGGGGCGGGATGGTCTACTTTGATCGTACTAGTTATGTGGAACTTTATCCATACACAAAATTTACCCCTCCCCGTTCCTGGGAGATTTTTTGGAGACGGGGATTTCCCGCCCTGATTTTAAAATAAAAATAAAAATTTATGCACTTCTAAATTTTTAGTACACTATAAAATAATATTTTATTTAACTTATACAATTAATTTGTAAATTTATATATGTAAATGTCCAACTAGCCTAACATCCAATCATCTCAAAATAAAACTAGTACAAAATATTTAAAACACTAAACAATACTTGGTGTTTGGTTCACGGAATATTAGATTACCTTAGGGAATGTTAGATTGTTGGGAATGTTAGATTAATATGTTTGGTTAAAATTGAGGTATGTAATATAAACATGTTTTGTTAAAGAGGTTTTTTTTTTTTTTTTGTATTTTTTTTTTGTATTTTGCTTTAATATCGTTAACCTATTTTTATGCATTTCAATAAATTTCAAAATTAAAATAAATAAGACAATGATAAAATATATAAGTAAATCATTTAAAAACAATTAAAAAGAGTTTTAGACTTTTAGCTTTAGAAACATTCTATATATGTATTGAATGGGAGAAAAATCAATGGATTAAAATGAAAATTTTAATAAAAGACAAGGGAATGTGAGAATACCTAAGGAAGGGGAAGGTATCTCATATTCCCTTTAAATAGCTAAGGGGGTGTTTGGTTCAAGTTATATAACATAATCAAGGGAATGTGAGCTTTGGAATTCCAATGTTTGGTTCATGTTATCTTACTTTATAAGGGAATACAACTTTCCCCAAAGAATGTAATATACCCTCCACATAGAATTTTGAAGGGGTATTCTAATTGATACAGTAAATTTCACGGGAAATACGTATTATAATATAAAATCCGACTTAATACAGACGGAGGTCCGATCGACCGTACAAGAAGATTTATGAACTAAACCCGATCTAACCCAAGTAGTTGTAAGCTCGGGGCTCTCTCTCTCTCTCTCTCTCTCTCTCTCTCTCTCTCTCCCCGTCACTAGCCTATCTCCCAGACTACTAAAAGTCTCCTCTCTCTTGCATTTAATGTCGTATTTATAGTGGGCGCTAGGGGACAAATCCTGCGTTGTCGGCATTACGAGCACGTGGTGTACATGCACTAGGCAATCGTTAGGTGGCTTGGAGCCGTCCACGTGGGGCATGACGACCTCTGTTTTTACATGATGTACTCATCCTGTGGTGACCCGACCTTATTAGGTCGGGAACTACTATACGATCAGCCCCTCGAAGACAGGCTACAGGTAAGATCGAAAAAGCGGTTGGGATAGAACCGGCCCGGTTGGGTTGAGCCTAGGGTGATACGTACTCCGCTCACTGACCCTAAATACGGGGCATTATTCCGAGGATTATTCCCTATCACTAACATTTCTATGCATATTTACTATTTTGCCATTTTAATTATAATTATTATTAAATATATTTTTTATGTTAGCTTATTATACCTATCATATTTAATTATTTTTGTAATTATATATATATTATTTCTTATTACGTCATGTTATCTTATAAATTAATTTTGTTTATCAAGTTCAAGCTCTTAGTTAATTATTTTTAAATCATGTACTTATATATGTTACCATTGCCTTATTTTATTAATTTATTTTAATTTTGAAGTTTGTAATTAATTTATTTTAATTTTGAAGTTTATTGAATTACAAGAAAATATGTTAAAGGAATTAAAGTAAAAAAAGAATTAGTATAACATAAAGGATGCCAAAGACCTTGTGGTCTAGTGGCATTCGGTGGCCCGGTTTACACTTCTACATGGATGATGGGGGTGAGTTTGAGCAATAACTTGAAAAAAAAGAGTCCAAATTAAATTTTAATACATATAAATATTAATATATTATATATAATAATATAATATAATATATTTTGGAGATACAGGATTATGGTTCGGGGTCGAGGCGAGGAGTATAATACCCCTTTTTTGAAGAATTCCTTGTCTCCGCCCCATCAGGACAGAGATCGGAGATCAAATTTTTTTTATCGAGATCCTTTGAATTGACATCCCTACTCATAACGATTGTATACAAATTTTGAATCCAAAGTATTTGGGTCGTAGTAGGCCCAATCAGGAATATACAAACATTTAACAAGCCCACAAATATTCACGTAGAAGAGTAAACCCCTGTCACGACGGTGTCTGAATCTCAATTAGGGTTCATTTCAGAAATTCCCGATGAAATCCCGGTGAACATGGAAGAAGACCTCCAAATTTCCCTCGACAAGCTCCCAATCAAACGCGTAGAGTTCGTCGAAGAAAACGGCGCCGAACGGTTTCCTTCGTGCGTTCTTCTCCCCGGCTCCATATCTGTACTCTTATGTATCAGTGTATCTTTACGAGCTTGACATTGATGCGTTTTTGTGTGTTCTTAGAAGTGATGTTGGGTACGATGAGAAAACGGTGAGCTTGATAAGGAGAATTGACTTCGCGTGGGCGGTGGAGAGAGAGGATCCGAGTAAGAAGCAGAAGAAGAGTAGTGCAGACTCGAGTTCTTCGTCGAAGGAGACAAGCGCCAATCAACCATGGCCGTGGCAGAGCTTGGTGGAGAATTTGCAGCTGGCTCATCAAGAGCTCTCTGTCATCATCGATCTCATCAATACTGTAACTTCTGTTTTCTGCTTCCTTATTTTATTCACGTGAATGTGCATTTCGATGTTGATTGTAGTGAATGATAACTTGGATAGGTGACTGCATTAATATGCTTTAGGTGCTACTGTGCTAGTTATCTTTTAGATTATGAATGCAAGTTTGAAAGCTTTTGCTTAGCTTTTCATGGATGATGTATGCTGAGGTGGGTAGAAATTTCTTGTGCATACTTTAAATTACTGAAGCAGCCTAGTCTATGTTTTGTTCCAAGTGCGCCCAGCCCCTTGCGTGCTTTCTCTCCTCACTATCAATATTTACATATGCAGATACTTAAAATTTAATAAAAGAGCTGAATTTATGCACGTGCATGGGTGCTAATTAAATGAATAATGTGGGGAAGAGACCCAATATACTTAGTGAGGGCCTCTCTCTTGAATGACTTTGGACTGTTTGCTGCTTCATTTGGCACTTATCACTGCCCAATGATCTGTTTGGCAAATTTTAATCTTTAACCATTTTCTCTTCAGTTTTAAGTGGTGCACAATATCGAGTGAATGAGCATGTAAGTTAATTGCAAGAAAATTAGAGGATATATTTAGCATATTCTTTGTATGTTGCATCTAGGTGGAAGCAAATGATGCAGTTACAGTGGCTAGCATGACCAGGCCGAAGCAATTACCTAATGAGCTTCTATCTGACCTTGCTGTATCTATGACCACCAAGCTGCAAAGTTTTCGGGTATGTTTCCAAATCATTTTAGTATATTTGGATTCTCCTTGTACTACTTAGTAGTTACTACTAATTGCACTTTTCCAATATCTTGTTTGACAGATTCTCTAGTTTGAAATCCATTCCCTTTTCAGTTTTCATATGCCTACTCTAACAGTTGTATAGCTTCCTTAACTTCCTTCAAATTTGCAGCACTTTGGGAAGTATTTTAAGCAATCTGCAAAAGCATTGGAGAAGCAGGTAGCTAGGGAAGCAAGGTTTTATGGTGCTTTGATAAGGTGAGTTTGCATCTATGCTGAAGGATGGCAATACTAGATTTTTGGTGTCTGAAAGTCATCTGCTTGAACCAATTAATTACTTCAATTTTTTTGGTGCCCCTTTTATTCAAACAATGTATATCATTAGTTCATTTTGTGATGAATGGATAGGTTGCAACAAAATTGGAAAATTAAACGGCATCGGATGGTGGCTGCCACTTCTGGAAATGAGGGGTTTTACATTGACTTATTTGACAATACATTACATGATCCAGCACTTGTATTCCGTCCTTCTTCTGTTTCTGTGGTCCGTATTGAGCATGACCCGGCTGGAATGCTGGCTGTAAATTTGCCGCCTAATTCATGTCAAACTCTTCAATTCGAGTTTCTTGGTGCATATTCAACTGGTAATGCCAGGAATACAAAGACAAAAGTGAGGGGCATCATCAAGGATTCTGCTGGAGAATCTAAGAAAGAGAAAAGTGATGATGAACATGTGAAAGAAACACATTGTACCCTACGTGAAGTCCATAGAGCCATATTCGATGAGCAGGTATTTCTCTGTTGCAGTATTGCACCTTCAAACACCCCTGGACCCAATGCAAAAATCCAATTTAAAAAAAAAAAAAAAAAAAACCCTCTCCCTATGAAGATGCATCTTATATGTGCCTGTGTGGCTAATAATAATACATCACCATTTTTTTCCATTTCATGTGGTTCCAGGTATTTGATCTGGTGAATCGTGAAGCATTCAACCCATCTTTAGGTGTTGATGTGACAGGAATTCAAGAAAACTATTTGCGTTTAAGCATTGGTCAAGGAGCATCTGTGTCTCTTTCACTTGTGTCATCTAATGAAGGTGATCAAATAATCAATGGTGAAGGTGATGACAATTTAGGTGCTGGAGTAGTGCCTGTGGAGTCTTTTGCTGCATCTAAATTAGATGATAGTAAATTGGACTTGAAGAAGTTAGGGAATCTTAATCAGATCAGTTTTGAAATTTACTTGCGACAAATTTTCCATGAACATGTGTTTGCAAGAGCCAAAAATAGATCATTGAATTCTGTCAAATCTCAAGCGTCTGGTCTGCCTACAAAGGATGGTCCAAATCTTCTCAGTCATTTCTGCATGTCTCTGGCTCACAGAATCTTCTCAAACAAAGTTCTTGCAGAGCTGGAATGTCTGGTATGAAGTTAATTGCTTCATTTAAGGGAACTAGATTTCAACCTCAACTCAAAATTCTTTTCTTCTTGGTTGAAGGTTAGCAGAACACCTTATGTTGAATTGATATCTCACCCCACTTGGCATTCTCGAACATCATCATGGACGCTCTTGATGAAGGTACCTCAGTCAATTCTCAATGCAGGGAATGAAAGCCATGCATCCTACCTGGATAAGAATGTGAAGTCTCAGTTCCGGACTAAGGTTTCAGTGTATGATGATTGCATCAGCGTGGAAGGTGAAGGTGCCCCCAATGTCGTCGGTCTGTTCAAGGGGAAATCTGAGGTCACGTGCTCTATGAACAGATATGATTGTGATTTGGCAGATCTTCCTGCCATTCTGCTGCAGCAGGTTCAAATCCTTGTTTTCACATTGCCCTAATGGAATTGGAAGCATGAACTATTTTACTGCCTGTGATAAAAATGACTTGGGATTACATTTGCCTCTGATTGGGTTCAACTAATTGATGTATAAATTTTATACAATAAAATCAGGGTTCTAGAATCACCTAAGCATATAACCAAGATATGTTGCACTTCTACTTGCTTTATCTAAAGCTGTTATTGAACTTTTATCACAGGTAGCCAGCCAAGTTATTCGGTGGCTTCGTGAGGAGGCTCTAATGGTGGGCATTAAAGCTAATAGAGACTTTTTATCATTGTGGTTTGAGTTGGAGCAAGGCGAGACAGTCGGTCTCGTGGCACATATTGACCCCAAAGATCCTATAGGATGCATATCTTGGTGGTTGGTAATGGAGGATGGTTACTCAGAAGAAAACAAACTTCAAGTTGACATTTCTAATGGGGAATCGGAAAGAAGGAAGTTGTTAGGCTATTTGTCTTTAGGTGTATTGTACTCTACTTTATTGGACTTGGTTAGCCTAAGCAGTGGTTCAGGGATGAATTAAACTCATTGGACACGCTTCCATCTAACTTTACTTGATATGCATTTCCTTAATGTAGAAGTCAGTTCAGATATGGTCATTTCTCTAATAGGATACAAATTAGTTATATGAGGGCTAAATGAGAATTTGGTGTTTTTTTTTTGATTGGTATATACAAACCCAATCAAATAACATGTTTTTTTTTTTGAATAGTACTGACTCTATTACATTGAACCCACCACCTCCCATATAAAGGGAAATGTTTGATGCCACTGGACCACAAGGTCCTTGGCAATCAAATAACATGTTAGTTTTGAAAATAATTTTGGAACAAATTCTAATTTTGGATAAAAACAAACACGAGCACACACATATATGGATTAAACATTGTACAAATTATATGCATGTAAATGAGTTCATATTATGGGTTTGTAATTAACAAATTATATGCATGTAAATAAATATATTCACTACATATATATAATATGTCAACTGCAAACAAATAATATGAAGTTAATCAATTATGTGTATTTAATATGCAGTTAACCAATTATGTGTATATGAAGTTAATCAATTATGTTTATTTAATATGCAGTTAACCAGTTATGTGTATTTAATTTATTTACAGATACAATTTATTTTGAAACTTTATTTAATAGACTTTAATCAGTTAATGTATTACTCCCTACTATTTTATTTTGAAACTAAAGGTATATTTGCCCACAAGGAGGATATTTAATTCCATAGCTTATAATTGTTTGATGTAACATTATTATATTTTAATTTATTCTATAATATATTTTAAAATAATTAATAATAATGACAAATAATTAAATAAATAAAATTATACGGAGAAATAATTTTCACCAAAATCTAACATGAAAATAAAATTCTTTTTATTTTTTATTTATCATGAAATAGTTAACTTATTCCGTGTTAAAAGAAAAAAAGAAAAAAATCCAGTTACAAACTTACTGATAGCCATAGGATATATACTTGTATCTGCTCGGGTTACACCCAGTATCAAGAGGAGCCTTTCCCAACCTAGACTGACATGTATATGTTTGGTCCGACCCGAGTACAAGCCTACGGCTGTTTTACTAAGGCTTCATGTTGTTAAGGGTCAATGCTCGCCTGCTCGGTGCTCACTCGAGCATAGCGACCCGACCTTGGCTCTCAAGATGATAAGCATATTTTATCATCCGACTCCCGATCCCGATCGTACTCTAATAAATGGATAGTCAGAAATCTCCGTACACATGGACCTACCAGGGATTGCCCCAAGCAAGAATGGTACATGTAGGACACGTGGCTAACATGCGAAGCTTTTGACATGTGTCTCTTCACCCCGCTATATAACTAATATAAGGCACATCCATCACCTTAGAAAGGGATTTTAAGCATTTTTTTTTCTTCCTCTAGAGTACTTATAAGCTCGTGATCCTTTGACCCTCAGTCCTAAGTACCCGAGCTACTATACTATAATTTCCACTCTTATCCGTATACTTGAGAGTATTTACCACGTCACTTACAATGAATTGCAAGAACTTCTCATATGTTGGTTGCGAGCAACAAGTCCAATAACACATAAATGAGATTTACTTATTACATATTTTTAAGTAAGAGATACAAGTTTCTCCCGTCGTGTATTAAAATATATTAAAAAAATAAAAAATAAAAAAGAGAAGTTACTTGGGCACGTTGACGGGAAGAATTTGGGGAAAAAAATTGTATCGCTGTAGCAATGAATCCAATGATCCCAAAAAATATGGCTTAAAATACGATGAAATGAGACGCGGAAAAGGAAATTAGTTTCAAAAATTGAAGATTAAAATAGATTGAAGTGATTAAACCAAAACATTCCGAGTTGGAAGAGAGGTAAAACAAGTAACCAACAGAATCTGAGAGTGATTCCGTGGCTCGCCCTCTTCCAACCCTACCAAAGCCTCTGAAAACTGCTTATTCAAAGCTGTTCGTGCTCCAAAAAGGTGCCTGATTCTTGAGTATTTGTGTTGGTAATGTAATGTTATGTTCAGCCATCTACTCTTCTTTTCATCTGCATTGATTGCTCGCCCCTTTTCATTTCTAAATCCCCAAGGGTTTCTGGCGATTTTTTGGGTGTTTTCAAATTCTTGAATCTTTGGGGGACTTCTCGAGGAAGTGAAGGCATTGATTGGAGCAGGGTTTACTCATAAGAGGCTTCCGATTTTGGGTGATTTTGGTTATGCATGAATTTGGGTTGTGGGAAAGATTTTATCTTTGATGTGAGTTTTATCAAAATTTTGTATTTCTTTGAGATAGCTTTGGAGATTGAAGACTTGTGTTATTATTTTTGTTGGGTTGAACGACGATTTTGTTCTGTTTCTAGTTGCCCCCTTAGACTACCGTTTTAGAGGTTGATGCTTGTACTATTGTTCTAGAGGTGGCATTGTTTCATTGTTTACATCTGAATTCACATTGTACAATTGCTGGGGGTCTATTAAAATTTGAGGTCTTTGATTGGTGCTCCTTTGGTAAGAGTACAATTTTCTTGAATGAAATTTTGAGAGAGAGAGAGAGAGAGCTACAATTAACTTTTTGGTTAGATTCTATTGTGAATATGTCGGGTGGATCACCAACAGTTGGAGGTGGATACATGAGGCAGAGGTACAGTCAAGGGTATTTTTCAAGTGGTGATGACCTTGAGGATGATGCCTGTTCTAGAATATGTACGGAATCACCTTCATTCCCAACTACACGAACATGGGTTGAGATTGTAGAAAATTTTCTTTGGATTAGTTCAGCACTTTTTATCATCTACTATGGCGACCGGCACTACAATTTTATTTACATACTTTGGCATGATAATCGCATAAGAAGGTATGTCATTGAGTTGTCCTTGCTTCAATTATTTTTCATGTTTAAGTATTTGGTAGTTATATTCTATTATTAGTAGGTTTTTATTAATGATTTTGTTGTTGTTTTAATATATTATGAGAAGAATAATAGTTTAGTGTCCAAAAATTGCTATCTATATTTGTTTTAATGTAATTGTATTAATGGAATGGTACACTTGATTATGCATTAGACCCGAAGTTGATTAGTATACTTCTATAGCTCTTATCCAGATAAGAGAGGACTCAACTAAAAATCTTATATAATACCCCCTAAATTACATCTCCAGTTCTCCTCACAATGACCCTGTCAAACAATGTGTTCTCGGTGCTTAGATTTAGCTATAGGAGATTAGATTATCTATCTAGTTTTTGTTATCACGTCAACTGCTAGGACCATATTTGATACTGTTTTAGTTTATAGTTCTTTGTATTTTGATGTATATGTAATGCCCTAGTAGTAATCTGTAATCATAATTATATTGGATTCATTTCAAGAAATTTATAAGATGTGCTGATTACTAGAATTTTTATTTAACCGGGGCTTGTTAAGAAGAATTGCACCTTGACAACAAGCAGAGTAACTCAAGATCTAATTTACCAAGAGTAGAACTGAGAAACCTCTCATGAATCTAATTTACCAAGAGTAGAAGTGGGGAATCTCTCATGAACCATGATAACCCAACCGTCACCATTGGTGGGCCTAATAGATTATTATGACAATATTAACAACATTAAATCCCAGTATTTCCCATTCCTAATATTCCATTAGATCTATCAACAGAGAAGAGAGGACACACCATAATTCAAGAAGTACAAAATGCAAGGAAAAGTTCAGAAAACCTTCTTTTGTTGTTGTTGTTGTTCAGGCAAGGAGGATCAGGAAACTCCAACTAAATGGTCTCTATAGTAGAAGTCTATCTGAAACCCCAACTAGCTTATTACATGTGTCATGTTTAATTATTTTTGAAGTTGTTTACTTGTATACCTTGAATTGCCTTATTTCAATTTCTTTGGAATGTTGTTGCAAGTTTGCTGCAATGCATGAAAATAGCATTAAATTAAAATGCTCATTTTGACAGAAGAGATAACCCTCAACCAAATAGGTTATAGGTTTATATTGCATTTCTAAAATCTTAACCAAACACAGATTGAGCACCTTCTCCGAAATGTACTTAAGGGAATGCTTCTACTAGAAATCTAATAATCAAAGTTAATGTGACATCCCCTGAACCAAAAGACAAATTGCCCTCTGTTATGTGGCTGTTCTTTTCTCATGAAGCAAGGACTTAACTCATGCTCTGTATTGATGTTTATAGGCTATGTTCATAACTTACATTTTGTGTTCTCTATATAGGTATGGCTTTTGATTTGAAATAATGGTTTCTTGCCAGATAGAGAGCTCGTATACAAACCTAAAATTACTTTCTTCTATAATTGCATCTGCAAATCAAACAATTTATGGCTTACAACTTGACTGAAATGGACAGTGGATATTGAGTTGGTGCTGTCAGTACTTATCATCACATAACAGATATCTCCTAGTGTCAGTAGGCAACAATCTTGAGAAAAGCACAAATTGTTTACTACTAATTTGAAGAGATATATAGGTGGAAGACACTAAAAGAAAAGGTGAACTGAATTTTTTTAAGATTGAAAATTTTATGCATTTAACAGAGCCAACATCACTAATATCTCAAATTTGGTTAGTGTTTCATGAGATAGATGCTGTTTCTTTATAGATCCCTGGTTGTTAAAGGAAATACAATGGAGTAGATTTCTAAAACTTGTTTTGAACTGTCAATTTTCTATTATGTTTCTCACTCACATAAAATGGTACTCTCATCAAATTTGATTGTTTCTTTACATGGATTAAGGAATATTTTATATGTTTCTTCAGTTAACAGCCTTAAATCTACTTGTGCAGAATACCATTGTATGTGGGGATGTTTGCTGTCGGCTTGAATAGTCTCTTTTTCTTGTATACTAGTACATTAGCCTGGGGAATCAGAAAATCCAGTGAGAAGTGGGAAATTTCAAGTGCAGCTGCTTTGCCATTTGTAACTGTTAATGGACTCGTATCATTCTGCTTGTAAGAGGAATTGTGGTTGTTTTTGAAACAATTTCTTGTACCTTTGAGGTCAATCTTGCTTAAATTGAAAAAATTATTATGCAGGTTTGTGTACGCATTGTGGCCTATTTGGAGTTTCTTGACTCTCCCTCTCGTGGTATGCCCTATGTTTTGATGCTTTGAAACTTGTATCATTTTTTTTACATGAATATGAATGGCTTAAAGGGCTGTTCTAATTACTTTTTCATTTTCGTTTGTTCCCTGTCATAATAAAAGATTACTATGTGTATTTCAGCTCAATAGCTTTTTGCATGAAATTTTGTGATCAAGCAGCTTTCTTTTGATGTTCAGTCAGAATAATTGATGAAAAATAAGATACATAACTTGAATAAATGTGTGTATTGTATGGCCTCTTTTGAATTATCTGTTAATATGAATTAAAAACTGAAAATTGTTACATATGCTTCCATTTTTTGCAGTTCACTCTGTTTATGGCTTGCATGGTTATATTTCCATATTTGGTCCTTGGGACATTTAAGCCTCAAGCAGACATGCTTCGTACAGATTAGACGTTATTGGACTCGTTAGGACAGTATATCCCCAAGCTGACTTAGTTTGATGGTGTGTGCATTATATGGATGGCTATCCCCGGTTCTTCTGAGGTTGAAGCCTTCTTTTGACATTGTTGCCGAAAAGGAGACTAGTTCCAGCACAGATGCAATGTATAATAGGAGCTTGCTCCATTTACCTAATTTATTAATTCTTCCTTCTTCACCTTCCCCCATCCCCCCAAAAGAGTACGTAAATAAGTTGTATTTAAGGCTTTTAGATTTGGCAGTTCTGCTGGAACCTTGTAGTCGACAGAAGAACCTATATGAAATCAAAACACTCGGAAATTTGTCAATGTTTTCACTGGCAGAAAAGAAAAGTAGAAATGGGTAGAAGGACAGAAGGAAGCAGGTAGCGGGATAAAAACCATGCTTCACATCGTCTTTTGCTTATCTAGAGCTGCTGGTCTTTTTAATTACTGTTCTTGCTTTAAATCTCTACAACTTCTATATGTGGCAGTACAAACTGGCAAAAGTGTTGGAATTGCATTTGAGCTTCATAGTGTGCTGATCCAACTACACGGGGATTACAGCTGAATCAAGTTGAGTACATACAAAGTATTGTTTGGAAATTGTTGGGAAAACCCGAGATATAGTCCAGGAACTCCATGTTTATCTGATGAAAAGTAGCGCTGATACTCTGGTTCCGAAATCAGACCACTTATTCCAGCATTGTAATTCTATCAATATGAAAAGTTTCATTATACTTGTTTCTGTCCATAGCTTTTCTTTGCAAAGAGTTTGCTCTCTTTTTTCCCCATAATCATTGCAGATTGCAGATATCTTAGCCTCCCAAAGTGGATGTGCAAAATGCAGCATTTGGTGATTGAGTTGCCAGGTGGAGAGATTGTTGGGGGTGGGTGGTTGGGGGGGGGGGGGGGG